>NC_134576.1:77093606-77425458 GCF_050947875.1 Dermacentor variabilis | reverse complement strand
GGAATCTCATTCTCGCAGTGGTGCATGCGCGTTCAATAACGTAATTTAGGATTTGTTTGTCTTTTTCAAACATCCCGTTAACCACGATAACTCATCGTAAGTACGAGGTTATGCGTTTTTTGTCCATATTACGGAGCTTGTTTGATAAAATCCCAGCGAAATCACTTCTCTAGGTTATGACTCTCAGCTATATTTTATAAAAATGACAGCTTTTACAAAGTGCAAAGTACAAGTGCAAACAAAGATTTCTAGTAGCGTTTTTTTTTTTTGGATTAGCTCTGGAAGAATCAGAGAAACGTATACTTGCGGAACAATCAAATTTTGTTTGGATTATTCGTTTACTGCTTTACCAAGTTAAGTGTCGAAACCAACACGCATTGTTATTTGGGAAGTTGCCTAACCATGCCTGGCCGTCGGTCCCGTAGAAGCGCGTAGAGCGCAGGATCCTGCGGTTCTAGACGTACTGCGCCCACCGAGGAAGGTTAGAAAAACACCCCTATAAGCACAGCAGAGGCCCCAGGTCAGGTGGCTACGTCAGGTGGTTCGACTGTAGAAGCGTCATTCAAAACGCACGGATTCGTCCTTCACGTCTAGTGGCTCTTTCTCTACTAACTTTTTAAATAAGGATTTTGATCCATATTTTTACAAACAACCGTTAAATGTGTTAATTTTCGCTTTTTCTTCCTGTTTGGCTGTTGCTTGGCTCTTTCCCTTCGTAGATCGTACAATTAGGGTAAAAACCAGACGATGTAACGGACGACCGACATATTGCTTATGCGTTTAAGGGTTACTGCAGGGCTTGATGACGTACGCTGTTTGGCATTATTTTAATTTGCACCTAATTTAACCCATATCCCACGTATATGGTTCCAAGTATCTGCCAGCGTCACGGCGAGCCGTCACTCGAGAAAATAATTAAGCATAAGCAAAAGTTAAATGCAAGTGCCGTTATCACCGGCCGCAAATCGTTGCACGAGCGTACAGACCAGCTGACTACGAACCGAATCCCTTTCCTCGTCCCTGGATCAGTCTAAACAGAGAAGGTTGAACTACCACAGCAACAGTGACGCGCGTGAGCGTTGAATAGATGGTGACAACTGAACGCAACTCGTGTTAATCGCGCAGGCACCGAATCGATAAAAAAAATAATTGGCCTTCACACTGAAGGAGTTGCCGATAACTACCGCCATCCGAAAGAAGTGAAAAAGGCGATAAAATGTTGACCGCCGAATAGCGGTGAAGTCTCGAAGTTGATGTGGCAGCACTTTAGGAGTGTGTGTGAGGAATGGTGGCGTGGGTGGGGAGGGTGGCTGGGACATCGCAGGAGTGGTAGAGTAATAACGTTGACAAAGCGGCGATCTGACGCGGTGAAATTTGTGCAGTTCGTGCAGTAGTCTGGACACCGGTGGTTAAGTAAGATTGCGTAAAACAAGCTCTTGAGTCTTTCTCGAAAACACCAGCTACGCGCGTTTCAAGCTAACATTTACACTACTAGGACGAAGTGGTTTCGTTCACGCAGGAATTCATGAATTAGAAACTCACTTTTAATGAACATTATTAAAAACAATCCCGTTCATACGAGACTAAAATTTCGCTTTGGGAAATATTCTTGTTTTCTTCGTAATTAAGGCGTGCTAAGCGCCCTTAATACCAGAATATGATCAACAACAAAGAACAAGAGCAACAGTTTTAATCCACCTCCCACGTTCTGTTCACGTTTGTGACTACGTCATTCAAGGTTCGAACAATAACCTACTAAAGCACGGTTATCTTAGATACCGAACGAAAATTTCTTGGACACGCCCGATCACTAATGCAAAAGATTGCAGTTGAAATCCACATTGTCATCAAGGTAAGAATTTATTTTGCGTCTGACAACGTACGGTCTTTGTATTTTCCTTATATATTCATAGCCATGTTTTGTCTTAGACGATGTATCAGGGCCAACAACAGCACGTTACCGATAGGTAGAAAAATCTCTTATACCAGCCAAAACCACGATCTCTTTATTAGCAAGGCCGTCGTGGGGGACTCCGAATTAATTTTGGCCACCTGGGGTGGCCAAACGCCCGGGCACCAAAGAAACACCACGCCGATATGCGTCCGCCACGGCCGGGATTCGATGCTGCGACCTCGTGCTTAGGAGCGCGACGCCAAAGCCACCAAGCAACCACGGCGACTAGACAGACGAAGCGCTGTCAACCAATATTTCATTGCGTACACAGCAATATTTACTGGAGCTTGAATAGGTAGACGGGAGATGAGTATATGCCGAAGTAGGAACTGGCCCATCCGCAAACTAAATAATTGTTTGTTTTTTCTTTAAACGTAGACGATTTCAGGAAAATAGCCATGACGAAAAATATAAAAAAGACCACAAACAAATGTTTGCCATCATCCAAGTGCAACATGCACGAATTCCTAGGTGAGGAGAGATATCACAGGCAAACTCACCCATGTAACCTTTTTTGATGATGCAAAATGCCTCGTATATCACGTGCACACTAGTAACCATAGCACCATAGTATGTTGCATTGATTACATTTTGCACGACAACCACAAAGGAAGCTATGCCCGGATTGGTGGCTGCCAACACACGTTTTCACTAAATTAACATTAAACTAAATTGAAAAGAGGCCTTTACCAGATGACAGTGAGAAACTCCGGCATCAAAGCGGTCCATAAAGAGAAGCACCTATCCAGTGCTTTAAGTCAGCGTCAAAGAGTTCTAATAAATGGACCCTCACCCGGCACACTCAAATATCTGTTGTAAGCTGGAAGTTGCAACGAGCTCTCTAGGGAGCGTTCTGCCGCAAGAAATTTTCAGATTGGCTCCATTAATAGCCGAGATAGAAATATTTCAGTGCCGCGAACCGATGATTTCAGGAGGCGAGAGCCATTGCCAAGAGGCACTCTTTCCACTTGCCGCTTCTCGCCTTCGAGAGTAAAATTCCTTCCCTGCGATCTCCCACACCGGAGCTCGAGGGTCACGTGACGCATACGTCACGGGCCCCGACTTCATGTATTTTCCGTTGCTTTTTTTTTTTTTTTTGCTGCGCGGCGCACATCCGCTGACGACGTCGCGCGCGAGCTGTTCTGATTGTCTCGTTTAGCGCAGGGCACAGTCTTGCGCGCTGTGCACGAGGACACCTGTGGGGGTATTCTGCAGGAGTCCACCTAGTGGACTGTCCATTTCCGCCGCTGCTGATTGGAGGCAGCTGTGCGAGCGATGAAGAAAGGAGCAGCCCCAGTCAATCAGCAGCGGCCAAAATGGATAGTCCACTAGGTGGACTCCCAGAGAATACCTCCTCAGAGTCGCTGTATAAGTCAGTGTTTTGAAGCATAACTGCGAGTCGGCCTAAGCATAACTGGACCGCCTGCGAGGCGGCGGTCCCTGTTTGCGCACAAGAAGTTTTAAGATAAGTCAGTGTAGCCCGAATACTCAGGCATGCGCAAGCGGTTCATAGAGCATGATCAACCGCTGGAACACGGTAGAAAACGATACACTTTTGGGGTCTGTTCGTCGTTATATTGGGCTTAGTTTTGCACTGACAATATTAAGTGAAGGATAGGTCGTGGACATACGTTGCGCTACGTATGTCCATGCCCTGTCCTTCACTTCATATCGTCAGTGTAAAATTTCGTTTTACTTCACACCGCAGCAAGGAAGATGTAGCTCTCTTTTGGCTGCTTCTTCCCACGTCGTGCGGTCGCGTGTCCAGACAACAAAAGCAATGAAGGGGGCTAGTTGGCGAACTGTCCTTCACTTCATATCGTCAGTGTAAAATTAAGCGCAATATAACCATGAACGTTCGCCAACTAGCCCCCTTCATTGCTTTTGTTGTCTGGACACGCGACCGCAAGACGTGGGAAGAAGCAGGCAAAAGAGAACTACATCTTCCTTGCTGCGGTGTGAAGTAAAACAAAAACAAGCAGACATTGCATTTGTGTGTCTTGTTATTGCTCTAAGCTTTAGTTCGTCTATTCTAGCTACATATTACACAAATAACAGATGTTGCCTTCAATAATAATAAGTCACCTGTCACCCCGAGCGACGTCAAAGCACGGATACGTGTATGTAGGCGCGGTAGCACGCGTACGTCAACCTCCGGCTTGTAGGGCGGCGGCCGTGAGGAGAAGGGAAGACGGCGTTCGGTTTGAAATATCAGAGCTTTTCGCGGCGCGTAGCAACGTAATACTTAGCAGACACGATCGTTAGCGCGCATTGTGTGACCGGCGTTTGTCAGCTAAAAATGGCCAGACCTGGTGAGGGGCCCTTTAAGGAGCACTACATACCCTATCCCGTAATATATAATGCCCGCTATAGAAAGGAAAGAGGTTCTTGAAGAGCACCTTGCAACATACTCAGTGGCTCAAATTGCTCCCATGGTTTGTTTCGAACCTTGTTCGGTCAACACAATAGCCCAATTTTCTAACACTTGAATCATATACTGCACACTGATCAAGGTTGGCGGGAAAGCGTTTTGATACAAACATAGATATATAGATACAGAACACTTGGACCATATACTGCACAGTGACCAAGGTTGGCGGGAAAGCGGTTCAATACAAACAGATATATAGATACAGAGCCCCGGAAAGCGAGTGAAGAACCTTAGGAATGGAAACGCATTATAAGCTTGCCGTCTGATCATCGCGACATTCACCAACAAAGGACACTACTTTCCTACATAAGATTTCCATCATCTCAGACCTTCTACATTAGAAACACTACGCAAATCATTTCAATGTAGCTAATATTTGAAATGAACCCATTGCCGTGAAGCCGTCGTAAGCGTGCAGTTTAAAGCAAATTACATCGCTATGCTACTTGTGGCTTTCTCTTGTTAAAAGGGCGCACTGCACTTCTTCATACAGCGACTATATATATATATATATATATATATATATATATATATATATATATATATATATATATATGTATCTGTGTGTGTGTGTGTATACATATATAGTCAGAAAATCAACACTACTTACTTCTTGGTAGTCGTGTCCTCTTGGTCAGGGTGGGGCCTTGGTAAGGTCTTGTTGAAGTCCAGGTGGGGTCTTGCTAGGATGCCGGTGGGCGACTTAAGTTGCCAGACAGGTGCTTGGTTCTCCGGGCACTTCCTTGGTGGTCTACGCAAACGGTACGGGAGCAGGTTAACACCAACGTCCAGTGTTCATGTGAGATTGATATCACGAAATAAAAATTCGGCAATATGGCGACAAAATGCATCGTGACTACTTCTATACGAGTGGTTCCAACTACAACGACGTTTCTCTTCCGCGCTACCCTGCGAACACTGGGCGCGACCCAGCCCCGCAAACCAGAATCCTGAGTCTGGTCTCTGAAGGATATGGCGAGTCAGTGCGGGCGAAAATTTGCCCAATGCATGTCTGCTGAAACACACTATACTAGTAGTGATGCTAAAACAAAATATAAGGAGCGCTTGCAACGAGTTAGGTCCTAAAATATAAATTTTGTTCGTAGTTGCTGCACGATATTTTCGGTACCAACAGGTTTGCACAAAGCAGTGCAATAAATGTGTGGCGCGCATGCTGACACATACTTGTCGAAGCTTGGCTTATTAGGTGTACGAACGTTGTATCAACACTTACATTTAAAATCACAGGTGTTCTCGCGGCACACAACTGCTGAGTTTAAATCTTTTCGGAAACCTACCACCTTGTTTCGTAATCTTTCATTCATATTTCCATCAGCTGAAAGTGACGCCAATAACAAATTTGCGGTATTAACAGCGGAACCATGACGTTACTGAAATGTTTTAGCGAAAAGCGAAGCGCAGAAAAGTCAAAGGTGAACTAATCATAAGAAACTATTAAAAGAAAAATAAGACATCAACCCAAACGTAGGCAGCTGATAAGTGCTACAAAGGAAGCCCATACAGGTTCCTCGAAAGAAAAGCCTAGCAGTTGAATAAAAATTTGTCCTGGTCCGGGAAGTGAACCCGGGGCCACCGCCTTTCCTGGGCAGCCGCTCTACCCTCTGAGGTAACCAGGCGGCTCGCACATGGTAGGGCAAAGCCAACTCGAAGCTAAGGCAAGAGTGACGTACTAGTTCTGCGGCAACTTCTAAGGTGGAGAAAAGTAATTAATAAAGGGAAAATGAGACATCCACCCAAACGCAGCTAACTGCTACAAAAGATGCTCATACGAGTTCCTCGAAAGAAACGACTGCTTCGAAACAAACGCCTAGCAATGGAAGAAAAATTCGTCATGTTCCCGGACTCAAACCTGGGACCACCGCCTTTCAGGGGCAGCCGCTCTACCATGCGAGCTAACCAGGCTGCAAGCAGGTGGTAGGGTGAAATCAAATTTATGAACAACTCGAAGCGAAGGCAAGATTGACGTAATAGTTTTGCGGAATCCCGCAAGGTGGAGAGAATAAGTGCTAAGAAGGAAGGCCATACGGGTCTCAAAGTTGAAGAAATATTCGTTCTAGTCTGAACTCGAACCCGGAACCACCGCGTTTCCGGAGCAGCCGCTCT
This sequence comes from Dermacentor variabilis, assembly GCF_050947875.1. Lineage (NCBI taxonomy): Eukaryota > Metazoa > Arthropoda > Arachnida > Ixodida > Ixodidae > Dermacentor > Dermacentor variabilis. The sequence goes on along the minus strand of NC_134576.1, from coordinate 77,418,949 downwards.
ATCATCAGAGGTAACTAGGCGGCTAGCAGATGGTAGGGCAAAGTGAAATTTATCAACTCGAAGCAAAGGCAAGAGTGACGTACTATTTCTGTGGAAACCCGCAAGGTGGAGAGAAGTCATTATTAAATGAAAAATGAGACATCCACCCAAATGTAGCTAAGTGCTAAAAAAGCACACCCCTTTTTCCTAATTTTTAGCAAACATGGCCCCTAATTCCTATAGTCCATGCCATGCCAGTTGGAAGCGTAAGCGCCGAGCCTTAAGGTATCTTCGACTGGTTGCCTTCATCCTACGAGTCGGGCAGATTCAATGTTCCTGGAACACACACGCCGACAACAAGTACGGAAGCCGTACGTGTAATTCGCTCTGGGAGGATGCAACGGCAGATGCGAAACCCCATAACAAAACAACCATCCGATTCTATCTACCATATTATAACCATAGCTATCAGCACTGCCTAGTGGCGAACGCGAGACGCTAGAAGGCAACAGTTACGGTCAGCCGTTGCCAACTGCGGTGACGCTGCGTTCCGAAGACGTTGCGAAATCTCGACGATTTCTCCGACGCCAGGAGGTGTATGCTGCAAGTGTACACGTAGTAGACACGTCGACTTCGTCTACAGCTCAAGTTCTGATTGGCTGGACTGGTTAACAGGCCGGAAGGAGACAGGCGCCCCCAGCCAAGCAGCACTTCAGTATCAGACGACCAAATGGGCATACCTACTAGGTAAACATTACAGAACACACCCCCCAGGGCTCGAAGTGCCCGAGAGCACTGGGCGCCTGACAACGAAAAGCTGAACGCAACGCGATCGCGCTCCGAAACGACCTGGCAAAGATACCATAAATGAGTGCAAAGGCGAACAATGAAAGCTAGCCTATCGGAACGCTTGTCCGGCGCTTCTCTTTTCCGACACCGTAAGGCAATGTCGGCAGGCTGTTAGGCCTGCTACGAGGCGCCAGGGATCGAGATTCCTATAAATTAGTGCAAAGGAGAAAAATGAAAGCTAGCCTATCGGAACGCGTGCCGGGTGCCTCTCCTTTCCGACACCGTAAGGCGGTGTCGGCAGGCTGTTAGGCCTGCTACAAGGCGCCAGGGATCGAGATTCCCCAAGAGAAAGGCGGAGGACAGAAAAGTGCGTCCGTTCGCTTACCTTCCGGGCTGGAAAGTGGGCCGTTGGCCGGTTCACGAGCTTCGAACGCGGGTGCTGCGCGGGGTACGTGCGCACGCCTATCCAACCGCCTCGTCTTTGGCGCTCCTGGGAGATGGCTGGCCGCGAGCTGAAACAAAGCGAATAAACGCACTTGCAGACCTACGCCCATAGTTACTCTACGTTCCTTGCGGAATTTCTAATAGAAATAGACCACCTGAGCCTGTAATCCCGCATGAAGTTGCATAACCACCTATAACTCATGGTACTGATTTGAAGAAGACGAAGTTTGGAGATTCGCAGGGCGCGTCGCTGAATAGAATACGAATGGCATTAGCTTTCTTCATGGGAATTATACTTAAGAGTCAAAGAGGTGCTTTGCGAATTTTAGGCCTCCTCTTTAATAAACTGGAACAGTAAACTCTGTGAAACACGAACACTTGAAGTCTTCTTCTTCTTCTTCGTGATTTTGGAGACGGAAAATACGCTCAGTTCTGCAGCCCATATGGGAGCACGGCGCAGCGAAATGGGGAATGGGGGTGGGGAAAAAAAGATGAGAGGATAGAGGGGGAAAGGGAGAGTAGGTTTCAGGCAGCAGACGTCAGCAACAATCACTAGGCTACGTTGAAAAATTCCATTTCTAAAGTTTCACCTACACATGGCTGGTTTGTTTCTATCACCGCACAGCTTCTCTTATGGGGAATACGAAATGTCATTTTGTAGTTGCTTGTCAAAAATATTTCAATATGTAAAAACGAACCCCATAAACTGTTGTCGACCTTCTTATATAACCTTATAGCCTAAATGTTTAAAGCTAGCTACCTGCGGGGCAATCGACACTTTGCACAGCGACAGGAAGGTTAGCCACGGAAATCTGGGCATTACTTCAAGGTCAACATGATTTGAATATTAATTCAGAAATTAAGGTGTCTTTATGTGCCTAGAAATTCAATTTCGACTGACGGTATTTTTGCTTTTATTTCTTTCTCCAATCTAAAGGCATCCTTAACCATAATCTTATTATTTCTCAAGCATGTATAATTTTGATTACATTCGCGTGCATTTTATTTCCCTTTCTTACATTTATATTGAACTACAATGTTCTTGCCAAGTTTCCCAACGGGGTATGTGCAACTAATACCAAGGTTCAATATCTAATTGGCATATGAAGGAATCAACATAACAGTGCTAGTTGGGAGCACAAAAGGCCCAGGCGCACTAACGAGCCAGGAATCTCGGCAGTAGGCCCACCAGCCCTTGCAGCCCACTGACGGGATGTCTTCAGTATTGGAACAGCCGTTCGATTAATACGTAGCACTCGTTTTATCCCAAGCCATCCTTCATACATCATGAACAAGATGTATTTGGTTCTCACTCACAACTCCTCCACCCCACCAAGATTTTAATGGCTCGCTGCTCATGTATTACTCAAGACACAGCTTGGGTGACAGGGTATGTGCCACTACACACGAGCGCGAAAAGAAAACGTCGGCACCCCGTCACAATCGGTGCTCGTTCTGTTTGTCGTTTACAGCTTCGCTGTCCAACCACCTTCACAGCATGGATTTGAGACCATTTTTTTTCTTATCTCAGAAGGTTTAACCTCGACGTTTATAGGGAAGTCTTCAATGGCACGTAACTCAGCATCAGGCATGAACTGCAGCGATATCTCGACAACATTCTCCGCCACCGAAAGGACGTAGTATTCAGGTACATCTGGCGTCAGTCAAGTAGTTCATAAGACCTTAACACTTTTTAACGCCTTAAGTGGGGCCTCCAGCGTTCCCTGTGCCACTGTGAAAGTGGCTCTTTTTAGCCATTTCTGCAGAATTATTATAGGCCTCCAGCTACATGTCCCACTATACAAGCAAAACAACGAGGAAGAAGTGAAGTTGAGAATAACAAAACTGAAGGTTACAGAGAAGGCAAAAAAAGTCTACAACATAAGGAGCCCATTGTGAACGAAGATGTCAATTCATCGATGTAAGCAGTACTTATACTAACGAGTTTTATACTTCATGGTCATCTCTTACTGCAGAACATACATCATTTAACCACATCATTTCCGGTAGCTTCGCAGTTTACCCTACTTAGGTATGTGTGGGTAAAATGTCAACAAGAAATAATGCTGAATAAAGTAGCAGATAATTTGGCGAGAGTGGTGCTCAGTGGCTCTCTTCTGTTCATAAGTCCTTCGACGAGTTTCTTCGTTGATTTGTCCTTGGTAAGGTTCTTCGACATTTTCATCCTTCGTCATTCGTTGCTGAATTCAGGAGAAGGGCAGTCATGCCTGACTATTTAAGTCGTCCGTAAGAACTTTAGCTTAATTCTCTCATCTACTGTTCCAATCTAATAACAATCTCTACCACACTCAAAAAATTATTTCCTTCTCTACAGTGCACCTTTCGAGTAGCTGTCATGGACAGAAATTTGTATAGAGTTGCTTAGGCATTCTTCCCTTCCTGGCCATTTTCAGGTCCATGAGGCAATTCATTACTTCTAACCACACGGTTGTTTCTTATCAATTGCACAGACATTTCAAACGGATAATTTTACCTAGGTTATACCTTGCCATAGCCAGTGCTGTTTTTGGAAGCCTTTTGTCTTTTACATTACCATATACAGATGTCTTACCTAATAAGAAATTTTACCACTATACAGGTGAATTTTCTTGCTACATTTCTAAACTATTGGTATTTCGCTTTTCATTTGATATCATAAAATTGTTCATCAATATTTTGTAGATTTACCTAGGCATATGGCAAACAAGGTTTCTGGACAATTGCCATTGAGGGTAACCGTCATACAAAAAGGCAAACCTGCCAAACAAAGTTTGCTCAGTGTAAAGCTGTGGGAGGCCCAAAAGTGCACCGAGTAGAAGGCTACTGTCTTGTTTAAACTGAGTGCACACCAGATCGTGGGGATTTGCCTACTTGTAAACAAATGAGTGAAACAACTTTAGAAGGGCGAATACTTGCATAGATTTCTTTCTTTTCAGTCCTTAAAGAACAACGCCTCTTCTCCATTCCCACGTATGCCTGGGACCCGCCTATATTTGCTTGTCAACATAACTTCTTCATATGGTAGCTTTGTAGGTAATAAATTTAAAATGTATTTCCACTCGAGAAAGAGCACCTGGGTTATGACAGTCACTGTAGCGGAGGCATGCGTATCAACACTCCAGTTGCTTGTTGCACACACAACCTGATGCAAGGAAGCGCTTTTCACAATTCGCCTATATAGGAACTCCGCTGCCATCGCTTCATACGGAACCGCCCGACATAGTCATCAGCAAGAAAACGAATCACACAGAGCCACCATGGTAGAAGAAGGTTTCATAATTTAACTCCTTTTTTTAGATTTTCTTTGCACAGCTTTTTTACATTGTATATTTTTTCTTTCTATATTTTTGTGAATACAATTCCTATAGGTTGTTTTGGACTCGCTTCTTTTTGCTCCTTTTTCTATATTTTTGAGGGCACATTGGATTAACTCCAGCGTGGACGGTACACCTCGTAGGGACAAGCCATGTTTTGTGGCAACAATAATAATTTTTGGATGGTTTGTATGTGCTATAAACATCCAAGCTTTCCGGTGAAAGCCGCTAACATGCACAGCTACAAACTGCATTGCCTCTGTTACCTCCCTGCTACCGCAATACCCAATATCTCAAATTTTCACACTGTATACGAACACAACACAGGAAGAAAACAGGCTGAATTTACTACTTCATATTCAGTACGGACGTACCTTTGAACTGCTTAGAGCAGTGGCTCCAATTAACCATGTTTTTATCATTCAATAACCTTCAGACATTGATCAGCCCAACTACTACTTCATGAGAAAGGCCTTGATGTGTTTTGGGAGCTAGTGGAACAATGTATAACGGGTACTTGTGCTCTTTGCGGCGACATCCACAAAAACAAGAAACGCTAAGGCTCGATTGTAAGCCTAACGCTAAGTACACGGCCCGGGACTCCGCATTTACCAACCTACTCAAAATTCGTCCTCGAGCCTGGAAACGCTCCAAGCATTCACTGCAAGCTGCTAAACACAATATCCGAGTGGAATGCATCGTCACCTGCTCCATTGCAGTATGCAAACGTTTCAGACCACATTTTATCGTTCGTCGGACGTCACTGCGAATGCTCAAGACAGTTGAGTAAACATCAGAAACGAGAGAAACTTGGAAAATCCCGCTGAATGCAGCTTTTGTGATAAACGAAGCTTTTTCGATCATATCAAAGGTAAACTAAATAGCATCTAGATGAAACGCTAAGGATCAATTGCAAAAAAATATCACAAATATACTGCTAATTACCAATATGAAGCGCAATGTTTAGGTAAAAGTAGCGTAATCGGGCCAATATAAAGCAAGGACGCAAATGTTTTATATAGGGGCTGCATGAGCCTCAAATCAACACGAATGCGCACCAGTTTTATCATATACGACCGAAATATTTCTCGCTGTATTTTGCATTACAGATGCTTTTCACGAGCCATTAGACACAATTTGTTTGCTTTGCGCCTCGCCATTATTGTCAGTGTTTGTAAGTGGAAATGGGATTACTTGCTCCTCATAGCCGCCAAACATAATCGTATCGTATCGCGCTTACCAGGCAGAAAATGACGACGATGTTGATGACCTTAAAATCATTGTTCTGATTCTGTTACATCGCTCCGGGCACCAAGAGCAATAACCGTTGGATAAATAAGTTTTATTCCTATCCTATCCTGTTACTATCTTCACAGCGTAGGACGTTAATCTTGGCTCATGCTCTGACACTGCAATCTCAATGCCGACTGTTAAAACTCTGTCGAAGTTCCTACATGACAGGAAACTAGACGAGCAGCTGTAGTAGACCCACTGTCTAATATACGTAAGCCCTTCACAGCTTATATTCGCATCATCATGCATCCAGACACTTTGCACTGCCCTTTCCTCTTTCCCACTGCAGAGTATCACACCAGAGAGCACCAGCTCCGGTTAACCTCTCAGTCTTTCCTGACAATAAAATTTCCCTCTCACACCGCGTAACAAAAACTTGTCGATGGCAATGATGATGATGCTGATGATGATGATTTATGTAATATCGCGCATAGAAACAATGAAGGATTGGCCAAGAAGGGTGCGGTTCATTTAAGACAAAATATACTGAAGAAATATAGCGCACTATAAGCGTTAAGACTAGATATATAACGTATTGTTTCACTAAACGCTTCTTTGGGTCTACGGCCTCTTTCACACATGCACACAGCTCAGTTTTTTTTTCCTTTGCGAAAAGCTTCACTGCAGTGGACTTTGATTTTATTTTACCAACTTGACTTCTTGCCTTTTCTTCGTTCACATGATCTGTGACGTATATGCATAATATTGTATTGACAATGAGCGCGCCCACACTCAGAGACCCGTGGCCAGCTACACCCAGTGACTGAATTTTTCGTATACCAGCCCAGACACCAGCCGCCGTTACAGGCAATGCAAGAAAGAGAAGGAAAAGAATGCTTCACACCAAACACTTTCTCTACGACAAAGGCTTGTTGCTCCTCAATGGACGTATACGTATCCTCATAACATATTGCCCTCAAAGGCATAAAGCGATAATTCAAAGTATCTATCGCATGGATATAAAATTATTATTATGTCCGACCCGCGACCTGCAGTTCGATACATCTACCAAAACACTAAAGAAGTTCTAAAAGCGCTAAGCTGTATCGGTATTGCTGGCAATATCGCTAAGTTTCATAACTTGGCAGCTACCCGTCAGATAATGTTTGGTGCAGATATATAACGGTGCTCCTTTGTGACGTAAGCGTGACTAAGCCTGAGACTAGCTGCAGTCGTCATATGAGAACCACTTCGAACGTGGATGGCAAACATTTAGGCTAGGGAAATACAACAGGTACCCAGCGCATATGCTCATCATTACTAACAATCCTTGCAATTGTGGGAACGCGCACACGAAAGTTTATCGGGCTGGTAAATTCAGTTAGGCAGTATATGCTGCATTGCGAATACTATAATAAAAACCAATTCAAAACACTAGTGAGTAAGAACACAGTTCCCATAGTTACCAAATAAAAAACGCCATTCGGATGAAAAACAGGGCGCAGCTGCTTCATCACCCGCCGTCAAACATTCGATGGTCGCCAAGAGTCCGCACACTGCAGTCAGACGAGAGCCTGCAGTCATTCCGAGGGCGGTGCCACGTCCCGAGGCACCGCAAGCCGAAGTATTGCAGCGCGTTCCTGAATTTCTGCCACTCTCGAGACTACAGGTAGCTTCGGAATCAATGGCATTGGCTGAATCGCAGACAGTCCCGAGCTCCCAGACAGATTATGGCCCACGGGAAATCCGGAGCCGCAGTCAGTCTAGGGATCAAAGCGAAACCATGCGACACTATCACTGAAAGTCATTGAGCACTGCTAGCCTTCAGATCACATCTGTCTCAGGACCACACCCAGTCCCAGGCCTGGAGCCAGTCCAGTGACCGCTACCACCAGTGCGGGGGTAGTTGCCAGTGTCTGGATTACAATAGAGTGCTAGGATTTCAGCCAGTTCAGGGTCTGCAGGCAGTCCAGGGTACGCTGTCAGTTCAGGGCCGCTATTCGTCCAGGGGCCCTGCCAGTATCGTAATCATGACGTAATGGGGTCGCAGACAATCCAGGCGTCATTTCCAGCCAAGGGGCGCTGCCAGCTTCAGGAACACACGCAGTCCCAGGGCCCGAGCAAGTATAGAGGCGCTTTCCAGTCTCCAGATAATATCTAGTCTTGCGGCCGCAACTAGACCAGGACATGCTCCCACTCACAGGCTCGAAGTCCATGCCGGAGCAGCAGCCAGCCTCAAGGTCTTACTCAGCCCACAGTCCACGACCAGTACAGCGGTTGTTTCCAGAGTCGGGAACCTCGTCTCGTGGTTGTAGATAGCCCACGGGTCACAACCAGTCAAGGAGTTACTACCAGCCCTGGGATCAAAGCCATTTTCAATGACAGCTGCCGCTGCCCATATTCAGCAAAGCAATGTCGAACGAAATTAGAGCTAGGATACACCACAACCCCAAAATCAGTCGATTGGCGCCTTCCCGTTATATTGTTTTGCAGATACTTCTAAGGCGCTTTCTGGAGCGATAAATATTGATGGCAGATTATAAGTAAGCTCTTCAAATTACGCAAGAAACACCATGTAGCGGAGGCGCTTGAGTGCAGGCGCTGCCGCCAGTCATTGGTTCATTGTCAGCCCAAGAGCTCAGCCTGTCTCGGGATTACAACCAGCACACGCGCCACAACAACACTAAAGGTTGCTGCCATTCGATATTGCAGCCATTTTCGTGATCCAGCTCAGATCACGAGAATGGCTGCGATACCGAATGGCAGCAACGGGCCCGTGATCCAGGGTCACATTTACAAAGATGAAAATGGAAACAACTAGAGGCCGTCCCTCCCCTAGCAAAATTAATAATGAATCAAGCACTCCTGCAGCTACAAGATACAACCTTTGCTGAAAGTGCGCCAGCCACCTGGTTCGTTTCCCTGACATTTCCTTGATGATATATCTAAGGTGCAATTTCGAGCGAATAAATTAGCCATCAGTTATAGGAGAACTTTTCCTTAACGCCGTGGCCCACAAACATGAGGTCCGTGTGCCCAGTCTTTGCGGGGGTTTCTGGCAGTATCGGAAATGCAGCCAGTCCCGGGTCCTCAAAAAGACCGGAGCCAGGGCGCTGGTGCTTTGAGCCATCGCTCGGTAAGACGGGGCTGCTAGTTTCAGGATAAAAACATTTGAAATGCTGTTAACGGAATCATGCTACGATCCCAGTACACAATAATGCAAATCTATCCCGCCTGCAGTTGCAGCACACTACCAGCAGAACCACAAACAAATCACCCTCTCACCACCACCGCCCTACCTTATTCATTTTGTCTTACGTCTAAGGCGCAATCGCGTGCACCAAAATTACACAAAAGCGCTTCTTCAATATACTCGCCAACAAAAGCTTCACCATTAAGACGAACGACACAAACACTATAACTGCTGTCACGGGCATGCAAGCAGAAATTACACACCTCAGGCAACATCGTTCGGCTGCGCAGCCCAAATCATCGCACAAATGTAAGGGCCAGCATTCCTGCAGCGGCAATAAGCAGCGTCATACTTCACCACAAATTCTGAATAAAATTCAACGATTAAATATCCAACTAAATTAGCGGCGTAGATTGCAGATAAAGTCACTGCGCCAGGTAAGCGGTGCCTAATCTATACAACTTGTGAGGAGAAATGCGCGATTTTTCTTCGCCAGCTCTCTTAGCAACCTTAGAAAGGCAGCGGTCTCTTACAGTAGTGTTGATTTTTGGGGGGTACTAGTTGGGTATACATTGTTTCTGTAACCTTAGCACTCCACAGAAGCTGCACGGTAAGAAAGCCTTTTATGGTGCGCTAATTTTGGAGTTGAATTTCTACTCGCATTGAAAGTAAGCGCACATTCTACTTCGTTCTTTCCTCTTTGCATCACTTAAGCGGAGATGTCTGATTAAATGACTTTGTTTGGTTTAGAGGACCCTATTCCAATAACATGAAATAGCTTAACGATGCAAAGCCCTTAGATCCAGAAGCAAGCGAAATCCGAAATTTACCCTACAACAACTACTGTGCAAAAAGAAAAGTAAGTATAAACTAGAATAAGACAATAGGGACCAGTTTAGTGGCGCAACATAAGAAATGCATTTTCTTCGCTCGCAAATGGGCCAGCCACGTGCTCTATATTCGCCGTCATAGCCCTACACGAGACATCCGACCTATATAAAAGACCTTTCAATAAACTCCTCCGACAGCAAAGCGTCCCGCAACTATCGTTTGTCACTATGCGCTGTGACCCGCGATGTCACAAATAGAAACGACAGCAGATAGCACCCACCGCACTCAGAAGGCCCTCATTTCACGCATCTTACGGAAATACATACAAAGGCAGCGCATGTCATCGTTGTTGTATGACTAAGTCTATCATAAAATCAAAGAATTAAGCTAGACATCATCACATAGGGTGCAAATTTACGGGCAACGCAACATTAAAAACTTCTACTGAAATATCCAACCTAAATGCAGCATGCATGTGAGGCTAGGTATTAGTATTTTTAAATAATCTGCGCGGCATAAATGTATCAGCAGAAATCTTAGTTGAGTCTGCTTAATATGACCGACTCGCTAACTTTGAAAGCTTCCTCTAGAGAAAGGTCTACGTCGACCGACCTGCCATAGATTAGTGGACAAATGCAGATTATACACGTGCTTCATGCTGCATACTGGAATAATTTCGAGAAGGAACAGGTACGACACCTTGACGACATGGACTTGAACGACTGGGTAGAGGCGCCGACTGGTTGGGTAGAAACACACAACAAAGGCATAGGGAGTAGCAAAACTGCAACAGACATAAACAATTTAGGGTAAATAGTATATTCTACATAAAGGCATGAAGAAAACAATAAATAATTTCGAAATACACCCTAAAATTGCACTTTCAGCGAGGAGGTCCTCTACAGGACCGTGGTTCGAATCCCGATGCCGCGCAATTTTCCACCAGATTTTATATAAAAAACATGTTGATGAAATTTCATAAACAGGCCTCGAGTGCGGCCTCATCCAGGCGACTGGCTTTAATTTATTACTTGCTCTCTCTCTCTCTCTCTTTCTGACGCACGCATTGCAGTTCACAATGCATACCAGGCCCAACAACGCACTGAAGGTCATTTTCACACGGAATACAATCCCAAACCTTGTCCACCCGATGCAACACAGCAACGAAATCTTCAAGTATACCACGTATAATACTTAAAGCGATGAGCTGTGCTATCTACGCAGACTTTTGGTCATTGCTGATGGCGTTTTATTTTCTATAGCTTGGTCAGTGGTTCATGAGTTTATAAATCCTCTAAAAAAATTTCATTCATACAGCAAGACATGCGCGAAAGGGCAAGCCTTCTCATATACAGAGTTCTGAAACTCGCAAAAGGTTTTGCAGATGGTGCACAAGACATTGTCGGTGGCTGTTCACATGTGTAGTGCGAAATTATGTAACAGTTGCGAACAATTGGCTCACAAATGCAGAACCGCTACGTTCTAAAAAGAGCAAGTGACACCAAGCATGACAGCTCATAGGCGTAGAAACAATCGCTTAAACTCGGGAGGTGCAAACCTTCACCATCATCGATGAGGCCGCTACCAAAGTAGTGACCACCGCTGGTCTCATAACATAGGTCTTCGGCGAGGCCATCAATGTCACATTACCAGCAGATGTCCGGTGAACGAACTAGATTGCTCCAAGCAGTCATCGGTCCCTACGACAAATTAAATCAAACAAATATTGGAGCACAAAAATGACAATGGCTCCACGCTACATTCCTGGGTTGAGTTATACCGTAACGAAGGCGCAAACGTTCGTCTGAAACCCTAAATGTTAACAACTTACTTACTTTAGCGATTTTTTAAAACCTACATGTGTTGCATGCCAAACGCGTGCTTTGTCCGCCATTTCTCTTACGTCACATATTCCTAGACACTCAGCTGCTTGTCATGCCGCCTTGCTCAGTGCGGCCATTCAGTGTTTGGCAATTTAAACACATTCCTAGAGGCACATGGCAATAATAACTTCATTGGCGAGGAATGAAAAGTTATAAACCGAGATATACAAAGTTCGTTGTACCCAGTGGCGCAAGATTATTTGACAAGACACAAAATAAGATAGCGCCAAAGCAGTCGAATCGAGGCGACTGGAGGAACGAATGCAGGTAGGCTTCAAGATCAAGCGTGGCTACATTAACCAACGATGGCTGCGCGGTGCGCGTGAGGTAACTTATTGCATAGCGTTTACAGTACCAACCTATGTGACATAACTTGCCCATTTCATGTGTACGGGGTGTGTCAGAATATGCGTTGAAAATGGCCGAAATAAAAGGTCAGGTTACGTAATGTGTTTATCTCGATTACAATCACTAAACGAGACGCAGAACAAACAAGTTGATGTAATATGTAAAAAAATTTACAGTGCAAATAAAATTTCCTTTCTTGAAAAAAAAAACCTTAGCAGATTTATCCAGTAATATAACTGAAGCGGGCATCTGGAGGGCCTCCTAACCGTCTCAACAAGTTATTATGGAGTGAGGGGCGTAATTTTTACAGCGTAATTATTGCTGGACATTTTCATAAAAAAACTGAAACAGAACATCAGAAGAACGCCACAGTCATACCATCAGTAGACGCTCATCCAAGAGTGTTGTGACTGCTTGCACCTCAACGTTGGGCAATTTTGAAGATAGTGCGATCGTGGCTTTATAAGATGGTCGCTTAATGCTCGACCGACGGTGCAATCGTTACCTTCCTCATAAATGACCCTTTACTAAGGGAATGACAGCGGCGCTCTTCCGCTGTGAGGTTTGCGTTTATGTGTGTAACTGTTCAGAAATTATTACGCTATGACCAGTAGAAAGTTGACCTTATATACATTTCAGCAAACTATTAGGAATTCCTCGGATGGCACACTTCAACTACAGCACTGGGACGAATCACATCTCTTTTTCTGGGAAAGATAAATATTCTCGCTTCAAAATTTATTTGTCTGTATTCTAAATCGAATCGTTTAGAAATCTTTGCCTCTGCAGCGAACGTGACCGAAAACAGATTGCAATATGTGAGCTTAACTAGTATTATGAAGTTCGGAACGCAGTGCGCAAAAGAAAACGTCGTATTTATTTACATTGCCGAATTCGCATAGCGTACTATTCAGTATTCGACATGTGATGAAAGACATAATAATTACAGTGCTCATATTCACTGGTTAGTGCTTCCTTCTGTTTTAAAATTTGCAGAAAACCATTTTGACATTTCAACGTAATTCGACTATAGTTCCAGTGCATCGCAATCTTTTATTGCAAGCCGGTTATATATGAACTTTTATTAATGGTATTCTTGACTTGTTTTGCCTTTATTCTATCATCCTGCTACATACGCATGCTCATGGTGACTATACTGTACGTTTGCCTATATGCGCAGAATTACGCCAGCTTATTGCAGTGTTCCTTGTACCGAGTTGCTGTACTGCCGGTGGGCGTAGCAGCATTTTCATGCTCAGTCGAGCTTTTGGGTTTCATGCGCTGTGCTTTTTATTGACGTGGCAGTAAAGTGATTGGTTAATTGATTTGGTAACATCCTGCAAATCGCGTTGATATGCGATAGAGTTCCTCGATATATGCATCGAACTGGTGGCAGAAGTGCCAGACCCAAGATATCAACGTGATATGGCTACCATTACAAAGAACTTCTTTGGTAGTGCATATATCACGCCGGATGAATTGCCAGTGCAATATATCGATGCATTCTATAGGATATGGCACGATTTTCATCGACTAATGTGCGACGTGGGCAGCGAATCAGGTAGATGCACCGAAAGTGAAAGGACCAGTTGAACATTTCGCAAGATGATGCAGCCGGCCTCTGGTCGTGATTGTTCTGTCAAGGAAACAAGGCTGATTACCTGAGTTGTAGGGGGTTCCTCATTGAAGGCCTTCAACGTAGTTACTCCTTCAGCTAGCGCATCTTTTACACGTTTCCTCTTATCCTGCTTTCTCATATTCGCTTTCTCGCCACCCGACTAGCATGACAAGCTGCCTTCTTCCTCTGTGTTGCAAATTCGCAACGCTAGCTCTCAAATCTCGCAGCCAAAATCTGCCTTGTCTGTTCCGTACATGGCTTCAAAACAAAATAACTACCAAAGGACATGGACACGTACAATGTAGACTAACAGCCATTCTTGCCAACATGGTGCTGCAGCAACAGCACCACCCAGTTGACTGTATGTTCAGATTGTAAGACAAACAGATGTGTTTAGCGGCGAAATGTAGTTTTAGGCTCATGAACTGTACGCAGTTGTCACTGGCCAAGCCATGGGTGAAGGTGAGGCCTCCAGAGGCGGATTCAAATATATCTAGAATGGAATTAACGTCATCAACAAGGTTATCCTCTGCGGGCAGATGAAGTATGTCAACGTAATCGTCTACATATCGGAACATGCGCGACACTTGTTGACAATAAATTTGTTCTTGAACCCGCTGATCGAACACTGATAAAGATATGTCGCAGAGAATAGGTGCAACCAAAGAAACAAAAGGATTTACCACGATTGGGTAAACACACATACTAAGTCGCTAAATGGAAGGAAATAAAATTAATCCATAAGTCCGATAAATATAATTCATCATTTTGCTAAATGAAGAGTGTGCTTTAGAGATGATCCCTGCAAGCCAACATGGCATGCTCAAGTTTTATTATTACCGAAGCTATAGAATTGTAATTATTGTCCCCATTGTACACATACCTACAAGGATGGCCTAAGGCACCTAGCTTGAATATAACTACCTAATCAGCTCACTAGAATCTGTAATGAATAGGGTCGCGGGTTTTATATCACGTACCTATAAATATGGTTCAAGCATCTGACTAATAAAATTTGATATTTCACTTTGTACCGGACGTAGCCGTCGTGACATGTACTTTTATTATTACTTTACGAGTGCATTCGTGCTGCTACATGATCTTTTTTACGGCTGCAAACCGTATCTTGCCCATCACGCAGAATGCATAATCACCTTAGCTTTATCCGCATCTCCGAGAATACTTATGCATTCAAATGGTCACGCTTCCTCGTGCCCGTCGGTTATGGAACGCTCTTCTTGATTTCGTTGTCACGGAAACAAAACCTTATCAGTGATGTCAGCCCAGAAATTTATACTTTACTGCATAACAACGAAAGACGGCGGGATTCCAGATGAAAAACACAGCAGGAAATTTCAGTCTGTCGTATTTTGGGACGTTCCCTTTCTGACGTTCCGTTGTCTGACGTCTGTTGTCTGTAGTGGGACGTTCTGTAGTTCTTGATCAATATTTAATTAAAAATTGACAGAGACCTCTTTGGCTATGTAAATTTGTTATTGCAAACAACAAAAATATAAAAGAAGTTGCCCACCGCGAATTTGTACTTGCGACCTGAGAATCCCGAACCCAGTACCTTACCGCTGTACCCGCTGAACATGATACGCTTACATTTTGGCTGTGTCAACAGTAAGAATCTCAGTCTGCGTTGATGTTTATGTTTGCATATTGAGAGCGAAGACGCGCTTTCACTTCACCGCGTCAACTGGCGCATCTCTAGAAGAGCAAAAGTCTTGTCACCGCCGACAAGTACATCGCGGAGTGCTAGAGCATCGATTTTCCTTTACGATATCCATGTGAAATAAGAAATTCATAAATAGACAAAGGTGACCGGGGACGCAGGGTTGCTATTGCTAATTTCGACAGCTGTCTCTCACTCTTTCCACTTAAGATCGTGCATATAATTCGTGTGTTCAATGCAAAATAGCTACATAAACATTCGTGGATGAGTGTTCATTATCACAGCATACTGGTTGCTCATGGCAACACTGTGCCAGAATACTGAGACCCGAGCAAGGCAATGTATCAGGAAACTTTGTGGAACAACCTAAAAATTTTTTTTCGCTTTGCCACAAAGCTTATGCAATATTTCTCTAAAATTAACCAATGTGTCAGCGTAACGGCAGATGTAAGTCGGCAGGCCTGTGTGCCACATCCTACCAAATAAAACAAAACAGATACGCAGCCATTACCGCAGATGGTATTATCTCGATCAGCGGCCTATTTTGAAGAGGTTGGTTGGGCGTCGCTTGTGCCTCGTCGTCACGGCACAATTGTAACAATCAGCCACGTCGACTTTAATACCGGTGTCGGTGCTATCACCATTGCCGGCTTTAGAGAAGCACGATTGAATATCACGCAAGAGAAAAGTACAGTTAAACCACCGATGCTAACAAGACATACAATTTTAAAGTGTCGTGATGGAAATCGCTACTGTCGCGGTGTCAGAACTTATGTCGCTGTGACAGAAAGTGGCACATGCATAAGGCCACGACAGAAAATGTGTAGTCGTGACAGAGAGTTCCTGTTGCGACGTCAGAATATCTGTTGCGATAGAAAGTTGTTGCGACTTCAGGACTCTTGGTCGTCGGGACCGAATGTTTCTGTTGCAACGTCAGAATTTCCGTCGTAACGTCAGCAACGCTGTCACGATAGAAAGCGGTTGTTGCGACTTCAGAACTCTTGTTGTCGCGACAGAACGTTTCTGTTGCTTGGTCGTCGCTATAGAATGTTCCTGTTGCGACTTCAGAGTTGCAGTCAAAACGACAGACTTGCTCTCACAAGGGAAAGCGGTTGTTGCGACTTCAGAACTCTCGCTGTCGCGACAGAACGTTTCTGTTGCACTCCAGCACTCTTGGTCGTCCCGACCGAATGTTTCTGTTGCGACGTGAGAGTTTCTGTCGTAATGTCAGAAACGCTGCCACGATAGAATGTGGTTGTTGCGACTCCAGAACTGTTGTTGTCGGGACAGAATGTTTCTGTTGCTTGGTCGTCGCGATAGAATGTTTCTGTTGCAACGTCAGAATTTCCGTCGTAACGTCAGCAACGCTGTCACGATAGAAAGCGGTTGTTGCGACTTCAGAACTCTTGTTGTCGCGACAGAACGTTTCTGTTGCTTGGTCGTCGCTATAGAATGTTCCTGTTGCGACTTCAGAGTTGCAGTCAAAACGACAGACTTGCTCTCACAAGGGAAAGCGGTTGTTGCGACTTCAGAACTCTCGCTGTCGCGACAGAACGTTTCTGTTGCACTCCAGCACTCTTGGTCGTCCCGACCGAATGTTTCTGTTGCGACGTGAGAGTTTCTGTCGTAATGTCAGAAACGCTGCCACGATAGAATGTGGTTGTTGCGACTCCAGAACTGTTGTTGTCGGGACAGAATGTTTCTGTTGCTTGGTCGTCGCGATAGAATGTTTCTGTTGCAACGTCAGAATTTCCGTCGTAACGTCAGCAACGCTGTCACGATAGAAAGCGGTTGTTGCGACTTCAGAACTCTTGTTGTCGCGACAGAACGTTTCTGTTGCTTGGTCGTCGCTATAGAATGTTCCTGTTGCGACTTCAGAGTTGCAGTCAAAACGACAGACTTGCTCTCACGAGGGAAAGCGGTTGTTGCGACTTCAGAACTCTCGCTGTCGCGACAGAACGTTTCTGTTGCACTCCAGCACCCTTGGTCGTCGCGACTGAATGTTTCTGTTGCGATGCCGGAATTTCTGTCGTAACGTCAGAATCGCTGTCACGATAGAAAGCGGTTGTTGCGACTCCAGAACAGTTTTCGTCGGGACAGAATGTTTCTTCTGCAGCTTCAGAACTCCGGGTCGTCGCGACAGACTGTTTCTGGTGCGACTTTTGAATTTCTGTCATAAGGTCAGAAATGTGCGAAATAGAGGGAATCAGTGGACGGAACGCATAAAACTGCAAAAAATAAAGAACATCCCAGTTGAAAAAGACAACAGATTTTTTGTCGCAACTACAGAAACGGAAGGAACTACTATCGTACAGCAGACATTTCTGTCGTCCCAACTACAATTTCTGTAGTTGCATCAGAAATATCTGTTGTCTTTGTTTACTGGGATGTTCTTTATTTTTTACAGTTTGATGCGTTCCATTCGCCCTTTCGTTCTTCATACATAATGAGTGTCTATTGACAGCGTATGTAACTATACTGAAAAGAGAAAGACACCCAGATGGGCGTTCTTCACTTGTCCTCTAGCGCATTCCCTTTTGTAGATGTTTTTACTCTCATTGAAAGGGCGTCCGATAAAACTCCCATTGAGGTGATCATTATTTCGGCATACGAGAGTACCGTACCATGCCCACTTCACTCCCATTTAACTGGGAGGTGAAACGAGAGTATTGTGAAGGAATTAAAGGCATATTAGTTTAGGAGCGGAAAGTACGTAGTGAAATGCTTGGTGGCACAGGGTCACGCGCTTACGCAATACCGCAGACCGAAATATCGCACGCGGGTGATCTATGTGCAAGGGAACACGGCCGTCCGTGAGCTGACCACCCGATCAGGCGTTGCACCTGCTCGGAGCTAAGGCCGGCGTCCGATACTTTGGCCTGCGGTTTTCCGTCTGCCACTGCATAGGCGTGGCGTACCGCCATAGAGCATTTCGCCGCGTGCTCGCCACACGTGTTCCAATCGATGGCGGAGGGCCACCGTTGAATTGCCCAAGTCACGCGCACACGTGGTCAATTGACGAATGACCCCGTCGGCGCACTTCTTCATTTTTTTCTTTAACTGCTCACAGAACCCCTCCCTGCAAAGCTTGTGCTGTCATACAGTCGTCCTCGCGAAAATGCTAGTTATCGGCAGTGCCTCCGAGGCCAGCAAACGCCTTCGAGAGCAGGTGCTACTTGCTGAAAGGAAAATTACACGAGACACACACTGATAGAGAAGAAACTTTATTACACACAAAATGTAACAAATATATTATGTTAACTTTCTGGCCCAAAAGAAGGCGCATTTTTTCCACAGTAAGACAATTGTCCAGACTTAAAGAAAGAGAACTGTACACTGTAAACATGGCCGTTACAAGTATTCTGCATGTCCTAACACAATGAAGTTAGGAAATGAAAGAAATGATAAATCTTCTCTTTTTTCATATTGAACTCTATATATACAACCACGTGTTTAACTCTTACTTTGCACTGACATTCCACACTTTTTCATAGGCTATATGTTGTGCTTTCAAGACTAAGCCACGCCAAATTAACAGTGGCTTGTATAACGAAACAGATCAGTGGCATTTTGCATGGACTAGCACAAAATCATGATGATAAATACCGACGTACTAAATTAGTAAATTCAGAATCATCACACCAACGAGCCAAATAATTTATTGTAATTATTGCGCTGTATTCCGAGCCAGCCATTAAAAGTTAAATTATTGTATTTTACAAGCCAAAACCACCGTCTGATCATGACACATGCCGTAGTAACCCCGGATTGATTTCGAGAACCTGGGGTTCCTTAACCTGCCCCTAATCAAAGTACATGGGTGTTTTTGCAATTCGCTCCCATTAAAATGCAGTTTTGTTTACGACTACATTTGTGAAAGTTCCAAACAAGGTCTCCTCTATTTTTTTAGTCTATGCCCTTTCAATGGAAGCTCAAGGGACCAGGGAAATTGGTTCTGCTTACCAGAAGTTCTATTTACTGGGAGACATTGCCGACAGCCAACCAGCTAACCATGACAACGGTGTTCTCTTTAACCAGTGGTTTCCCTTAAACGATTTGCATTTATATAGATTCCACTGTATTTTATAATAGTGGATGAGATGTGTTCTGCACGGAGACTTTAGCATGGCTACCATGTTTAGTTGAATATTGTGCAAGCAGCGAGATTTAATTGTACCTAGTGCAATACATAAAGCCAGCAATCTAACATGTTGCAAATGCCACGAACAAGTACCTTCCCTGATCATATCCAATAGCAGCAACTTTACATAAAATTAGTCATGCTTTCTCACGTTTAGGTGCCTTGTTTTCCGAAATCAAATAGCCCTTCTCACATTGGCCTCCAATAGTGTCGTCCCCCAAGTTGACGTCATTTCAGATTGCATTTCATCGCACATGAAATAGCACATCGCTCTTATTTCAAAAGCGCAGAGCATCGCAGTCACGGCATAGATATAAAATTTGAGCTGCAAATCAGCAACAAACATTCTGAGGTAGCTATTCTTTTCAATCGGGGGGAATACTTAAAACACTCATATGCAATTGCAGACAGCTCTGGTACTGTGGCAACCAGGACAGATTTAACAGACACAAAGGAGTAACATTGTGTGAACTTATTCTTCGCTCTGAGCAACCGTACTTTCTAATTATAAAATAGAGATCAAAATAATGTAACTGGAAAGCAAACCTGCATTTCATTCAAGTAAATAAAATACTGTTCATGCTACCTTCCAGGGTGCACACTACATTTCCTTTCTTCGAATGTGGATTTGCTACCTTGCCATGGGTTCCCAAATGTATTAGTATATTGTTGGTCGAGGGTGGTGGAACGGATGAGGTGAAATGTTTCGGCAAGGAGACTTGCCAGGTTGAACAACGAAAGTCTCAGGCTAGATCCATTGGATTCCCTTGGAAAAATGTTGGCTCTAGCATGAGACGTCCCTTGCTCGAAAACTCTTGATGACTAACGTCGGCATCTTTCTATTTACCCTTGTCTTATTTAGCCTATTGCTGCACAGAGAAGCTGCACTTTCTTTTAAAAAAATATCAATGAGCTCAAGGGCCTTGTGCGTGCCTTTGTCTCCAAGTGCAAACATTTGTTTTCAATGAATTAGAGTTCGTACCTTTCTTGAGAATTCAATACGAAGAACCAAACATTAAGCTAACAGACTGGCTATTACGACAAGTAAGCATGAATGTATGTGAAGTGCCAATTCTTCATTTCACACCAAGCTTAGGGCAAGCCGGACTTCTTCCTAAAATTGAGAAAATTTTTCTAATGAAATACATATTAAGAGTACTCTTTTCATAATCTGAAAATAAAAACATGGTTATTTGGTTCTTCCTATTTAGGTGGGAACAGCGCCAATAACACTGACTAACTAAGGGCTTATAGAGTAATGACTCATAGTGCAGGTAGACAACTGATTTAATTTTAGAACAAACACTTAAGCACTTTGGGATGCTTCCTAAAATCAATAAAACTAAGAAGCAGGAAGCAGTTGCATAAAATAATGTATGTGCATGGAAAATGCATCTGGTCAATGGTTTATAGACAAGTGTGCCATTTACTTGTCAGTTAACAAAACAGGTGTCACACTGAAACATTTCTCCTACAATTTAGAAATTCTGTGGTCTTTAATTATTGATCAGGTCAGTTGGTTGCTGTTGTTACTGCCACTAGAGTACGCAGAAGTGTAATGCAGATGGGACAAGTTCGGCTGACCGCTATGAACATTGGCAAATTTCGCTGCAGCAGGTTAATGCACGCATTGTGCTGCTGCAGCGAACTTTGCAAGTAAATTTTCCCAGTTGTCAGTAGCACTTATCCCATCTGTCTCTCCTCACGCTGTTCTATACGCCTCACCATACTGCAATATGATACAAAATTCTACCCTTCTGAAGTTCCTAGTAAAGCTTCGCACTCATCAAACCCCGGCCGCCAGCCGTACTGAGCACAATGTAGTATAACTGCATGGACTGGCAGCTCCTGTCATGGATTTATTCTGGCGTAATGGCACCACAGAAGCAAACAAAGCCAAAGTCATGCAGGTCCCAAGCGCCTAACCTTAACTCTAGCTTTAATAAAAAAAAACAGACATCATATCCAACACGTAGTGACATGAAGTGACGCCGTTCATTAAAAAATAGTCTGCATGCAATGTAACTGAGAATTATTGATGTCCTTTTCTTGTGAATCTTCCAAAGCTTAGTTATCTTACATATGTCTGGTCATAATTTCTGGCTACTACGCATTTTCAAGAACAGAGGAATATACCCATCTATTTAGCAGTGCATCAGAGTGTGCGGATGAGAGTTGTTGCGCACAAACAACTTCATTAGCCCCAATCTCAAAGTAATACAATGTATCTCTATGCAATAGAGGCACGGCAGGATGGGAATGGCGGACTCTACATAACCTCCGTTGCACAGTGGACCGCCTGCAAATTGTGCCACACGCAATAAAGTATTTGTTTTCCTGGCTTCAGTCTTTTTACACTCATCAGAGCAAATCTCTCTTCACATGCTTAATACAGAAAAAAAATTACCTTATGTACCACCTATAAAATTACACATGAAAATCACAAAAGCATACAAAATAACTACGACGACCTTTTTACTTCACTCATCTCATTCATCATGTTCCATGTTTGTGCATAATTTAGTTGTGCAAATCATTTTCTTTCTCAAATCCTTGTTAGGAGAGTTCTTTAATGTGAGAACAAAAGAGAGAAGCCAAATATGCATCCACTGAGCAAGGACTCAAGCGTAGAGTAGTCTGCTGCCATCATAAGGTCATGCCTACATCGCACAGATCGGATGCTCTGCTGAAATCAAGGAGATTGAGGGAGTGCAGGTCATCTGGGTTGTGAAACAACCCTCCCTCACACATTGGTAAACACTGCAAATAATGTGACCTTTCTTTAGCTTACTATCTGTCTATCTCTCTGCCCGTGCCGATCACGACGTTTGGCTGGCGTAGATCGTTTCCCCCTCCGAGACACCGAGTTCTTTGGTTCGTTCCGTTTGCTCAGGCGCACGTTTCGTTGCCGCGCAGAACGCTGCGTTTCTCGACGCTCTCCGTGTGATACGTGGGCGCAAAGTCCGATGCGGGGCGCCTCGTAAGTGATCCCTGCGCCGTAGCGCTTTGTCTTACACCCCTTGGCGGGTTAATGGGAACGCTGTCGCGTTCCACTTTTGAAGGCGAAGCTTAAGCGTCCTCCAAATTTTTGAGTGCGTACACTTCGCCCCTGGTGTCATTTGCAGGCTGTCACACGAAAGGGCTTAGTGACAATCGCTGTAGAGCGCACTCGACGGCGAGTGTGTTCGATGAACTCACTTCGCTGCGTCAAGTGTGTAACCTTGTTAACAATACTTGCAAGATACATCTACAAATATTTAAAGCAGATTCAGTAGTACTATTAATCCACTTTTTTCGCGAATGAGAGTATATAAGCTAATAAAATGTTCTATACTGTAAAATAAAACTAATTTACTATTCTCTATCTCAGGTTGTTTAGTTATAACGGCCGCGTAGTTGTCTATGCCTGTGTATGCCTGTGCTAGCCAGCCTACCTGTGTAGCCGCCATCATTTGTTCCGAGTTGATTCAACGGAAGTACGCATTAATGACGACATGGCTGGACGAGGATACAAAGGTGCTCACACGTGGGGTGCCTCAGTAGTACCGCTTCTCGGTGTTCAGTTTGGTGACATATTCTTCGTTGTGATACAAACACCGTATAGCTGGTTCGTTGCTTGAGAACTGCGCAATCTTTCGTGGAGCACCCTTCAAGGTGGAAAGCTGCGCTTGCTTAGCTGCAGACTAAACACATCGGAACATGATTGCTTGCTTGCTACCTTTATCATGGCATGGACCCACTATGTGGGATGACACAAGAAGTCTGCAGATAAACGGGTGAAGCGTGGGGAGAAAACTTGAATGTGAAAAGTATATGTGAACGAACAGTTGAAATTATACCGTGGAACTAACTAACGTAAAGGTCATCTTTTTTCCTATAGCAATAACGTGTGCTTTTTCAAAGGATACGAAACTGGACGGTAATAAATCATAATCCATTTAGATAGGAATTTTTTTTAAATACTAAGTTATAAATTATTAAATAAACCCTGCATTCTCCTTTAGTCACAAAGAAACTCGCATACGACTTTGCCGACGCTCCTGTGACTAAAACCCAACGTAGATTCCCAAAACCAGACAAGGTTTCCTTTGTCCACAGCGATGCCTAGTTTTCGGAATAGAATTTGGAAGTACTTTTCTGTATGGGTTGCAAATCGACTGCAGGTAAATAAAACGTGTGGACTGGCTCGAGGTTCCCTGCAGAAACGGAATAGAGGGGACAGCACCAGGCCCGACCTAGGTAAATGAATATATAATGGCGGAATACGTCATCGTAACCTTCTGAGGGAAATTTTCAATTTACGTGTGCAACACCATTGCTTGTTTCGAGGGTGAAGCAAATAGCTTAGTTTTATTATTTGCAATGTCTGTTTCGCAGAGTTGTCTAAAAAATAATGTTGTAAATCTAGCCGCGGTAATGTAAGCAGAAGTCTGCAACACAGTCGACTGGTCCGTTAAGGATGTACGCGCAAATGCGTAGCCACTTCATTTAAAGAACAAAAACACCAACCAAGGTGACTTGGTACCCATATCAAGCGCACCAGACGTAAGGTAAAAGGGATAAACGATTCTAGTACATTAAACACATTTGTCCGAGGATGAGGCGAGTGCTCCGCACACTGACAACGAGTCGGTAAC
Source organism: Dermacentor variabilis (assembly GCF_050947875.1). Lineage (NCBI taxonomy): Eukaryota > Metazoa > Arthropoda > Arachnida > Ixodida > Ixodidae > Dermacentor > Dermacentor variabilis. The sequence continues at coordinate 77,394,861 of NC_134576.1, read as the reverse complement.
AGAGCTGCCGTAGAACTTACAGGACGGTTTCCAAGCGTTAGGCCGAGTGCGTGGAACTTTGTCATTTCACGAACTAGCTGACTGCGCGTCACTCGCGTGTATAGCAGACGCGCTTTTGAATATCCCAAATCGACAGAGCAACTATCGGTATTGTCTGAGCGCGGGAAAGGTCAGCACAGGCTTGAAGCGTTCCATAAGCGACAAATGATTGCCGCCATAGCACGCTCCACGTGCTCGCGAACAGGAAGGGTATTCTGTAAGAGTCCACCTAGTGGACTTCCCATTTCGGCCGCTGCTGATAGGATGCAGCTGTACGAGCGAGGAGGAGACGAGCGGCGCCAGCCAATCAGCAGTCACCGAAATGGACAGTGCACGAGGTGGACTCCTACAGGATACGTCCCCAGTTTTGGTGCTATCTGCCATGGAATCCGCCATATTTGCTCTGCTCGCCTTGTAAGCGGCGCTCGCTTTTCCTGGCTCGTGGTGATCGATGTTGTTACTGAGGTTGCAACAAATTACTTCATTTGCAGCAGGCCGTCCAGCGGGCCAGGGCCGTTGCCGATGATCTCGAAAGATTTTTTTCGGGCGATGGACCCCTGGCAGCCTAGCCCTGGACACCAACATCAATAACTGTTGGACAAATAAAGTTTATTCCTGTGCTATCCTATCCTTCATTTGCACAAAGGTGTATATTAAAAGCGGTCTTTTTACTATTACGCACTTTATAATGAATACAAAGCTTAACATGAGAAATATATGTGTTCACGACTCCTTAGCCATTGCCAGGGCCGTCAAATGCAAAGCACCCTTCCGTTTTTCCTGTAGCAGTATACGCCGCCACAGTTACACTCAGTGCGATGATGCATACTTGCTCGAAGGGACGCCAAATTTAACCCTCGTGACACGGGCATCAATCAGATCAATTGATTTAGTAGCGGAAGGTGGGCAGCGTTCTGTGTTCCACTGCGAGTACCAGCGTTGTGGACACACCCTTTCGTGTACCTGAGCGGCTGTGTGCAAATTGTTAGAACACGCAGGTCTGAGCGGGGCAGACCGTAGACGCTCTGGTAAAGCAGTCTTTTACTCTTCATCTGGTCACGAAACTGACGCGTAACGGTCACGTAACTGGCCCGCTACGGTAGCGTTTCATGTAGCCAATGTAGCGCTCACGAGGTACGCACAGCGGCGCTGACGCATGTAGAAGTGTCTCCGAACGTTGCGTAGAAATGCATCGGAGCAGACGCCCGACTGACGCCACATGCGTTCAGTGCGTACGCTCGCTTTTGCGCAAGAGTATATTGCCATTATATGCCTGCGAATATTGTCGGCACTACGTGAAATTGCCTCCCCTTTTTGTACAGCGTCCAAAAATTTAAACGTGGACTACTTCTAAACAACTACAACACCTTGTTTCTTTCCAGGCTCACCTTCATTTGTAACAACGACCCAATTCGTAATTGAGAAGGTACACTTGGAACTACTCAGTCGTTAGCAACAAGCGACAGAATAAGTTAAGCCCGCGCTCTCATGTAATTATGCGTGAAAGGCTGGCCTTGCTGCTTTTTAGCTGCTCGTGTTTCCGTTCTTGCAATGTACATGTCTCTCCGTAAAATGACAGCATGCTTCGTCGTAGTGACAATGCCCAACATTTCAAGCGTTCCTGCGTGTCGGTCAAGTTACAACGCTACTTATCCAACCTTACTGATTGTACAAAGAAAAAATCCAAAGGTACTAATTCACTAAACATAATTCCAAAAGTAATAGCGAACAAAGCTAAGTAACATAGCTAGTTAACTAAGCTTCCTAATACCGAACATAAATAACTAACAAAGCTGACTGAGCCAGATATCCAACTAATAGCTAACTTTTCTAACTAATATAAACAATGGCTAAACTATATAACCAAATATAGATAACTAATTACCTTACTAAATAACTAAATGAATAAATAAGGTAACTAAGAAAAGTAACTCAAGTACATAATTAACCAGCAAACGTAAGCCTTATCTAAACTAATAAAGTTCAGCAGTTACTTGGATAATTTATCTAAAACAACTAACGAAATTGTTCGCTAATAATCTAATTATCTGCCTACCATAACTAAGGAAATACAATTTCCTAACTAAATTTACTAATCAACTAATAACTAACTTAACTGGCTAAACAAGTACAACTAATGTGTCTCGACAAAGTAACTCGACAAAGTCGAATGCAGGCAGCTGATGAAAACAGTTTGTGCGAGGAAGGCTACTAGGGGAGGGGGACTACGTCAATCATTCAATGGTGCCGTCTATATTTTAAGCACAAATGCATTGCATGTCAAATTATTTTTTTCCGAAAGTTCCCATCCCATTTTCACTCTGCAAACGGGCTTAAGCCGCAGAGCCGCCTTTCTTCGCGAAAGACTTGCATGATAGCGTAGCCTGGAAATCTGGCGCGGCATGATTATGACGACGATGATCATAATTGATTGATTTGCATGCCTTTTGAAACGGTTCCGGGGAGAAATAGTCACCTAGCCGTATGGGTAAATCAAGTATGCTATACATGCGTTTCATTCTAGCGTTCTTGCATTTTTTTCTTCCTGAAAACTTCTGGACTCGACTAACATTAGGCCCCTTCTACGTACGCTAGCACCTCTGACGCCACTTTCTGTCGCTATGTGAAACTTTCGGGAAAGTTTTACCAGAAGGAAAGTGTCAAATGACCCTGATCTTACTGCGCGTTTCGAACAACACCCTATGTGGTGGCTATGAGATGAAGACACTGGCTGCGTTGCAGGGTTTTCTTATTCATAAAGTTCACAATCCACAACGATGGTGCCTTGCTGCGCGTTTTCATCTACAGGGAAAATCTACGTTTTCAGCTACAGGGAAGGAAAAAAGTTCGTTATTGGTTCTTCTCATTCATAACACTGCTTTACGGCCACTTTGGCTCGACGCAGACGCCCAAAAAGAACTTTCGGGCTTTACGGTGCAAAACCGCATATTCATTCAGAGGCAGCCTTAGTGTGGATCTCGGGATTATTTTTGGCCATATGATGTGCTTTAACGCGTGCCCAAATCTAAGTAATCTATTTTAATACATCTGGTAGCTGCCATGCTTTTATCTTCAATAAACGGAAACAGCTAGCGCAGAAGAACAAAAAAAGAGTAGGTGGATAAACAAACATTAGAATAACATACACCAACTCTTCCTTTCCGAAATACTTCAATATAACGCCAACGATGATGTTTGCACAAGATCAAGACGGGGGTGCCGCTCTGCGTCTACTTTTCTGCACAGCGACGCCAAGCCCGAAGAAAAAGGCGAAGAAGTTGGATAAACATAGTTCGCCTACGCGTCAGCAAAGAATTAGCAGAAATGTCCCGCCGACACCTGTGATGGCCCTGCAGTGAGTATTGGCGCTCTGTATAACGCGTAACAAATCCCTTGCGCTGAGACGCGCCGTGTCCGGCCACGTATTCTACTACACCAATTCCGAAATTCACCCAAATTTATCTGTGGGATGTATGCGCGCCTCGCGCTGCGTTCTAAGAAAGCTCCGAACTAAGATCTAACCTGAAATCCACGGTCGATCCACAGTCGCCATGCGCACATGCGCGCTCTTGTGGGTCCTCGGCTGCGAAACAGGCACACGTCGTGGTTTTCGCATCCAACGCATGGATCGGGCTCCGCCAAGGAATGTCGCCGAGGGGGTTCCTTTTGGTTAGCTTGCCGGGGGACCACGAGCAGCGCGACGAGGCCTGCTTTGACACGAGCAGCATATAATCTTAGTCACACTCCCACATCGGACAGACTTGAGAAGTTTGGAACGTACCCGAGGTGCGCGAGCTCCTCAACTTCTGGCACGTAGGCCTCCCCAGGAAATTGGCTCCGCGTGACCAGGATTCGGAACGCGCGGCGCATTCATCGTCTGCGCCCCCTTGTGGGAAGCGAGTGCTATGGCACGAGAGCTTTCTGGCGTCTGGTATGTTTTCGTCGGTTCTCGCTGTTTCGAGCGGTGAACTTTCTGGCAGGCCGATATACTGTTACACTGGCTGTATAGCCTCGCTTCAGTATGAAACTGAAAGCGGCTGGAATTCGCGTTTGCGGGACGCTGAAGCAGGGAAATATTCCGGCCAGTGCCCGTAAAGCTACAACGCTGTACTTGCTCAGATGCCGAGGCAATCGAGCGAAGCCATAGAGTCTCTAAATAGCAATATGAAACTCTATGAGCAAAGCATAATGCTGCGTCTACTTGGCTTTATTGTCGTTTGGCCGCCACATTGACTACGCGTCCCTCGCGAGTCTGGGAGCCCGGTTTTTGAAAAATGCAAAATAGCCGTATTTTTTGGTAACGCCGCTAATGAAAGCCTCGGTGGGGGAGGGCAGGAAGGGGGAGGCATTTCCAGTCGAAACTTAGGGTCTAAACCCCCATTTGGGAGGTCTCGGGAGGAAAGAAGACAAGGAGATGGCCAAGTGCGGAGAGGTTGAACTGAGTGAGTGAGTGAGTGAAATAACTTTATTTCAGTTCAGGCGAGGACGCGCGAACTCGTCGCGCACCTTGCTAGTCCCACGTCGGGACCGGCAGGCCTAGCCCAGTCGTCGCGGGCACGCCGGACAGCCAGGATTTGCTTGTCTAGCGCGGGGCTACGGAGAAGTGAGTCCCACTCCTCCTTGCTGAACTTCGGGTATCTCCACCCCCACTCCTAGAACATGTGCGCTAGAATGGAGATCTGCGTGCAGGACGGCCAGGCTTCGTCGCGATATACGGCGACGTAAGCTTCGTGTAGAACGGCCGGACACGGATACGTGCCAGTGTGTAATAGTCCATGAAAAACGGCTTGCGCCCTATTGAACTTGTGGCGAAGGGGTGGCAAGCCCCTTGTAGACGTGTAGAAGAATTTTATAACCTCTTTGTGAGTAGCGGGAGTGTCCCTGTGGCCGTAGTGGGGAGGGCAGTCGGCACTTTTTACAATGCAATCGTGGTCGGTGAGCTCGCGCGCAGTTTCGTCAGCGGACTGATGGAGGCTCTGGGGAGCACCCTCGACCGATCCCTACGTGAACGCGAAACCAGGGATGAGCCAGTGACGGAAACCAGTGATGAGAAATCAGCCTGATGGGATTGTTTGCCTTCAATAACTGGCTCGCTATGCAGAGTGAAAATTCTGCGTACGATCGTGGCCTCATCGTTAGAGCATCCAGCTGCTGTTCTCCACCGCAGAATTCGTATCCCATAGCGGCATGCATTATTTCCTGTCATTAAGGTTACGCAAGAAAGTAAAATACCTACCTACCTTTCGCAAAGGGATGAAAACGACACAAGGAGCGCCTCGCAAACATTGCGCTTCTGGCTTGCATTGCAAGCGGTAGCTTTGTAGATAATCTAAATCCTTGCTTTTTCGGGTGTTCCCGAGTTTTGTGAGGAAGCCACGGTGTCCTCTTTAAGTTGTATCATAGCGCTCGTCCTTTCTCGTGTTCCTTTCTTGTGTCCTTGTCCGTTTTGATCTTGAAGTCGAGTCACAAATTGACCCAAATATCAGTTCTTATTAACTGACTAAGTTGCCCTATTTATATTTCACATAACCAAGGAAATATATATATTACCCTCCCACATCAACCCAGTGACCCAAGTTGTCTACCAGCTTGGGTCACTGTTTGTGCTAGTGGTCGTGATGTGATGCCTTCCAGGTAGTTTTATTGTCGTCATTCTAGTTTTGGGATCTGACTCTCGTCATGCCGTCGTCGTCACGCCGTTTACCCTGACCGAGTGGCGGAAGTCTTGTAGTAGCTTAGCACACTGTATATGTGTTCGTGATGATGCCGTAGTGTTTGTTGTATCATCGTCAGTCCAGCTTTAGTTCATTGAATGTCGTCATGCCGTTCACGTCATGCGGACGTTCATCTGCCGTCGTGATGCCGTAGTATTTGTCCCAACGTCTCTACTCCAGCTCCATCATCTGACTCTTCTCATTCCGTCATCGTCACGCTATTGTAGACATACATTCGTGTTGATCCCACAGTCATTATACTATTGTCATGCCATCTTCATAAGTGCTTCGTCGTCGTACCGTGGCCGTCACGCATTCGTGATCATACCGTCATCGTGAGGCCGTTACGGTCGCTCCATTCTCGTGATTCTAACTTCGTCATCCCACTCTCTCTATGCCGTCGTGCTGATGGCCTTGCCGTCACAGTCACTCCATACTAGTCTTCATGTCATCGTCGTCATGCAGTCCTCATTTCTCCGTCCACGTCTATGTTTCTTCGTCATTGCCTCATCGTCAAATAGTCACTATTATGTACCCGCTGTCGTACCAACGTCGTCACTCCAACTTTGTCATCCGACTCTCGTCATGGTGTCACCACGCCAACTTCGTCATGCAAACTTCGTGATGCAGACGTTTTCACGCCACTGTTTCATATACACATCTTCATTCCATTTTCTTCATACCGTTATCATGTCATCGTCGTCATCCAGTCGTCATATACATTCATTGTCATACCGCCTTTGTATGTCGTCGCGTCGTTCCACCGTCGTCATTAAAACTTCATCATGCGACTTTCGTCACGTCATGGTTGTCACACAGTGCTCGTCATAATATTTTCTTCATTCAGCCGCCGCGATACCGATTTCATCCATCCATCAACGTCTTCTTCATTCAACCGTCATCGTGCTATCGCCATTAAATATTACGTGATTATGTAGTCAAGAGTTCGACGAAAGTTCGTCTGGTCATTTAAAATGATGATGAAGAAATTGCGGTCACTGACCAGTCAAGGTGAAAATAACACAGAGACGTACGGGTCCCGAGACGTCTCAGTGTTATTTTCACCTTGACATCGTCAGTGACCGCAATTTCTTCATCATTACGTGATTATGCGGCATTGCCATGACATCGTCGTCCTTTGTGTCGTCAGGCAGTCGGTATCATGCATACGTTGTAATGTAGTGATCGTCAAACGGTTGTGGTCATGCCATTGTCTTCATTCCAGGTTCGTAATCTGGTTCTCGTCATGCGGTCGTCTTCACGCTATCGTCGTCATAAACTCGTCATCACCCCATTGTCCTCACCTCGTCGTTACACCTTCGTAATCATTTAAGAATCGTCATCCCATTGTCTTCATGCCGTCGTTATCACACCGCCGTTGTAATTCTATCCATGTCATTCCTTCTGCATAATTCCTTCCGCGTCTTATTCGCGTATAGTCGAAGCAAAGGAATGGTCACATTGACCACTCAAGATACTAAATAAACATGCTCTCGTAAATGCGTCCTGGCGCCATATTGCTCAAATGGTAATCGGAGTACCGTTAACAGTCCCCATTAGATTTCTTTCTTCCGTAATTTCCATCTGACTTTATGTCTCTTCCCACCCACCTGGCATTTGGAAATACCTCGTCTGCATGAAAAGGGGGAAGGTGGGAGGGCTGTCTTGAATAGATGATGGTATGGTGCCTGGTTCCTGCTGATACGGCCGTCGACGGGAGTATTTAGGTGTTTTGCATAGACCGCTAAGCGGAGGAACGAAGATACTGCCATAAGCATTGATAACGACAGCCGGCGTGCCCTCTTGGCCGCATGCCAAAGATAGCGTCTTGCACCTAAGCCATTCACCGTCGAGATTCTCGCAAAAGTGCAGCGAGCTGTAGTTCCCGGCAGTAGAGCGCGTCTCATGGACAGTGTTGTCAGCTGATGATTTATACATAAAATATAAATAGCGAAAAGATCAGCATCCGCTTCGATTTCTCGACCACAACAGTCGATCAGAAGGATGTGATATCCAGGTTTATAGAAAGGCATATAACCGTCTCCATAAGTCCGCCGATCGGTCAGGTTATAATAATTAGGTTATTGTAGTAATGTTTACAAAAAAAAAGAACTTGATTTGCATTGTAATATGATGAGGTAGCGAAGAAGAAAAAATAGCCGCTGAACCCATCTCACGATGACTGGCCACAGTAATGCGACTAAAATTCAAGCAATGTAGCGACCCGCCGTACTGCTGAAGACACTTGTACTTGAAGCTTGTAGTGCTCTGTGTAAGATTTCTGTTCCTTCGGTTACATGCCCATACACAATTCTCTGGTATCCTTACACGTTACTATAACATTCGCTCAAGAATGTAGCCATGAACCAGAGTTACGTAGTGTCGACAATGGAATGACAAAAAAAAAACAAGCGACGTCGAAAGAGCATCGAAGGTGGTATGAGGACGACAGCGTGATGAAAATGAGATGACGATTATAAAATAACGACTATGTTGGCCGAAAATCTAATGAAGCGCTGTAAATTCACAAAGGACTATCACAAGGATGTCCTCTGTCTCCATTGCTGGTCACTTTTTATGTTAAGGTCATAAAACACAATTGCGAAGGAGTGAATTACGGTTTCATTTATCCTACATGCATAATGTACAGCAACAGAAGGTCCCCGGACTGATGTAGGCGGACGACAAAGTGCTAGTAGCGGACAATACGCGACATCTATAGACCCTTGCTAATATATGTGCCAAGCTTAAGTTTAAGTGTATCAGAGAAATGGAGCGCTATATTTAATGAGGAGAGAGGTAATTACGTGCTGTCAATATAAGAACAAGTCATCCCCTACTCAAGTGAGTGAATAAATTTTACTTTGAAGACCAAGCTGTTCATGTCCGTGGGTGGGCGGCCATCCTATTCAAGGTAGCCTTGGCGCTATGCTGATAGCCTGGGCCAGTTCACCAGCCGTAGCTGGTCCACAGGTCTTTGGCATGTCAGTAATGATTCCCACTGGCCTAGTGTTAGTGCTTGGATAGGCGTTGCCTGTGGGCTCTTTTTTGCATTCCTACACCATGTGGTAAAGAGTGTTTGGTGTCCACACATTTGGCAGTCCCTCGTAAATGTTGAGGGGCATATCGCGTGTAGTTAAGGGCTGTGGAGGCAATTGCCTATCTGAAGTCGCAGTATTCTGACGGCTTCTTCTCTGTTAAGCTTGATGTGTGGTAACGAATATTCCTGCTGTACTTGATGTTGTGTTCTAGAATGTTGTAGTATTTTCTTTTTGTCACTTCATCGTGGTCTGGCAGCTGACAATCGTCTGGTGGGGTTGCCCGGCGTACATGTTTTCAGGCGGCAACGTGAGCTACTTGTTTTCCCACTATGTATGCGTATCCCGGGGTCCAGACAATGTACGTTTCAGGGATGTCTTGGTTCTTGATGAAGTTGAGTGCGGTCCTGCTAATTCTTTCTCCCAGGAAGAGGCGACAAACCGCATGCTAGTCTATGACGATGACGACCGTCACGTCCCATCAAACAATTTAAATATTTCGGCTTATATATAAACAAAGGGAAAACTTACTCAAACATCTGAAAATATCATCGAAAAGTAAGGGGTAAATGGAATGCCGCAATAACGAAACAGTGAGCACTTTGTGGCCACAATAAATATGAGGCACCGCATAGAGTCTGTAAACGAGTCAGGGTGCAACGCTAACATTCGCAAGTGTCAATGTGTGCTTGAAGTCTGATATCTTGTCACGGTTGGAAGTTAGCCTAAGGTCGATAAGCTGGTTGGTTTTGGGAGCCCATGGTAAAACAACAAATGATGCAGCGCAGGGTGAGACTGGTTGGGCCTCTTTCGAACTCAGAGAAGCGCAGAGCAAAATTTGTTTTGAAGAAAGACTCATTAACATGTATCAAAATTAATTGACGGCTAAAGTGCAGAACCTCAAAAGCAGGAGCATAGAATGGATGAAGAGGTCGAGAGTTGGCAGCCATGTACAGGGTAATTGAAAGTGTAGATGTCAACAAGGAGTCATCAGAAAGAATGTGAAGAATAGCTACAGAACGAATATGATGCAAAGAATAGAAACAATAGGACCACGTAAGAATAGGAAGCAAGAAAATAGAATGGAAAATCTGTAAGAAAAGAGAAGGGGCAGTGCCTTGCTATATTAGGCTCGAACTGGTTGGCTAAAGACAGAAAAAGTATATGTGGAAATATTAGCAACAAGATGAGACGTGCGTGTGCTGCAGTGAAAATCCGGACACCACTCAGCGCACCCTAATGTAATCGGAAGGCATTCACCTAGTGAGACCCTTTGGTAACGTACACCTTACTGAAGCGCTTGTATTTGAAATGAACGGAAGTATCAGGCGGTCAGCGATCGAGATAAGCAAGAGTCGATCAGAGTATTGGTGAGAAAGAAGCAACAACAAGATTCACACGAACGGATCTGTTGCAGCATAGGTAGCCGCGCAACATTGATGGAGATGTTTAAAGGGAAAAATATTTCGGAGATTTATACAAAAAGTTTGTAATAAAAACCTGTATAGCACACCTGAATAAATCAAGCATGCTAGGTAACTATTTGGCATCGCCCCTTTTCAAAGGGGCCACGAATCAAGAGTATTCATCGCCATTATCCATCTCTGCTAGTGGTTAGAGTATTCCCCCTTGAGGGACTGTGTCGATGCGTACTTGCGTTTTAAATTCTATGTGAACCTTGTTGAAACGGCCACATAGCGGTATTAGCGTCTTGGTGACTCTTACGGCAAGGATACATTATTATGAATACGATTATTTGAGTGGCACAAGGAGTTCGTTTTTTTTTGTTGGTGGGGGGGGGGGGGCGGGAGAGAGATTGTCCTTGATACTAAAAAACACACGAACGTAGGCAGCTCCATCGCTCTGCAGTTGGTGGTCCCGTCAGTCGAGGAGTCCAGCAGCCTTAGCTGCTCTTGTCGCGCGGTTAACCAGGTGGACCTGGTCCGACGTGTCAGAGCTGGACATCGCTGCCTACCAGTGTCGTGAGGCATGGTGTGGTATGTATGTGAATGCTTGTGTGCTTGCGCAAGCCCATACCATGTCGTATAGCGTTGCGGATGGATCGCAATGTGAGCAATTATAGGAATACAGCGCAGGTTGTAAGGCGTTTTGGGGAGGACTTCGGTTGAAGTCAGCGCGAGACAGCGACGGCTCAAGGATTGAACAAAACTTGGCTCAGATCATGGAAATAGTGCAGCAGGACCACACCGTGGCATGACACGTCGTATGCGTCATGATATGAATGACAATACATGCATGCGCATATCATGACATTGCATGATTGTCATGGCAGCCATGTCATGACATAAATGCTATGAATGCTACCATTCTATCGTGGTTGTTTCTTTAATTCAGTATATATCAGGGCATAATGACATGCGCGCATGACCTGACATGGATAAAATGACATGACATAAATGTCATGACCTGAATGACATAGATTACGCGTCTCGCGTGTGAGAACATGAATGAGAAGACATGTGTGCCCAGTCGTGTCACGGCATCAGTGACATTGCTTGCTTATCATGGCATGTGTCTTATGACATCACTGATACGAATGGAGTAATGCCGTCTTGATCGTTCCTTTCACTCGGTCTATATCTGACTATAAATGGCATGACATACGTGCATGACCTGACAGGAACAAAATGACTTGTATATCATAACGTGAATGACGTGGAAGTCATGACATCAGCACTACGAATTCGATTACAAGAAATGTACGTCCTGACATGACAAAAATGACAAGACATGTCATGCCGCGCCATTATTGTCATGTCATGCACGCATTTCTCGTCACACATATTCTGATTCATAGCCAGGTAAAGAAACGATCATGATGTCATCAGCACATGTAGTTTGTGTCATTTATGGCAATCTCGTCATGAGATGCGTGTCATGCAATGGTTGTCATTTCGTTTCATTTATGCTATAAACATCCTGATGCATGCCTGCTAAAAATAAACCGGACATGAAGTACAATGTTCTCGTGACATAGATGGCATGGCATTAATGAATTGAGTTAAACAACGTGCTTTCGTTTTACTTGGTGTACTCAAATACGTCTGTAATGGCATGTAGAAATGACATCTCTAACACGTAATGGCATGCATGTCATGACACGATGGGCAGGAGTGCCATGATTGCATAACATGACGCATCTGTATGCCAAGCTACGACATGATTGCCATGAATGTCATGACATGCATGACACGAATGGCATAAATTAATATCAGGCATACATATACATGCACTCGGGGACTGTCATGAACTTACACGGACTCAACGAACCAAGTTGTGTACTAACTTGGGACGATGACCGTATGCTTGTATTCGTGATGCCGCGATGATCATTGCAAACTTCATTTCAGCTTCGTGATTCGACCCTAAACTATGATTTTCTTGTACTACATTTGCTCGAGCCAGGTGTTATGCGTACGAAGATACCCGTAGCTCGGAATCGGTACACCGTGTGCTGCTCTCAACCGTTCAAACAGCGTTCGGAAAGCAAGTTTCCCGTGACCGTTGATTTCCGATCGCAAGGCAGCGACGCGCGACTTCCTCGTTGATCCCCAAGTTCGCACCAGACTTTCCTGGCGCTTCTCGCTGATACGAGACCGCCTAATCAAACATCCAGGCCTGCTCTTTCCTGGTGAACACACCGTTCGAGTACTACAAGGCTGCACCGAATTTCACTATGGCAGCGCCAAAGGCGAAGGCGCTACACCACTCTTCAAAGTGGTGATAAAAACACAGGGGCTTCAAATTGCGCTAATCTTTAACCGCCTGGGCGCCCGTTTGTGTCTTGCAAGCGATATCACGTCTTGCCGCACGTGACATTTGAAATTTTGCATTTGTTAGCCATCACGCCCCTTTATGCCGCTCGTTCACATGGCTGCGGTCGTTCGTCTTGTTGCTATCGTCACGGACACGCGCTGTCGCGTTAACTCAGGTTCACTGTGATTGCGTCGCACACAGAAACACAGGATTTAAACTGAGACATAGGTCAACGTGAGAATGTTTTGTAGAACCTCATCGAATGTTCCATAACCAGCTGCCTGCAATATGCTTCGCAAGACAGAGTCCCTAGGTGCGTCAGATCAGCACAAGTTTATTTTTTGTTCTCATGGCCAAAGTCGCACGCATATTTCTCACTTGCCAACAAAAAGAGGAATATGTAGGTGCACGCACGCTCACTTGCGTCTTGTGTTATTTGTTACACAGCTGTTGGGTGCATTCGTCACTAAAGCCCAATGCGCGTGTCTTTTCATGATTCACCGTTCCAAGTGGCTTCGGCTTCGTTTAAATCATCTGTAAACGTGCCTGGAATCGGCACAGATTAAATGGGAACAGTATTTTTACGCTCATTAGCTTCCTGGCACACGTACGCCCACGCGACTGCTGTATTTCGTTTACCATATATCATATTAACTTTTCTCATCATCACCCACCCAAACACTTCCATTGCTTTTCCCTCTTCCTCAGTGCTGAGCAACAGACAGTGGTGCACGAACTCAGGTCGACGTTTCTGTATCTCCGGTAAACTAAATCTCTTTTCGATCGTCTGACGTCTTAGGTGCTATTATTTGTGAGGAAGCTCCGTCCCTTGTGTCTGCCACCTGCGATGCGTGCAGGGCGTGGTTATTAAAGGGGACTCAACGTGGCATTCGTCATAACCCCTTCATTCGCTGAAATGCCCGTTGAAGCAGCTAATTCTTGCAAGAACCTAGTAGCAAAATTTATTCCGAGCGAAAACAGAACTTTAGGCTTTTATTTCCAAAATGTTTAACTCCCAACGCCATTTAGTGTTATCTTTTAAAACCGTTTCATTGACGACCTAAATCACTCAGCGGCAATCACCTATCACCAGTCCACCGCCTTGTGAAGCGAAGTTTTCCAGAGCGTGTCCATTTTAATAGATACTGATGAGCCAGTTGGTCAGGCATGATAGTGACGAAGAACCACACTTAAAACCGGCAAATTCACGCATACGGGAAAAGGATATACATCGGCGCCTGTGTACGTCATTTTCATCTGTATGTCAATTTGTCTGCTTCAGGTGTGTGGTTCATTAATATTGTGTTCGTCATTATCAAATATTTTGTGGTATCACCTTGCTGTCGTGTTACCCCCATATCGCACCATCGTTATATCAAGTGAAATTTAAATGAAATGTAATTACGATTTCACGTCTCCACGAGATGTACTACTGGTGGCTCATGCCGGCGAGGATGTACGTTCGCAATTCCTGTTGCCAAACTTCAAGCTCATGTTGTCACTTTCGTTTTCCGTGCACCTCACCTCAGTGCACGCGAGTGTGTCAAGCGTTGAGAGAAAAAGAAAAAGAAGTGGACTGTCACAAAAAGTTGAAAGCCATGGGACCTCCATATTAGCATCTAGCTCACGGATGGTACTTGAACATCTGTCAACAATTTCGGGGAGGCTAGAGAGCTGATCGAACGTAGACAGAGATGACGCCTATAGCTACAGGCGTAACGCACGCGCAGGTATCCTTTCACTACTTCTACTGTCGTCCGTGCCGTAGTCCTAAGAACAAAAATGGTGCAAACTAACCATAATGACATTTCATTACCTTTTGTGAAATGCGCTTTAATCTGGTTCATTTTTGGCCACCGCGCGCAGCCTTTCCTAGCCTGTCCTCATTTTTTTACCACATTCTTCTGATCGCTCCCAGCCAACCTCCACAACACACCACTCCGTATAATTTCTTTACATGCGATAGATCCAGTTCACAAGCATGCAATGTCTTCTGTAAAAACCGTAATTATACGGCGAGAAAATTACTGAGCAGGTGCGCCAGAATCTCGGCACAAATACAAAAAAAGCTTCCCTAGAGGAATTATGCTCTTGAAGGGGCGTATATTTGTTACGGAGAGGTTAGTCGTGCAACCATTGTTTGAACGCCGAGCTGGCTACTTGGGGCACAGCTGGCGCCAGAAAGTAAATCTTCGTTCTGTAACGTTAATCTTTGAAACAATAAAGAACAGCTTGCCGCGCAAAGTAGTTTGCTGAATATCATGGCAGGATGAGTCATAGGCGGGGGGTTTCCATTTTCTTTGAAGCGCGGTGGTGGGCTGAAGCTCGAAGAGCTTTTGGAATCCTTCCACATTTATATACATGTCGTTCGTTTGCGTGGTCTTGAGAACCAATTTGTTTTCTTCTGTGCAAATAATCCCGTGAAACGTGCGCCCGCACCGGAGCGTCGCGCCATCTTTTGCGACGAAGTTGCTTCATTTTCGTGGTCGCTCTGACAAAAGCTACGTCGCGTGCCATGGGCAAAAGAACGGATATGAGGGGAAAAGACGCTAACATCTTGAAAGTAAACGATGAGTTTAGGTACATCACTGTCGTTAACAGGGGTAACTTCGGCACGAAAGAAAGCTTATTTCCGACTCAAACAGTTCCAACAGTAACGGGGAAGTCCAAGATCAAAATTTAGCATTGAAACATTGTAGCAGAAGCAAAGTAGAAGAAAATGTTGCTAATAACACAGCTGCAGCATCCAATAAATTCCCAATACAGCTAATCAACAACTTCTGTCCAATGAGCGAGATACTGCGGACTAATGCTGCAGAGCAAGTTATTAGAAAGAAGAATATTGCGGTTAGATTGGGTGAAAAGAAGAAAAACCTTGTTTACAAAGGCAAACGTGATATGGATAAGACGAGCTCTTACAGGACACTTACAGTATCGTTTGTGATATAGAAAGCGGCAATGCAAGACATGAAATTAGAACTACCGTTGCGTGTAGGGAGAAAAATGATGTGTTCGAGGAACAACAGAATGGGTTCAGACAGAGCCAGATGCTTGGAGGATAATATCTTTCTACTAGCTCATTGCATACAGGTTTCAGTGGCTCAAACTGGGCCTTTATGGATAGCATTTCTAGATATGTCTGGGCCGTACGACAACGTAGACGGGGAATTATTAGGGGCTATTGTCAAGCTCGAGCTCATAGACGACAATTTCGTGAAGCGGCTGAAGGAGATATATGACGACAACCGATACAAATTGTAAGGGCACAAATTGTTAATGTACAGCCCGCAGATGGTACTTGAACATCTATGCACAGTTTCGGACAGGCCGGAAGGAGTGCGGGACATATGACAGGGGCGGACATCAGAGCGCGGTAGCGATCTGTAGGAATCGCCGCACGCGCGCAGCCAGCCGCTCACCCTTTCTACTGCCCTCCCTGCCATAGTGTTGTGGATAAAATGGTGGAAACTCTCCATAATTATCTTCGTTACCTCTTGCGGAATCCTCTTTAATCTGGTTCAATTGCGGCCGCCGCACGCAAACTTTCCTCGCCCTATTCGACCTCCTCAACACTTTCCCTCTAATTTCTTTACATGTGATCGATGCAGTCTACAAGTATGCAATGTTTCAAAGATAAGTTGTAATTACTCGGCGAGAAAATGACCGTGCAGGCGCACCCGATTCTGGGCAGAAAGACGAAAAAAGCTTCCCTGCCGGAATTATGCTCGTGAATGCGAGCATATTTGTTGCTGCGAGGAGACGCATGCAACGATTGTTTGAACGCTGAACTGGTTCCTTTGCACGCAGATGGCACGAGACGGTATATCTACCTTCTGTAACATTATTCTTCGAAACAATAAAGAACAGCTGGCTGCGGTAAATAGTTAGGCTGAATATTGACAGGATGAGTCATAGGCGGAGAGCTTTGTTTTTCTTTGGCAACAGTGGTGGGCTAAAGCTCAACGGGCTTTTGGGGCCCTTCCATATATATGTATCCTTTGTTCATGAAATCTCGAAACAAGTTTATTTTCTTAGGTAAAAATAACTCCGTGAACCGTACGCCGCCACGGGAACCTTGCGCCATTTTTAAGACCAAATTGTATCAGTTTTTCTGGATACTCTGCAGTCTCTAGATGGCACTACGTGCTTACAACATCAGAAATAGAGGATTAGCTGAAAAACAGCTGCGAAGAGATTGATACGAACCGATCCTTTACACGCATAGGTAGCGGTACAAGGTGCCTAGGTTTCGAAGAAGAGAAAAAAAGGATTAAGGACATTTATGCAAAAATGATCGACTTAACAGCATGTACAGTAGAAACGGATCCCCTCATGTATGCGAGGTGGCTGTTTGCAGCCGCGCCGTTTCAAAGCGGAGGCCAAAAATCATAACCGTCATCATCCGCTCCCACTAATTGTTGCGTCGTTCTACTGTCACTTACTGTTTACCCACATACGTGCGCTTTCAAAAGCGTGTGAGCATAAAATTATGTGTAGAGCTTGGCATGACTGCCCCACAGACGTACCAGTTTCTTCGTGACATTTACGGCAACGATACATTATCGTGAGCTCGACTGTTCGAGGGGAAGAAGAGGTTCGCCTTAGGAAGAACGTCGGTGCAAGGCGACACGAGACAGGGCCGCTACTAAACCTCACGAACTGAAATAAAGGTGCTTCGTATCATATAAATATTGCAGTACGGCCGCAGTGCTACAGTGCCCACGCTGTTAGACGTGCTCCATTGTCACCGGACAACCTGCCTCGAACCCTTCTTTAGGGTAACGAAAGCTGAATGATAGACTAATGCGGTGCTCCCTCACACAGGTCGTCAATTTTTGCAGTTTTTTTTTTCTCTCTCTGGAAGCACAGAAGGATTGCTCGTTCGTCGACAGTATCATTGGCGATATTTAAACACAGTGATTTTAGCATGACTCAAAAATAAAGAGGGAGAGCGATGAATTGCTCCAAACGAGTTTTCTGGCGTAGAGAAAGGCGCGGTGGTGGTACATGATATTAATAATACATTTTAGTTTCGTCATACCCAAGTCATACGCGATGCAGGAGACTGACTGGAAAATATGCCATAACAACAGCTTGAGAATGATGCATACTCCCGCACTGCGGCACACTCTTCGCGATGGTGAAACAGCCGGCCACATTTAACACACAAATCTTTGATGCTTACAGAATATACATGATCAGGACAGTATAATGCAAAAATCAAAAGTCACACAAGAGAACACAAAGGAACATAAAGAAGAAGTACCGAAAGAAAAAAAAAAGTTCGCGGGTGACAGTCTGCACAGAAAAAAAGCCGTAAAAAGAAAACACAAAGAGTAATTAAGTAAACGCAATATTTCCAGGCAATTTACAGCTATAGAATAAATCTCATATGGTGGTAACTCTGAGATGCTTTAGGAGCAGTGGAATTACCTTCGTAGATATCTTTTGTTCGTATTTTCACGATTCATATTTTTTTCTGTCTATAGTGTTTGACAACATTCGTAACCTATTTTTCATAATGTGCTAGGCATAAGATGCCCGACATTTTTACACTTTTCAAGTATCAAAGTCTTGCCCGTTATATTCAGGTATTAGGCGGCTTGGGTTATCAAGGTTTCGTAGTGTATAGGAATTAGTCTTATTTAATTTGTTTTGCGTGCCAATGCGCTAATCCTATTATTCCTTTATGTAATTACACTACATTTAAGAATGAACTCGGATGTAGCGGAACATTTCAAATTTCCAACCACTCTCATAAACAGCTTTTGTTACCTGGGCATTTTATCAAGGTTCTGTTGTGTAGTAGAAGCTCAAATTAGGTGCCAGTAGTAAAGCCTGGAGTAAAATAACAGTACAGTCACATCATATTCTTTTGTCGGACTATCAGCCTATTTCGGTATATGAATCCAAACACTACAGAAAGCTGTTCTACCATGTTATTTATGTCTACATGCCTACATAGGATCCCGAAAAAATTAGACCGAGAGTTTTCATAGTAGGCACAACTTCAACTGCTGTAGACTAAAGTTAATGTACGGTGAGGACCTCGTTTTTAACATAAAATAAGCGAGCTTTCAATGCAAGTTTACTTTTAAGCCATGGTATATTGTCCACTTTTCTAACTCATATAGTATTTTACTTCACCCATTGTTAATTTGCCGACTTTGGGTACCTTTCATGAGCAGAGTCATACAGTCCACGTAAATAGTAAATGTAGCAGTGGCACAGGTGGTACCAATGTTTTCACGTATATATAAAACAGAAATGGTTCCAATATACTACCGTGCGGTACGTCACAGGCTAAGGCTAGGGGGTTCGAGCAAGAGCTGTCTAAGCCAGCGATTCGTTTCACGCGTTGCAAATACGAGCGAACTGCTAATCAAGAACTGCTGAGCAGTACTTGATTGATACGATCAAATGCCTCCGTAAAATGAATGAGCACGCCTAATACCAAATTTTCATTTTCGATGGTATGTTCAATATATCCTGCTGGATAAAGTGATGCCCTATTTGTAGTGGTCCCGTCATGGAAACCGTATTGCCAATTTACTATACGTTTGCGTTCCTGCTCAAATGTAGTGAATCATGTTTGCGTAACTTTCAGACGAGCTTTTGAAAAAGATAGGTAGAATAGAAAACGGTCGGTAGTCGCCCATATCATTCGTGATACTTTTTACAGTGCAGCTCTCTGGCGGCCGTTCCTGCGGTGAGCGTTGGTGTGCCTTGGCGTCGTAGCCCGGCGTAACCGAGCGAATGAGCACCGCGAATGATGTGATGTGAGCGACTGCATAGCGCAGCGGGAAATCAGAGACCCAAGAAGGAAATCGGAGACGAGGGTGCAGCGCAGGCGTGCGGCCGTAAGCGAAGGAGAGCATTGCGAAAGCCCGAGAAGGAAAGCGCAGTGCGGCGACAATGGCTACGAGATGGCGCCACAGTAGCGCTCTCCATCTGCGAAGTCTGGCGACGGCGGCTGCTGTGAATCGCACCCACGGAATGGCTCTCGCCAATCTCCAGGTTAGCGAGGCTGTCGTGCAGCACTTCGCTTCATTTGCAACTTCCCGCACGAGACAGACGGTGGACGCCAGCAAATACATCACCAAGTAAAAACACGTATATAGCGGCGCTCAAATTTCGCATTAGGGAGCATCGTAAAATTCCAAATACAGCCCAACAAATACCCATACACACAAAGAATACAGGAATTACGCGGACAAGCGCTACTACCAACTGTTTATTCCAATCGACACACCCTCCGATTGTATAAAGTGAGCCACGCACTATTGTCATGCCGCTTATCCCATGAGAAAGTGATGAACATAACTAAAGGCTCAAAAGGTGAACAATACTGCTGCCTGCTATAAATATCAGAATTCTATAAGTCCAGTTTGCCTAGCACTGAGGGGTTACAGTTCCTGGGTCTCAGGCTCAGGTTTCGCGCGCACCATGTATGCTGGGGATACATCCCACGGATCAAGAAGGGCCTTTTGCCTTTTGACTCTGCCTGCTCAAAAATAGTTAAAAGGGACACCCCGTTTCAGTGCTTGGATGTTGCGCTCCGAAAGTCGTGCCCGCATAAAATGCAACATGGCTTTCATAATCAGATTGGTTGCCTATTGACAGCGGGATTTCATGAGTTCCTTATTGGTGCAGTGGCCAAATCTCTCCTGCAAAAGATAAACAGAGCTGGAACGGAAAGCGCGGAGACTCATCGACGGACGGCGGGGCCCTTAGTAATGCTTCATATGCATAAGGTCTCGTACAACCTCGATAAGGTCGCGAACAGGCATCGTATTCCTGTGGCATTTACGGCTCCTAATGAGTTTTTCAGGCTGTGCCCTCGGATTTGCGTTGACAGCAAGCGAGGTTGTAAAACTAGACATGAACACCCCCAGGTATGGTGTGTGACAGGAGCGGTATATCCACATCCCTTGAAGTGGGAAAATGTGTACATCACCCAAACCGAACGGTGCATCAACTACCAGCTCCGGAAGCACGCGCTACATGTTAAGAAAAAAAGAGAGCAAATATGCACATTCGGTGGCACACATCATCGTGTGTGGTTGCGAGGCACTTTTTCTGAGACTACTATCTTAGGCAAGTCTGCAAACCACACGGCTCGAGCGGCTTTAGAAGCATTCTATACCCACACAATAAATCGCCTTTCTGTGTAAGCGGAGCACCTATTCTCTTGCACATTTCTCGACCTGAACTTTTTGAATTCTGCTATCTATAGCATGCAGCAGTATTGTTCACCCTTTTAGTTTTAGTTATGTTTATCACCTTCGCATGGAGTAAGGGGCGTGACACTTGTGCGTGTACTTGTACTTCAGAAAATCGGATGGGGTGTCGATTGGAATAAACAGTTGTCTTCTTTATGTGTAATTGTCATTTTTGCGCTGTACTTCGGAGTCAGTTACAAGATCTAAGAAAATTGCGTTTTTATATAGGCAATATTTTACATGTCACAATCTACAACTAATCGCCATGCGCGTTCAAAAAATATTAAAAGCAAAAGGTAATTCTTTCCGCTCCTGTTTTTATTTCCTTAGGATCTCTCTCATGAACCTTGTTAATAGTTAGCAGAGAATTTGGCCTTTCCTACAAGACATATGTGCGTCCACAAGAATGGAACAGGTTTTCAAAAAAGTCACGTCCTGTTCTTTTAAGGCCTTCGTCCAATCGATTACGACATCTCCTAAATTCTTGTAAGTATATCTGTGTTTTTATTCCTATTGAATTCAATAAAAGGGCTGCCTATTATAGTTGCAGGAACAATCCTAATTCTTGATTTGCGAATTTTTCTGTTCCTGCATAATTTATATGAGTGGAAAGCAGTCCGCGTAAATTGGTTTGATGGTGTATTGATAATAAACCCTTCGAGAGCTTTTCTAGCGCTATTTAGTGTCGATATTCTACGCCAGGAGACATTTATACAGTATTTGTTTCTTTTAGTTGTAATATAGGAGCTAATGAATGGTTTATAGATTTTTCTGTTCCTTAAGCGTATGAGGAGAAAGCAAGTCACATATTTTGGCTTTATTAAAGATATTTTAACTCATAACTTTTTGTGGACATAGTAGGTTGAATTCTCTAAGCCAACACTCATTTTCCACTTTTTGTGAAATGACAAAAGATTTAGAGGCTAAATTGGTAGAAAGGAAGGAGGCGGTAGTTTACTTTTCGATGAAGTTCAATTAGCACGAGGAAATATAGCTGAAAGGTTACTTAAATCAGCAGCAAGGACAGCTTGTTTGATTTCACGGAGACGTATGCGTAAATTCAAATATTAGTTCATGTCGACGTAATTTCTGGTACTGACGTTCGGATGGTGATCACATCGAAAAGACCGTTCCCTTTTAGCGAACCGTCTTCCCTAATTTTCCAGGTTATTGCTCAACATTTTAATATTGCACATCATGCAGTTGATGGAGGGACATTGCCTGACTGAGACGTAAATTATAAATATGAGCTATATATTTCGTAATAAGCGATATATTAAACTTCAGTACTTTCACAAGATAACCATCAATTGCTAGTGTGATGTTCTTGGGAACCATTGTGACATTAGAAATCCTATCCTTATCCCTATAAACACCATATCAGATCTAAATGTTCATTATTCACAAATGCAAGAAATGTTTTCGCGTACACCAAAAATGGGCGACATTTCCATTCGGGGCCGGTAACAAACAGCAAGCACATTGTGTTGGGTCCCTCTTGTAAACAGGAATAACCGTCTTTACTAATAATAAAATATCACCACTGTGACAACGTTCACATTGTGAATAAAGGTATATGAAGTTAAGCAAAAAACACCTTTATTTTTAACCACTTTTCTCCTAGCAATATTGCATCAAATATACTACCTAGATATTGAAAAAAAAGTGAGATCAAGCTTTTTGTACCATAGTGGCCGTCTATTTAGGCGAAAACACTTCAATTATTTTTTAAGTGCATCTTTGTCCCATGTGCCCCGGGAATGTGTGCCGAATTATGCAAGATTTTATTTTTGAATACTTCTTGGTCATCAGTCTAGTGCAATTTCTCTCATTTTATCTTAGCTTTCCCAAGGCGCAAATACTGGGAATTGCCACGGCCCTCTCCCCATCGCTTCTTCGCAGAGGTACGCGTCCGTTGTTGTGCCTGACATCTCGCAATTGTTTGCTTTGTCCTAATTTTTCGCTTCCTACAATAGCGTTATGGCTCTTTTTGTCGGGTTCTCCGTGATGAACAGAATTCTATCGAATCTGGTCAAGCTCTTCCTATTCTATCGCCACATTTGCCACTGCGACTGTTTAGGAAAGCGCCAATTTATTCCTGGCGTGTCTTGGTTTCTTACCATGGCGACGGTGAATTGCAACAATATCGCGCTCCGAGATCTGCGGAAGTTCTTTTTTTTTTTGCAGCACCAGTGAATTGTTTTTTCCCGCCTAGTTTTCACTGCTTGTTTGTTGAATTGCGTCAACTTCAAGGCTGAGACTTCTTCTGCTCCATTCTAGATTGTTGATGATGTTGCTATTTTATTTATTGCCAGGGGTGCCATGGAGCACGAGTCGATCATACCAGGGTTGACGGTGATTTAAGGGGAAATTAAGTGTTTAATTTCACGCGTGATTCCCTGTGACTTCGTCACCAGAGCCACTGAGCATCTTGGCTATGGCCTCTTATGCACCATAATATAAAGCCGCATACCGCTCCGAGCATCACAAAAGGTCTCGCCACGAAGAGTGTAATTGTACTCCACCATCCGCCTTTTCTGTTGACCTGAGAATGAATGGAGAGCATATACGTCATCCATATCCACACAATGAAACAGCCATGCACCTTAAAGTCAAAGCTTATTGGACCACAGTACATAAACATACAGTTGGCAAGTGCTCAGAAGAAAAGCCCGAAGTAGGCCTGACGGGGTCCATGTCTCTTATATGAAAATATTCGCATTGTAAATGTGGTGATAGCAGCGTTTATACGAATACTTATTAGTACCATGTGTTTACACCATATCGTAAAGAAAGGACTAGCTATTTATTTAGAAGATATTGCAATTTGTAGCATATCATTTGGTCATCATGTTTTACTCGCCAGGCATGAATGTGCCTGAATACTCAGTTACGTGTGTTGTCTGGCATATTATAATTAGCGAGAGTAACCAACCTCTCAAGGTATTCCGATTTTCTTTCCCCCCTTTTTTTACTACATAACTGTGAATCTTAACTGTCATCTTATCACACGGTGAAGCACATTCACAACAGTAGCTAAAGTGTTTACTCAAACCTCTCGTAAACGGCTATTTTCGGTGGTCCTCGTTTCTTATTTAGTCTTCCTCGTGTGAACATATTTCTTGTTCATGTGGTATCCTTGTGTCCAGTGTTTCCCCTCTATTTTCCAGTGACTTCCTGTAAGAAGTACGAAGCGCATAGTTTCTGACGCCAACCCGATGAAGCCCGTTGTGTAAGTAAGATTGGCAAATAATGCACCGCTTAGAAATAGATGCGTGATTTGTATGTGGGTGTCGCTCTGAAGTCTTGGGCCAAGATGGATTTGGCTTCGCCTGGAAAGCGCCCGCCACGCGTTCGCCACCGTCGCCACACCAGTTTGAGCCTGGTGACACTCGGCCCTGCATCCCTCGACGAACTTCGGGCAAGGGAGGACCTGGAACTTCGGGCCGCCCGTATGCTGGGCGAGTGGCTCAGTCAACGGGCCACCACCATCGATCCCCCTGTGGATCCCCCCTGCCTACTACCGCTTCGAAGCCTCTCCAGGACGGCCCCCCAGTACAGGAGCCCCATGCTTCGGACCCGCTCCCCCCCCCCTCCGACGACGAGGGCATGGATGTCTAGCTCCCGGAAACGCGCCCGCGAGACGGAGAGCGAGGACGAGGAGCCAACCAGGCGACGCTAGCAGCCGTCGAGCTTTTCTCCCCGCCCGGAGCAGCACATGCCAGCCAGCTGCCACGTGCAGCAACCGGACCACGGCAGCGCGGTTTCCCCACACTCGGGCGAAACAGCCGCCACCTCCTCTCCGCCTGCCGCCCAAGATGGAGGCCCTCCAGAAAGGGCGTGCGCCACCTCGCGACATCCCGCCGAGCTTACAGCCGCCTCCTCCGTGCCCCCTCCGAGTAAGGGCGCGCCCGGAACCATCCTCAACGCGCGGTCTGCTCCTGATGGCGGCGCGTTCCCTGCAACGTCTGCTAGCGAACCAGGTACAAACGAAAGCGCTGCCGACGCCATGGAGCTGACGGACGCAACACCCACTGTTTCGTCACATCAGGGCCCTGATCACCCCGCGGTGCAGTTTCTGAAGGACCCACCATGCGAGCCTGCTTCGCGGCCTAAGCCAAAGGGGAAGAAGCAGAAGAAGAGGAAGGAGCCTGCACATGTTTCACGTTCGTCTCCCGGGGCAGCGGACGACTCGCGGCGCCCACCCGCTACCCTGGTCACCCCCAGCGTGCCTACAGCCGCAGTACAAAGAGCGACACCATCCGCCCGCGATTCCACCACGTACAACTTCACGCTGGTGCAGTCAGAGGGACCGGCGGCGTGCACGACCCCTGGAGACTGCTGCACACCCGCCGGTTGACCCTACGGACGTCGGTACGGTGCTCTTCCGTCCCTCGGGGCCCAGTCGAGCCTTCCGAGGAGCACCGTGCCTCTCACTCGCTGCAACCATCTCTAAGCGGCCCGGTGTTGCAGTGGTTCGCGTTAACCATAAACGCAACATCGTGGCCGCCGATACTACCACCTGGGAGTGCCTGGAGGAGCTGCTGGCAGTCGCTGAGCTGCACGGAATCCCATTGACTGCCCGACTGCCAGCCGAGCGCGGCAAGAGCACCGGCTTCCTGCACGGGGTGGTCGGGTTACCCGCGGACACAGACCTGCTGGGAGCCATCGAGTCGAGCGTTCCCGTGCAGTCGGCAACGAGGGAGGAGAGTGCCATCACCATCCGATTCGCGGGACCGGTCCCCCCTGAACACGTGCGCCTTTTCAAGCTCGGGTTCAGGGCGAGGCCTGCCAAGCCCCACCCAGTGCAATGTTGGTAGTGCGGCCGCTTCAGCCACGTGCATTAGTCCTGCAGGTGGCAGACCGACTGCATCTCCTGCGGCAAAAGCCACGCGGAGGGCGCCTCCTGCCAGACAGTCCTTTGCAGGAACTGCGGGGGCCCCCATAGGGCCGACACTCCCGCCTACCCCAAATGGCCGGAAGAACGGGAGATGGCCACCATCATGGCTTCCTCCACCTCGGCATTGTCGAGGCGTGCTGTCAGGGCAGCAGTCCGGGAGCAGAAGCAGCCGCAGCTGTCCTCCTCATCTCCGGCGCGGTCGTATGCGAACGTGCTGAAGGGCCCAAACCCTGCACCCAGGCATCCGGTACCAACCCCTCGTGCCTCTCAACGCCAGCAGACACAGGGTACTGCTGCTCCACC
The DNA here is from genome assembly GCF_050947875.1 of Dermacentor variabilis. Taxonomy (NCBI): domain Eukaryota; kingdom Metazoa; phylum Arthropoda; class Arachnida; order Ixodida; family Ixodidae; genus Dermacentor; species Dermacentor variabilis. The sequence goes on along the minus strand of NC_134576.1, from coordinate 77,368,868 downwards.
CGCCGAAACTACTATGGATCCGCTGGTAGAAAACCGGCTGCTCACCATGCAAGCAGTCAGCACCATGCTGCCAGCTGACCATCCGCTCCGGGCCATCTGCCTGCAGGCAGTGGCATGTCAACAGCGACACAATCACGATTGCTAGGGGCACAGCAAAACGTCGGCCGCGAATCCTGCAATGGAACGTGCGCTCGCTGCGCCGTCGACACGCCGAACTGTCAGAACACCTACTTCTGCACGAGTACGACGTGCACGCGTTTCAAGACATATACACGCGCGACGGGAAGTGCAAGCTTCCGGGATTCGTGGGATACCACAGTGCGACCATCTGCGAGTTACGGACTTGCGCCAACGTGCCATGCTGTGATCCGCTCCATCCACCCGGTCGTCCCGCGCGTCTATTAACGTCCGTGCGCGCCTTGCCCAAGCCGTCGTTCGTGTGGCCGACATCCTTCCCACCTCCGTAGGATGCGTGGCTGTGACTGTGCGCGTTGGGGGCCCCGACACTTGTGTCGCCAGCGTATACGTGCAACCCGTACGACGGTGGGATACGACCTTCATCGAGAGCCTCACCGCGCGCATCGGTGGTGCCTGTGTCGTGTGCGGTGATTTCAACTCCCACCACACGGCGTGGGGCAGCGCCCACAGTGAGCCGAACGCCAGGGAACTGCTTAATTCCATTCATGCTTAGGGCCTGCTAATCATCAACAACGGAAGTCCCACTTTTGTTCGTCGGAGGGTACACGGGAGTGCGATAGACTTGTCGCTCGTGAGTGAGCGATGCTACAACGAGTTGGTTCGCAGTCCTGAGGCGCAGGGGTCGGATCACTATCCGATCTCCCTCGACCTGCTCGGCCTGAACCGCATGAGGACATGTTCGTACCGCGTGACGGACTGGTCCCAGTTTCGCTCCCTCTGTGCCATACCCCCTCCGGCAAATACAAACTTTCTTACGCATCTTACGAGGTGTTTGGGTGCCTCTACAATATCGTGCACGGTGCCTGCTGGAACGCCGGTCCCCGATATCAAGCTTCTCAATCTGCGCGCTCTCCGTCGTCGCGCCGAACGCTGTGCCATCAAGAGCGAGAAGGTGGAGCATTGGACTTTATATAACCGCCTTGACGCCGCGTGCCGTCGTCACGCCAGGCAGCGCCGTCTCTGTGTAGTTGGAGGACACTCACGACAAGTCGCGCCCTTGGCGCATTCTCGCTTCCCTCCTCCGTCCCAGGATCCCTCGCCATCCTGCACTCCCCATCGCGGTGGCTACGGCTTGAGTACAGAGCAACTGGCCGAACTCTTCGCCGATGCCTTCGCTCCATCGCCACCGTCTGTGCGCCCCGTCAGTGCAACCTGCGAACTACCGCCGCACAAGGCTGAATTCCTCGCTTCCCTGCGCTACTTTCCTACGAGTGCAATGATGGAGCACGTTGAGATGCTTTGCTCGGCCGAGTTTACCCTCAGTGAGTTGCGCATTGTTTTGAACACGCGTAAACGACGCTCAGCGCCTGGTGCCGACGATTTAACACATCAGGTCCTCAGGAACGTCGATGCAGCGCAGCTCCCTTGCCTACTCGAGGCCTTCAACGGCGTCTGGCGCAGCGGCATTATTCCTGCTGACTGGAAAGAGGCGATCGTCGCCCCTATTCTCAAGCGCGGCAGAGCTGCCACGAGCGTCAGCTCCTATCGCCCAGTGTCGCTTACTTCGGTAGCCGGCAAAACTCTGGAGGCCATGGCTTTGCGCCGCCTTGAGTGGATTGCACTCCGCTCTCAACACTTTCGCCCCAGAACAGAGTGGAACAGAGCTGACTCGATCGCGGACGTCGTGGCTACACTCGAGCACGCAGCAAGTCGCCAAGAAGCCGGATATCTCGTGCTGCTCGATGTGCAACGCGCATTTGATGGTCTCCCTCACACCACCATCATTCAAGCCCTTCGTGAGCTACGTGTCACCGGCCGCTTCTTCGACTACATCGCGGCCTTCCTCAGTGACCGCACGCTCAGAGTGCGCGTTGGCGACACGCTCAGTGCCCCTCGCAGCGTGACCTCCGGGGTTCCCCAGGGCAGCGTGATCAGCCCATTTCTTTTTAACTTGGCTCTGGCAAGGCTACCTGACTACATCCCCAAGATGACAGCCCACGAAGTCCGCTTGGCGATCTACGCCGATGACATCGCACTGTTCGCGTGCGGACCCACGGACCTCGGCTTCCAAGTGCGAGAATCCCTGCAGTCGGCGATCAACGCCGTCGATAAATATCTCGCCAGCATAGGGCTCCAGCTCATGGCGTCAAAAACTGAGGCGTTGTTAGTACACCCCCGTGCTCGTGCGCGCTTCGATATGCCTTGTCTCACGCTGCGTGGAAGCTGCCTACCGTGGCAGAGAAAAGTGCGCTATCTCAGACTTGACATCGACTGCCGGGTCAACTTTAGTGCCGCCGTCTCCCAGCTCTGCAAGAATTCTAAGGTGGCTGGCGCCGCACGCTCCCTGCTCGCCCGTGGTCGTGATTGCACACCGCAACTTGCGCTTCGAGTTTACAACTCGGTTGCAACAACGCGAGCACTCTATGCGCTTCCCCTCACGAACGGCAGAGCCACCAACTGCAACGCCATCGACATGGAGCACCGCACCGTAATCCGCCAACTCTACGGGCTTCCTCGCAGTTCGCAAGTGGGAGCAACTCTCGCCGAAGTGGGAGACTGGCCGCCCTCACTACGCGCGCGGAAGCAAGCGCTGCACCACATCGAGCGCCTCCAGCGTTCGCCGCAGGGCCAGCGCCTCATGTGCCGCCTCCACACCCTCGAGGGCTCGGGCATGGGCCAGCGTGCCACCGAGTTCAGCGTGCCACCGAGTTCAGCGTACTCATCGCGTCGCCGCCGCAACTTCTCCCTCTGCCGCTCTCGCCGCACGACGCCGTGCTACTCCACGTCACCACCACTGTGCCAGGTGTTAAGTCAAAGCGCCGAACAGCCGTATGTGCCATGCAGCAGGGGGCGGCTGCACTTGTCTGCGAGCGCCTAGGGCGCCGGCAGCTCTTTTACACCGACGGCTCTGTGTCGAGTGATAGCTCCTGTGCTGCTGCGTGCACGGCACCAGACATTTCCGCTACGCGACAGTGTCGCCTTCGGTTTGCTTCGTCTTCGACGGTGGCCGAGCCGCCAAGCTCGCTACGATCGACCTTACGGCTGACCTACTTCTACAGCAGAGCGGTGACGTTTCCGCTGTGATCTTATCTGACTCGCGTGCGGCACTGTGCATGCTTGCGAAGGACTATGTCGGTCTTCCGCTTCTGCAGCGGGTCGGTTCAAAACTCCGCCATCTCATCGGGCGGGGCTGCGATTTGGCCTTGCAGTGGTTCCCGGCGCACATCGGCTTACCGGGAAACGACGCCGACGCCCTCGCTAAGGACGCTCACTCGGATCGCTTCCCCATCGCCACCTCAGCCACCCCTTTCGACGTGGCCAAGACGACGATCCTGCGAACGCTCCGCGCGCAGCACCCGGACCCGCGCGTTGCGGCAGGTACGTACGCCCCCTCGCCTCCTGCCCCGTGCCGAACTCTCCCGCGAGGATCGTTCGTTCCTCCTTCGTCTGCGTGTAGGCTGCTACATGAGGGCCGCCAGACTACATAGGCTGCAGGGAAAGAGCAGCCCCGTGTGCAGCAACTGTGCCGATGTCGAGACGCTCGGGCACCTCCTACTTCACTGTCCTGCTTTCAGTGTGGAGCACACGGACTTGTGTTCTTCGTATTGGCATTTGGGACTGCCTTTCGACCCGACCAACCCGCTGCTTTTTTCTCTTGCTCACTCGTCTATCGTCAAGATTGCGCTTGCGGCACTACTTGACTTTTGCTGTTCGACACATTCCTAACAATTTGGTCCGTCGTGTGGATCGGCCGTTAAAGGCCGATCCACACGGCGGACCAAATTGCTCTTTTGGCCCGCGGTCCGCGCATCACGTGATAGGACATCACCAGTTCGTGCGTACCGCCGTTGGCCCGCGCAAGACCGCGGCCCTCGCGGTCCAACAAATCGCCGAGGCTATTCCCGCTTCAGTTTTGGCGGCGGACCGCATGCAAACCGCAGCGATTTTGGTGTAGCCAACGAATGATGTCCGGCAACAGAGTGTCTTCAACGAAATCCAATCTAGTTTTCGGCTCAGCAAAAGCCAGTCAAGCCAGTCGTTTCATGTCCGCCGTTCCGCCTACACGTGCCTGCAGCAGATATATTTTTTTAAAAACGCTTCCTCTTGGAGTGACGTGGAGGCTTTTTATTTTGTATCCCTCGTTGAGCAGTTCCCGGCTTTGTGGGAATCGAGCCGGAATGATAACAATAATAACACTCTGGCCGAGAGTGTAGCTGGTTGGTCTGCTCTGCCGTCTGCTGTGACGGACCGCCGTGTGGATACGACGCCGGACCGAACCGCGGCGGGCCGTGACGTCGTATCACGTGACCGATCGGCCCGCAGACTTGGTCCGTCGTGTGGATCGGCCTTAACCGCTAGCACATTTCGTTCCGCGTCATGCTGGTAGCGTTTCGATGCCGTGATAGCATTTTTTTCACGCCACGTAGGACGGAGGTCAACAGCCTTCCACCGGACAGCCAAAACACAAAACTCAAATTTGGCTTTAGTTTAGGTTTTTTCAGGAGGGCTCTTCAAATACTAGATTTTCTATTTTTACTTCTTAAAACATAGGAATGGGTTGCTTATTTCGTAAATCATTGCTTTTATGATCATATATTATTCCTTGGACAACATAACAACGAGCATGCACATTTCTTTGTGCTACGTTAAAAATATATACTATTGCGCCGTGTAACATGGACATACTCAGGAATTGACATTAACCATTGACCATCCTGTGGAACTTCACGGCAATGCGCATGCGCAACCGAATCGGCAAAATTTTAAACAATTTCCTTTCTATATAATGGCTGAGTAACAACAAGTTTCAACTGTCTGGGCCAAGAGGGTAGTCTTTTGTAACAACATATGCATTTATGCCACTTAGTCGGAACATTGATCGTGCGTTAAAGCAGTCTTTTGGTCGGGAATGGGCGGTTATGTCACACGAAAGGAGCAAATCGTCTTGCACCCTATCAGCAGAGGGCACATAGACTTGAAGAAGAGGGAAATTTAAACCGTAAAGCAATATATTACAGCTGGAGTTTCGAGCGGTAATTGTTGAGCGAGTACCATTCAGTCCGTTTGCATGCGCATGTTTTTGCGAGGCATCAGGCAAGCAGAGGGAGTGTATATCTGTGTACACGCCTTGGGCGTGCGTGCGTGTATACTTGTATTCGCGTTAGCACGCGTGTTTGTGTCTCCGTATTTGAATGTGCTTGCGCACGAGTGCGTGTGTGCGTGTGCGAGCATACGCGCGTTTGTGTGTACGTGCAGTTCCGTGTGCCTGCGTGCGTACATTTTAGTACGTCTGTGCACGCGTATATGCGTACAAATGTGAATGCGGGCGAACATGTATCCTATCTATCTCTCCCTCCCTCCCTCCCTCCCTCCCTCTCTCTCTCTCTCTCTCTCTCTCTCTCTGTGTGTGTGTGTACGTGTGCGTGTGTGTGTGTGTGTGTGTGTGTGTGAGTGTGTGTGTGTGCGTGTGTGTGTGTGTGTGCGTGTGTGTGTGTGTGTGCGTGTGTGTGTGTGTGCGTGTGTGTGTGTGTGTGTGTGTGTGTGTGTGTGTGTGTGTGTGTGTGTGTGTGTGTGTGTGTGTGTGTGTGTGTGTGTGTGTGTGTGTGTGTGTGTGTGTGTGTGTGTGTGTGTGTGTGTGTGTGTGTGTGTGTGTGCGCGCGCATTTCCGCGCTTACGCCTACTCTCCGGGATGAATCCGATATAGAGTTTAGTTAAACCCGTACTGAAATCTACGAGAGAAGAACGAATGATTGTGCATTTATAGTACTATCTCTTTCTGAAAGCAAAATCAAAGCAACAAAAGACGCCTGACCTGACAGAACAAGCATTTGCGTCCACACGCGATACTAAGAGGAAGAACTGGAAGTGTGAGGCTTGCAGGCCGGGCGGTACGAAGCGCAGCGCACCTAATGAAGAACTGTTGGGAGATGCCGAAATCAAACACACGATGGTAGACATGAGCAAGAAGTTACCGCTCTCCTCGCTTTGACTGACAAAGTCGGAGAAGTGGAAAGGCTAGCTCAACTGCTATCTGATCAATTTGATAACATTCAGGAACGTCTAAACAAGCACGAGAACGAGATAAAATGCATTCATGGACGAGTTGACAAAATTGAGAAAGCCTGTAATGTTAAAAGTCTTGCCCAGCTACAGCTTGACGTTGACGACCTTGAATGGCGCAGTAGGCGCTTGAATATAGAAATCCACGGAATACCTGAGGAAGAAGGGGAGGACCTTCTATCTAAACTCAATGATGTCGATACAAAGTTGGGTGTTGATAAACTTGGTCGTGCAGACATTTCCGCCCTTCGCAGGATGGCATCAAAGTCGGGCAAGATACGGGGAGTGGTCGTTCGCTTTGTGCACCAGGACACACGCCAGATCTGGCTGGCGAGGAGGAAGGCTCTCCGACAGTCTAATGAGGGCCTCTATATAACGGAGAACATAACTAGGCATGCAAGAATTCTCCTTGGGATAGCAAGAGCATGGGCTACAACGGTTGGGTATGATTATGCATGGCACTAGAATGGCAAAGTCCTGGTGCGCCGAAAGAATGGGGAACCAGCTGCAGTCATCAGGGGCGAGGACGACTTGAATGCCCTGTGCGACTGACCTATTTTGTCAGCGTATCTGCTTGTGTAACTTATTACACGACTTGCAATGGATTCCTTAGGATGTATTACACTCACTGAATTAGTCCGAGAATTCGATAACAAGCACAGTGGTTTTGTTCGGTGCTTTCACTTAAATGTGCAGTCCATTGGAAACAAGGTCGCGGAACTTGAACGTCTTTTCAAGAGGATGAATTACTGCTTTGATATTATTATGTTAACAGAAACCTGGCAATCAGATGACTTGGATGTTTTTCAAGTTCCCGAGATGAAAACGTTCTTTGTGCGTAGGCTAACCCGACGAGGTGGAGGCGTTTCTTTGTTAGTCAATAGTTCTTTTAAAGCAGTTCTAGTTGACGAGTTTGCTTGTGTAACTGCTGATTACGAAGCAGTGCGTGTTCGTTTTAGCGATGTCGTCATTGTTTCCTGTTATCGTCCTCCAGATGGCAACATACGTTCTTTTCTTGTTTTCTTAGATAACTTGCTTACATTTGTAAATGAAAATCAGTATAATGTTTTCATCGGCGGAGACTGCAATATAGATATGAATTGCGATAATGTAAAAAAATTTGAGTTCGAAAATTTGCTTTCAAGTTATAACTATGCAAACGTAGTAAATATTCCTACAAGGGTTACCATGTGCTCGCAGACCATTATTGATTTGTTTATAACAAATTATTATAAGTCCTTGGTTACAACAGGAGTGCTTTCGTACCCAATCAGTGACCATACGCCAATATGCTGCAGTATTAAGACCGACAGTCCAAGAGTGGACACTGATGTTGCTTCTGGTTTCCAACGTGTCTCGCAAACGGCTCTCGATGCTTTCTATTTGGATATAGATAACGTGTGTTGGGGCAATATTTTTCACTCTACTGATGCGAATGTGGCTTATGATACTTTTTTTAGTTGTTTTTCGGCAGTATACAAAGAACACTTCATCTACAAACGACTAGAAAGGGTGAAAGGCTGTCGAAAGCCATGGATTACACGTGAGCTTTTGCACAAGATTGACAAAAAGGATCGTTTATTTAAGAAGTTTATGCGTACGCGTAAAGAAGTAGCCCTAAGTGCATTTGAGCGTTTTAGAAATGCCTTAGATAAAGAACTTAAAAAATCAAAGGAAATGTATTACTTTAATCTATTTTCTTCCTGTCCTAAACGAAGAGATGTATTATGGAACAAGTTGAATTCACGTATAGGACGGAGCGACAGGAAGGAGCCGGTGACAGAAGTCTAGCACGGTGGGTGAACAGTCAGTGGTGACCGTATGGTCAACGTGTTTAACAACTATTTCGTGCAGCGAGATTTTGGCACTGGGCCACCTGCATCCTACACAGCTCTAGATCCTCAAAATGCAATTACATTCTTTTTGGAAGCAACAGTAGAACATGAAGTTAGCGCTGTTTCCTTGGCGTTAAAAAACAGCCGAAGATGTGATGCTGATGGGCTGCAAGTAAGGCCAGTAAAATACGTAATAAATAAAATTGCTCCTGTGCTGATATATATATGTATATATATATATATATATATATATATATATATATATATATATATATATATATATATATATATATATATATATATATATATATATATATAACATCTATTTCAACCGGTCTTTTTCCGTCCAAAATGCAAGTGGCTCGTGTAGTGGCTTTATATAAGAAAGGAGACAAAAAAGACGTCTCGAATTATAGACCAGTGTCGATGCTGCCTGTATTTTCTAAAGGTTTCGAGAAAATAATCTATAATCGACTATATCCTTTCTGCAAGAAGCACGTGTTAACGAAATGCCAGTACGGATTTATAAAAAATCGATCAACAGAACTAGCTCCTCTCGACCAGAAAGAATATATATTGGAGACATTTGAACAAAAACAATCTGTTCTTGGTGTTTTTGTTGATTTTACGCAAGCCTTTGATTACATAAATCATAGAATTTTATTTCACAAATTAAGTCGCTATGGCATTCGTGGGCTTCCCCTGATGCTTCTTAAAAGTTATCTTTCGGAAAGACGTCTGTTTGTGTCAATGAATGAAATCGTATCTGACAGAAAGCAAATAATCTCAGGAGTACCGCAGGGTAGCATTCTCGGGCCTTTGATCTTTAATTTATATATAAATGACATAATCCATATATCTTCACAAGGTAAATTTCTAATTTATGCTGACGACACTAGCATATTTGTTTCGTCTTCTTCAGATGCCGATTTTTTCATAAAGGTAATGCCATTTCAGGGAAACTAAGCACGTGGGCAGATAATAACCAATTAAAGATAAGTACAAAGAAAACAAAGGCTGTGATGTTTCATTCTATAGGCAGGAAGGTTTCAGTAGTACGTAACCTAGTTTATCGCTGCTTAGAGATAGAGCTAGTTAGGTCTATTAAAGTACTTGGTGTGCATTTTTCAGAATCACTGCAGTGGGATGAGCGTATCAATGTGATATTACAAAAGTTAGGTGCAATAACGGGAATTCTGAACAGAAAACACTACTTAATTCCGAAGTCAATAAAATTGTTAATCTATAACGCCCTCTTCGCTTCCTATCTAAACTATTGTCATTTGGTCTGGGGGACTACAACACAATCAAATTTCTCGCGGCTATTAGTAATGCAAAAATGAATTTTGAGAATAATTGAGAATGTGCCACTCCGGCATTCTACTGTGGAGCTCTTTAAAAAATTTAAAGTAATTAGAGTACAAGACACATATGAGCATAAATTGTTACGTGAATATCGCCTTAACTATGACTGTCATAATTCTATCTTCATGGGTTTGGTGAATCTCCATTAGAAGGAAGCATCATATGCCACTAGAACAACAGAAATATGGAATGTTCCATATTGTCACACTGGCTATGGTCGGCAAATGCTCCAAAACAAACTTCCACGTTAACTTAGTGAGTTTAATAAAAAACAAATCGATATTCGCGAAGCAACATTATCTGACTTGTACACATTCTTTCTAGCCTAACATTGACCACTAGAGCTGTTTACGATTGCTATTTAATTATATTGTTTCAATGTCACTATTACTAAGCGTACATTGTTATGAAATGTGCTGTCATTCGATACTGAGGTGAAGTAAAGTATGCTAACGCATGATGCCCTACGTAGGACAGTAACTAATGTGTTTAATTTTATGGTTTTGTCAAGGTTTATGGCAATGTTGTGCTTAATATGATGGTTTTGTAAAAGTGTACGACCATGTGAACAGGACGTGTGTGCCTCTGCTGTTGTCTTTGCCAGCGTGGGGGCGAAGGACTCCCTCAAGCCATCCTTGAATGGCTTTTTCCCTTCGCCTCCCATCACATGTATATGTGATAAACCAATAAAGAATCAATCAATCAATCAATATCACCACCTCAGATTTCGTCACGATGACACCGTCACTATCGGCCTGCTCCGTGAGCCGCTACCTAGCTGTTCGCCTTCGTTATCTCGCTTCGCACGGCGGCAGCTCGCTGTCTTCAAGCCAGCGACGCGCTTAACCTGCACCATCATTGCGCCATACGTCGCTTCTACGACCAAGCATACTTTCGGCGGCACATGTTCGCTAGTATATTGATATTAAAACTGTGAACTGCTTCCCTTCTAATACTCCTGTCACACGGACGCGGCTAAAGTCCTTTTAACTCCCTTCAACCAAGGACGTCCTAATCTCGAGGGAGATGCGCGCCGTGTCACACGGCAGTCGTTTAGCAAAGGAAGTTAAAGGAAGTTCCTAGCGAAAGGAGGTGGAAGATCTCTCTTGTAGACTGAAGGGAGTACTCTTGTTCCCAGCGTGCTTGAATTTCGAGTCAAGAAATCACCCAAATTATGATTAATTTCACTTTTACCAGCAATTACAACTGTTTTTATTGCATATAATATAGTATTTGAGTACTGACAAAGATACTTGAGTTGAGAAGCTACATTCGACTCGAGTAAGCACATGGTGGCTAGCAGAGCGGACAAAATCGCTGTGTATGAGGTACATGCTATGTTGAGCACATACTCGTTTTTTTTGTCTTTAAGATAGATGGCATTTTTAAAATGCAATGCATAAAATATTGTATTTTGTGAGAAAAGACAAGTAACCAAAACGTTTTAGCAATATATAACGTGTTTGTTTCTTGACTGCGTACGAGGTGGGCAGCGCCTAATGGGCACCCAGCGGTAGCTTTCAAAAGCTCGCTTATAGGCCGTGTGACACGGAGCTAACTCCTTTGAGGTGAAACTCCCTTGCGGTCCTTTAAGGGAAGGAAGTTTGAAGGAGATCCGAGTTGCCCGTGTGACACGGGTATAATAAACAGCGTTAAGAGGATGTTTTAGATCGCGTGCTCCTATCTAAATACATGTAAAAGGAGAACTTGTTTTTCTGGGCATCCACTGCACCAAATTTGGTGAGGTTTGTTGCATTTAAAAGAAATATTTAGAATGTATTGTCTGTTGGTTTGGAATTTTGATTGAGGTCAATTTTTTATTACTAACTGGCAAATATCGAAAATATTCGGACAACCAAACTATAAAGTTTACAACGCTGTAACTCAGTAAAGAACAATGACGCAACAAATATGTTAACTGAACCTAATAGTACATCTAAAGCGGACAAAATTTATATGTTACACATGAATAAAAAAAATTTGTAATGTGTAAATACAGCTTTTGCGGAACCCTTGTGCACAACGTAAGAAATTCACGTAAGATATCAAATGACATCAAATTTGTCCGCTTTCATTGATCTAGCGGAGGCCGTTTACAGAACCGCGATACCTGTTTTTCATGCACAGCTATTAATTTGTAAATTTCGTGCTACTATATTTTTCACTTTCGAATATTTTAAAAGTTTCCAAACAAAATTTAGGCCCTAAATCGAAATTCCGCTTCCAACAGACACTAGAACCTTACTTTTTCCCTCAAATGCAACAAATTTCATTAACATTGGTCCGGGGGTTATCTCAGAAAAACGTTTTGCTTTTTACATGTGTTTGAATAGGCCGCGTTGGAGTTGGGCCCGAGTTAAAGCTTCCTCTTAATGATGATGATGACAAAATGTATTTATTAAGGGATGGCGCGAAGGGCTATAATGGGGAATAGGAAGAGGAGGGGGAGGCGTATTCAGAGCCGTCCAAGACGCTGCGCGTCCTTGGCGAAAGCCAAGAGCGAGTCCAGAATGACCCTGTCGGAATCCATCGAGCCAGTTTCCGGTCTAATGCACTCCTCGTAGGACGACACTCGCACCGCCCTCAGGTGGTGGCCGCGCTGCTCGTGCCGGTTGTGAGGGTCTCTGAAGGATCCTGGGAGATGACGCGGTTGGAAAGAACGGCGCGTGCCGCCTCATGGGCTCTCTCATTACCCTCGATGCCCTGGTGACCAGGGATCCAATGAAGTGTTGCAGTGACCCCGTGGGCCTCCGCACGCCTGAAGGCCTGCTTGACGAGGAGTACTTCCGATGATGCTGTGTGGCGCGACTTGCAGGCATGCAGCGCATACAGAGAGTCGGTGTATATATCGATGTGTTTTGCTTGCGTGGTGCTTGAAACTCTGTCTAATGCCCAGACTATCGCGCGGAGTTCAAGTCCCGTTGGGTCGTGAGCATCAGCAGTTGTAAAGGTAGAATGTATCTCACCAGAACGCACTACGTGGTAGGCGACTGGTCCTTCGCTGGTGCGTGGGTCGAAAGCTGCGTCAGTGTACACTTGTCCATGGCTTGGCGGTGCGTCGGCCAATGTCTGCACATGACGCGCAGTGAATGCTACCCGGCGGTGCGCACGTTGGGCGCCCATGTTTCGGGGCGTTGGTGTAGTTAATAAAGATCGAAAGCGGACTAGCTACAAGCAACACGCTAACGGAGCCAAATTCTTACATCACAAAAGGCTACTTGCGGTCAAGTTGACTTTCCAGACTTTCTTTTTCTGCGTTAGTTACGCTTTCCGAAACCGTTTAATTGGAAAATATTTGTTCGCATAGCTCTTACAAAAGGATGTTTAATCGAAATGTCTTCGCTCGGCTAGATAATCTCGAGGACGGGCTCCAAACTACTCATTTTCTTTAGCCATTGAAGATCAATACATGAAAATATCAATAACGTAGCTTGGTTAATTACGCACACAACGTCTCAGCTTATCCGTGTCTAGAGGTTACCAACATAAACACTCAAATGATAAAATTGTCTCACCAAGACTTGTACTGGTTACTATTTTTATTTGGTGCATTTAAAAACAGTCGGCGTATTGATAGTGCAGTAGGCTTCCCATGAAGCAAGTGTGAAAGCATGGGCAGGTTTTACTGGCGCAAATCAAGTTCATGAGCTTAAACGCACGTGCCCAGCGGTGCACTTCTGCATTGACGATGGATTCTTCTACATTATACAAGAAGCACCTCAGGGCTACGGTACATCACAGAAGGTGTGCAAAAACATTGTATGGCGCTCCCGATTACATTTCTGAGCTTGCTGGCATCAGGCTAGATTTCCTGTTGTCATTAAGAATAAAAGGTCGGTACCGCTTATGCTTTGCCTTTAAGAGTGGAACGCGATAGCATTCAAAGATCCCTTACTGCTTCTCACGCTTCCCGGCAGCAGCAGCTCATGTAACTGTAACGTTTGCGGGGAAACGCTGGCGGCGGACGCTATGCACGAAGGCGAGCGTTCTGGTAGAAACGCGGCCGCTTGCGTGGGCCGATCCCGGAGGTAGTGCACGCGCCAAGCAAATTGCATCATTTCCAGGTTTGTAACGTTGTTACACACCTTTAATATATCAGTTTTAGAAGGAAGGAAAAATAGAAGCAGAAGGCAGGGAGGTTAACCAGAGTAATGTCCGGTTGGCTACCCTAAACCGGGGGAAAGGGAAAGGGGAAAACAAGGATGACAGGGAGAGAGAGGAGGGAAGGAAAGAAGGAAATTAGTGGTGAGTTCGCTGATGCGTGGGGTCTAATAGTAATTGCACTGATAGTCACAGACGTTCACACAAGCCCGTCGCCCTCAAGAAGCACAAAAGTGCCTTCACCGCTTTATGGGCCGATGAGCGATTGGGGTGGTGTTCCTGCAGCACCTGCATGGAAAGCGGCCGATTGTCCACTTTTTGGATAGCGTTAGCAAGTTCTTGTCTTTCTGGGGCATATCGGCGACAGTGGCACAGCAGGTGATCTATATTTTCTTCGATGCCGCAGACCTCGCATGCTGCATTGTCGCTCACTCCAATTAATGAAGAGTATGCCTTTGTGAAGGCAACTACTAACCAAAGGCGACAAAGAACCGTAGCTTCACGTCAAGGAAGTCCGAATGGAGGCCGGAGTTGCAGTGAGGGGTTTAATCGATGCAGTCGTGTAAGTCTTAAGTTTGGTGAGTTCCGCTCGGTCATTAAGGAACTGCGTGCCAGGTGTCGAAGCTGCGGTGCGGTTTGTCCTCGAAATCGGAAATGGAACGCTGTGTTCTTCTTGATGTGATGTGCGAGTAGCATTATCGGCGGAATCATTGTCACTGATTCCACAATGGCCAGGTACCCATTGAAAGCCAACCTCGTGACCTTTTTGTTGGACGCGATGGTGAAGTTTCAAGGTTTCGTTGTCAGCGGTTCATGACAACCGCGTCGGGGAACTTACTGCGCGTACTGTAATGCCGGTTTTGAATCGAACACAACCCATCTCCTCAGTTTTAGAAGATTTAACAGAAAAGGTATGCGCTGTCGACCTAGCAAGGCATGACATGTACATATGCCGAAATATGTACGAAAATTTTGCTCACTGACACGAGATTTTGTGAGACACGGGGCCTTTAACGCTTTCGCGTTAACACAGCTGCCTGGAGGAAAGCATTTATTTATTTATTTATTTATTTATTTATTTATTTATTTATTTATTTATTCTTCGATATATATTCTTCGGTATTTCGCAAAAGATGGAGCAGTGCGGACATGTACGTTAGAATGAAAAGTACTAATTTTTTAGGATGAGTGTTTGCGGCATATATTTTGGCTGTCTAATGTTAAGCCATAAAAAATTAAATACCGTGATCTTGTGACAGTTATGGCTGACATGTGTAAAGTCACGTGAAATATGAGCTGCGACACAGTGCCTGTGATGGAACTGGCGCCTGGACTACAGGGCTACATTGACACGCGAAATACTGGTCTAATAACTACCAGCAATCTCAAGCTGTTTAGCTGTGGAAGTTTTGGTATGTCTGCACCGCTGGGCAATCTTGGGGACCCCTTTTACCACGCGCATTATATTTCAGCTAATATTTGAAGGAACAGTACATTCTTTTAGGAGTAAGCTTCCTTTAGCGTTTCACCACTGTTCCAAAGTTATCGCTTAGCTTAAGACGTGCCTGCATCTATTTCAACTATCCAGAATGTCGTCACGTGTTCAATAGCGAAAGAGAGTTAACTAATCACATTGCGCGTGAAGCGAATACTGGCGTATACATTCTTGATAACATTTCAGTGCCCGCGACTGCGCTGCAGTGTACGACCATTCCAATCTGATGAACCGATGCCTTGGTTCATAGAGAAGATTCATAGGAACCACTATTTTGTGCAGAGCCATAGTTGTTCTTTGATTGTTATTTTTTTTCAGCGCAAGCTCGGCTTATAATGAGTTATGTTCGTGACTCACTCTCTTGGAATTGCCTTGATCTTCACGTCACTACAACTTGACAGTATAGACGAGCTACGTCTTCATTGAGCGAATATTAAGAAATGGACTAGGACTTTTGTTGCCTGTGCGTCTACTCATTTATAGAAATAATTTATTATTCACAACTGACTGTTTATTCTAGGAAATTGTAAATGACAGCAACATGGGCACTCACAGGTCTCGAGAATAAAGAAAATTTAAATGCTTATTATTCTGCTTTCGCCTGATGGCAAGGAATGAAATTTCAATAAAGATATTCTTAGGATAATTAAGAGCCTATCCACTTCAATACGTTTCATCTGAGTTCCCCGTTTGTAGGCTGATACCCACTCGAAGGTGTTTCGTATTGCGGGTCCTTGACGTACGTCCAACCTTTGAACAAAGGGTCATTCGGAATTTTTCTTTTCGCGAAGGCGTATCAACATCCTGCCTTTCACTCCGGTTCACAACCACGCGAAAGACGAAAGTTCCGCGTGAGTAGCTTCGTCACTCCAAACGTACGAGCTGCCCTAACTCACCTCGCCTGTATCGCTACCTTTTATGCTTGGATAGGAAATGTATCTTTTAAATCGGCGCATCAGGAATCCGAAAAAAGGTGCCCTCGACTTGCGCAGCTACCTCTCTTTCATATTGTACTTCGTCCTGTTAGAGACAGGCAGGCCACCGACAAAATAAAGTGCCACATACTAAAGAGGAGCGCCGATAGTGGAAGTGCGAAAGGCAAGGAGTGTAACCATGGACGTGGCCGATTGGCTAATCTAGCGGTAAATGCGAGAGAAATGAGGTACGCATCGCGTCGCACCTCTGGGATGTGCCGGATCCCTGATTTATGCCACGTTGCTAAGTTGCAGTGTTGTTCAGTACCTCACTCGACACACGTCCGGTCTCCTTGAGGAGCGAAGTGTAACCGACGATGGGGTTTGGAGCATACCTCCATGTATATATATATATATATATATATATATATATATATAAGGCCACAACAGAACAACTGTGCTTCTTGAAAGTTCGTGCATTGTGTGTACTGCAGGGTTCACTCTCGCTACCTCTTCATTATTTTTGCTTATCTCTCTGTTTATGTTTTAATACGTAGCATTAGGACGGTTAAAGTGGAAAAAAAAGTATAATCGTGTGAAGTTTGGCAAGCTGGCCACGTGGGTGAGGTAGACAGGAGATGGGACTGTTTAGAAACCATCCTAATGCTACGTATTAAAACCTAAACAGAGAGATAAGCAAAAATAATGAAGAGGGAGCGAGAGTGAACCCTGCAGTACACACAATGCACGAACTTTCAAGAAGCACAATTGGTCTGTTGTGGCCTTGTGAATCGAATAATGCTTAAACCAAGTTCCCTGGATATTTTGCTCCGATAGTGGTCTGCCTTCGAACCGGATAATAGCTGTTCCCGGAGCAGAGTGTTGAGTGTGGAAGTGGCAGAGAAGGTGCTCTATACTGTCTCGTCACTCACTGAAAATTGCATGCGCGCGGCTGGACAATCTTAGAAACCTATATGCGACGCTCAGCCATGTGCAACATAGCAGCATTGTTTTGCGATGGCAGATTCCAGTGAGAGAGATGACGATTATGCAGATGAAGAGACGCTAACTTCTGCAGCAATTCAGGTTTAAATGAATGAGTGACTGGATTCATTAAAAAAGAAGAGCCGAACGTCGGTAGCACGTCCCCGTACATTTGGAAAGGAGCGAGGTAGAAAAAGAGAAAAGTTAGAGTCCAGGTGGCAAGCGAAGTGGAAGTTAAGGCTCGAGAAAATATAAGCGGGAATTTCTGAAACCAGTTTAATTTCAGTGTAGATGTGTGATGTAGCGAGTAAATAACTGGAGTCACTGCCCAGCATCCGTACTTTGCGGTAGTATAAGCACCCGTCTTTCTTGGTAACTAACGCTTACTGAATACCAGTCTTGGCAATTACTTATTCATCGGCCATACCTCGCCGCCTATTCCTTAGTAGCAGGCTCCGTGGATTGCAACTGCGCTGTCGCGACGAAGTTACGACCATCCCGTAACGCTTGCGGTTACAGTTGTCATACTCCGGACTCCTGCGATTGCGGTAGTACTGTAAACATGGGTTTACTGCACAAGTTAGAGAACAGACACTTTAGGACAGCGTTTCTCGCCTTACATACGCTCATTGCGAGCACCTTTGCAGCATGTTACGCTGCGCATCCCTTCAAGACAGCGACGCAAACGCAAATATAAGAACGCGTTAGAAGACAGGGTGCCGTCCTGGGCCTCGTTCCAAACATAACCAAGCCAGCAATCCTTTAGCAACCGCGCTGTCGTTTCTATGCAAGGAAGTTATATACTTAATTAAACTTCTCGAGTGCCAGTCGCAGCTGCCACCTGCGGGAGCGCGTGAAGCCGCCGCCGGCCATATTGCTAGAGGAAAAGGAACGCGGCTCCAGTACGTGGCCGCAGTATACGCGCGGCGCTCTCTGCGCATGCAGTTCTGCGACGAAAAATAAAATTAAACCTCTTTAGGAAGTACATCAGTTCGCCGTTGTGTGTCCCCGTTGTTGAAAAAAAAATGTGCATGGTGGCGGGTGCCTTGTGTTCTGTGTATAATAAGTTGCGAGAGCTGAAGAACAGTCGTATTTTCTGTTTGATCATTCAGTAACCTGCCGCGTGCATCGGTAGTGCGATGCGCTTTTGTCGATACATGGTGCCGGCCCGTGTTGGCAGCGACATGGCCTCGGAATTTAGTATCCTTGGGCCATTTCTTAAAAAAAAATCTGTATTTGTGTAAATGAGCGTTCAAGTCGCTGATGATGAATTTGCTGCTGTTTTAAAGTTAGGAATGAGCGTTTTTGGTCTAAGCCTAGAAAACAAGAAAAAATGTACAACGGTAGCTTTAATTTTTTGTCCAGCGTTTCAGTTTTATCCGAAAAGAGTCTGTGAAAGCAAATTTACAATACAGCTAAGGTGACGATCTGCACACAGCCGCCAGCCCACATGCGCTCCACTAACTGTAGGCTGCGTCAAAGTTAAGGTCATGTTTCAGCTAGCCGCTCAAGCAATCTTCACTTCTTTTTTGAACACCTGCGTCCGTTCTGCCTGCGTCTGCGACGAAATCGAGAAGTGAGAATGCAGATAAACAGAAAGTAGTGGGGGGAGGTGGTAGCACAATGCTTAACGTACCCAGCTCCCAAATGCAGAATGCTGAAAATAGGTGGGCTGGAATCCCTGTGAATTGTTTGTGAATAAAGCTTTTCATGCTCTCTGGTGACGGCGAAGCTCAGAATTAGGCAGCAGCCTAACGACAACGGTCGCCGTCACCGTAACAGAATAAGCGGGCGTGTAAGGTCACGCCTAAAGCCGAGAGTATATTAAGAGGACATATACTATGCTCCTGTCGACAAAACAAAACTGTTACGAATAAGGAGCGCAGTTGTTGGGCGAGCCTGCATACCAATAATGTCACCAAAGACAGGGCGACGTTTCTATCCCCTATGATCAGTGGAAATGTACATCGACAGCATGTCAACTAGAGTGTATAATTGATACTTCAATAGGGTCGTTGCGAGTTTGTGTTGTGTCTAGCACGAGCAAGTAGTGTAAGCGATTACACTGGGCAGAACGCAGTGAGCGAAATCCGCGAAAAGTATTTTAGGATAGCCATATTGAACATCGACGCCGTGTTGGAGGAAGCCTGCGACTTCAGTTGCTCAGGTCGTCAGAAAGGCTTGAGAGGTAGCATACCGTCCAGTGTATTTGGTAACCACAGTGATAAACACAAACTTTGCGAAAATGAAAACAGGAAAAGGCGAGTGAGTTGAAAATCAGATAAATGAAATAACTCGTGTGGTGTATGAGGAGATTGAAGACAATCAGGTTAGATGGATGGCCTTTTCAAGCTAAATAGTATATGCCAACCCAAGTGAATCAGTGTTGTCGTACTTCTGCGACACGCCATGGTTGCCTGCCACCAGGACATCATGGAATTACGGCGATGACAGTTTGCATTGGGTGCTCATCAAAAACGAGCACATCAAAGACGACCGAGGGACGTTTCTACGGTACAAGATCACATCCTGAAAAAAAAAGACCTTGCGAACAGGGCCATCACAAAATCGAGTGGCTGTGGTCCTTGTTGATTTTATTCAGCTTGACGTCAGCGTTCTATTCAGCGTTCATCTCTGAGAAAATTAGTTCAAGCTATGTTTATTTGCGTTACAATGGCAGGCGTAATCTGGCAAATAAGTGAAAGCATTAGAGGGTGCCTGAGTACTCTGTGTATATTACGTAGGAGAATGATAGCTAGAATACAACATTATGAGAGAATTTATTTCGAAAACAAGTTGACTTATTATTACAGTGCAGTATAAAGGAAGCGCCTCCACAGTCTACGTGTAGATGACGCAAATAATGAACATACAGGTAAAAACGTCTTGTCGGTCTATAGTAAACTGGATAGACCATTCGCTTCTTGGCAACGGGATAAAAGTTACTCTTGAAGGCGGGACGTCTAGTGCGCAAATCGGACAGTTGGCCTTCGCAATGATGAAAGCCCGGAAAGGACGCGATGACGCCACCACGATACGCGATATTACGCCACCAAATAAATACATTTTCTTAAAGCGACGCTTTCTTTCCCTCTTCCTTCGACTTTTACACTGCTGCTGCTGCTGTCTTGCACGCCGCGTTGGGGGTGGGGAAGTGGGGGGGAGGGGTGAATATACATGGAAGGAACGGGGCAGAGAGGAATGGCGACGCGAGACACTCGTTCGGAGCTTTTCATCGTGTCACATGTGCACAGGGCTCTCTGGAGTTTCCTGGGCGTCGTTACATTACCCTCTTTACAGCTGTGATTATCCTTGACGCCCAGCAAAAGCATTGCAGAAACTGCAGCGCCTACCACTCGACCAACGTGCAAGTCGTGAGTAGAGGTAAGCAGAATGGTGGAGAGGGAGCAAGGAGTTGAGGCAGAGAATGGGTAAATGCGGTGCAATCGCGAAACGAGTGAATAACAGCCTTGCCATTCTTCACTCGCAGTTCCCATGCTGGAGGGGAGGTCGTGACAAGGAAAAGGTTACGTTAAGACAAAGAAGATAAGGAAATGATACTTCTATAGACCCGACACTATAGACCTTAGTGTTGAAGCAATGAACGACAATCTTGTGGGCATCATTAAGGAGTGTGCAATGGAAGTCGGTGGTAACTCCGTTAGGCAGGATACCAGCAAACTATCGCAGGAGACGAAAGATCTGATCAAGAAACGCCAATGTATGAAAGCATCTAACCCTACAGCTAGAATAGAACTGGCAGAACTTTCGAAGTTAATCAACAAGCGTAAGACAGCTGACATAAGGAAGTATAATATGGATAGAATTGAACATGCTCTCAGGAGCGGAGGAAGCCTAAACACAGTGAAGAAGAAACTAGGAATTGGGTGAATCAGATGTATGCGCTAAGAGACAAAGCCGGCAATATCATTACTAATATGGATGAGATAGTTCAAGTGGCTGAGGAGTTCTATAGAGATTTATACAGTACCAGTGACACCCACGACAATAATGGAAGAGAAAATAGTCTAGAGGAATTCGAAATCCCGAAGGTAACGCCGGAAGAAGTAAAGAAAGCCTTAGGAGATATGCAAAGGGGGAAGACAGCTGGGGAGGATCAGGTAACAGCAGATTTGTTGAAGGATGGTGGACAGATTGTTCTAGAGAAACTGGCCACCCTGTATACGCAATGCCTCATGACCTCAAGCGTACCGGAATCTTGGAAGAACGCTAACATAATCCTAATCCATAAGAAAGGGGACGCCAAAGACTTGAAAAATTATAGACCGATCAGCTTACTGTCCGTTGCCTACAAAGTATTTACTAAGGTAATTGCAAATAGAATCAGGAACACCTTAGACTTCTGTCAACCAAAGGACCAGGCAGGATTCCGTAAAGGCTACTCAACAATAGACCATATTCACACTATCAATCAAGTGATAGAGAAATGTGCAGAATATAACCAACCCTTATATATAGCTTTCGTTGATTACGAGAAAGCGTTTGATTCAGTCGAAACCTCAGCAGTCATGGAGGCATTACGGAATCAGGGTGTAGATGAGCCATATGTAAAGATACTGGAAGATATCTATAGCGGCTCCACAGCCACCGTAGTCCTCCACAAAGAAAGCAACAAAATCCCTATAAAGAAAAGCGTCAGACAGGGAGATACGATATCTCCAATGCTATTCACAGCATGTTTACAGGAGGTATTCAGAGACCTGGATTGGGAAGAATTGGGGATAAAAGTTAATGGAGAATACCTTAGTAACTTGCGATTCGCTGATGATATTGCCTTGCTTAGTAACTCAGGGGACCAATTGCAATGCATGCTCACTGACCTGGAGAGGCAAAGCAGAAGAGTGGGCCTAAAAATTAATATGCAGAAAACTAAAGTAATGCTTAACAGTCTCGGGAGAGAACAGCAATTTACAATAGGCAGCGAGGCACTGGAAGTCGTAAGGGAATACATCTACTTAGGGCAGGTAATGACGGCGGATCCAGATCATGAGACGGAAATAATCAGAAGAATAAGAATGGGCTGGAGTGCGTTTGGCAGGCATTCCCAAATCATGAACAGCAGGTTGCCGTTATCCCTCAAGAGAAAAGTATATAATAGCTGTGTCTTACCAGTACTCACCTACGGGGCAGAAACCTGGAGGCTTACGAAAAGGGTTCTACTCAAATTGAGGACGACACAACGAGCTATGGAAAGAAGAATGATAGGTGTAACGTTAAGGGATAAGAAAAGAGCAGATTGGGTGAGGGAACAAACGCGAGTTAAAGACATCTTAGTTGAAATCAAGAAAAAGAAATGGGCATGGGCAGGACATGTATTGAGGAGGGAAGATAACCGATGGTCATTAAGGGTTACGGACTGGATCCCAAGGGAAGGGAAGCGTAGCAGGGGGCGGCAGAAAGTTAGGTGGGCGGATGAGATTAAGAAGTTTGCAGGGAAGGCATGGCCACAATTAGTACATGACCGGGGTTGTTGGAGAAGTATGGGAGAGGCCTTTGCCCTGCAGTGGGCGTAACCAGGCTGATGATGATGATGATGATGATGATGATGATGATGATAGACCCGACAACAGTTGCGGGCCAAATGGAAGGTACGGTACTGTACACCTCTGCTATTTCTCAAAAATAACCACCATGGAAATTCGTCAAGTGCACTATTGACGCAGGGGGTGCAGATGCAAAGCCATATTAAATTACCGTAGCGTCTATGCAACAGTAAGGAAGTGGTGGCACGTCAAATCAACGCTTATGTGCCCACCGCGGTAGCTGTGCGGCTACGGCATCGCTCGACTTCGTTGCTCCGATCCCTACCACTGAAGCTTGATTTCGACGGGAGTGAACTACAAAAACAGCCGTGCACTTGGATTTAGGTGCACGTTAAAGAAAACCAGGGTTAGAATTAATAAAGAGACCACCACTATGGCGGGCCTCATAATCTTATTATGATTTTAGCACGTAAAACCTCGTAGTTCTGCCTACACGTCTGCAATATTGCGATGTGCTATGTGAAATGATGACAATGCTAAACCCTCTCATAGGTTATAGGCACACCAACGCCTCAAGCAAACATGCCTCGCTGTAAGTTGTGTATTACCCAGACAAAAAGCAGTGGTGCACGCAAAGTATCATTTCCCACCAACTCGCTACTCTCGTATAGCACTAAACGCTGAAGAAGTTATACATTTGCAGTCATCATTACCGCTAATTATCGTCAATAAAAGCAAACAAAAGCTTCGCTTACATCGATTCCCACAGTGCGTGGGATCAGCATAATTTTTTACGCTGTGAATTTATATGCTTAAGATTGGCGCTCATTATTACAATATTTTCATTCGCAGTAAGCAAAAGCGGCTGCCAGGTCCACCGTAGAATTGATTTAAACGGCTTCACTCCCATGACCTTGACCTCAATCCCAACTTCCGTGGGATCGTGGTCGTCAAAATGGGATATAAGCGGCAGGGAAATCAGCAAGTTGATAAATGTCAAGAAGGCAGAAGCTTCCACAAGACCTCAGGAAAATAAAATGACTTTTTGAGCAGCTTGGTCACGTGGACTTGCTATGGTTTCAACGTATCCTAAAAATCCCTCCGAATGTGAACAGAGACGACAAAAGTGCAGGCATTTTGGGAAAGGTGAACCCGCTGGAAATCTATAAAAAGTGACTTAAAGAATATAAAAGATGACTTAAAGATAAAAAACATAAAGTTCGTAGCCAAAATTCTGGACAAATAATTTGCCTGTTGAAGGAGTTCAGTCGAAACCCGATGGTGCGAAATAAGGCGACGATGCCGGCAAGTGTTGTAGAGATTAGGTCCTGTGGCCGACGTCAGCGCCCGGCAACTGTCAGGCGACTGCTCATATAAGCAAGATGCGTTGTCGTCAGTCGTTACAGGGTGATTAGGGTATAAAATTTTGGGCGCGGACTCCATCACATTAAACACAATGCACTCTACGGTCATTCTTCGAGGCCTCGTACCTATTCTCGCGCCATGACGATGCAAACAAATTGTCACACGTGCCAACTGTCAGCTTCCTCGAACTGCCAACATTCTTTACCCACCGTAGTTGCTTGGTGGATGTAGTGTTGGGCTGCTAAGCACGAGGTCGCGAGATGAAATCCTAGCCGCGGCGGCCGTATTTTGATGGGGGGGGGGGGGGGAATTCGAAAACACCGTGTACTTAGATATTGGTTAAAGAACCCCAGCTGGTCCAAATTATAACGGAATCCCGCACTACCACGTGCCTCATAATCAGGTCGGGGTTCCGGCACGTAAAACCCTATAATTTATGATTTATCATTCCTTAAGGATGTCTTTGGGAGTCGCAGCACTCTTGAAAACAAGTGTCGGGAGTTGCGAGCGAGGTTTTGAGTATGTGGGTAGACATTTTGGCGTTCGATATCTGCTAGTCAACATTGTGGATATATTATATAGGCGGAACGGAAACATGGTAGACAATATGGAGAACAGACAAATCCCGCGTATATTACAGCACAATAATCTTAAATAGTGGTCTTCTTTCACGCACGTAGATAACCGTGACAGGACAGTACTTTCACAACTTTAAGTACTGTATATGCCCAAAGGTGTGCCTGGCCCGGTGGCCAGTAAATGGGACGTAATATTGTGAGCAGCTTCGGCCATAGCATGTTAACGGACGACCACACAGAGACAGTTTGTACAATTCTTGTGTCGTGCCTTCTGCCTCAAGGTGCAAAACCTACTTATTCATGTATCCATCTGAATGGTTATGCACATCTCCATGTGCAGCTGCTGTGGTAGCCCATGAGTGCGGATTGCTAAAGTCGATAGGCATGTAATTTGGGGGCACCTTAACGAAATCGATAAGTCACAATCAAAAGCCCTCCACGGCGTCTCTCGTAGACGCTGTGCGATGTTCGGACGTCAAGAATATTTGCCGACTGGAGAAAGGCTGCTGCGGGGTGATTCCAACGATTACCCTAGCTCGCTTACTCCTTAGTATCAAAAAAAGGAAAAGAAAGACAACCGTACCAAAGCCCAGAATCAATCGTTGCTCGTCGAAACTAAACGCTCTTAGGTTGATAAGTCATTTCCAGGCGACGAGTGGCTATGCTTTATCAAGAAGAGTGATAACGCCGGCGGGACAAGCATTGTGGCGAAGTTCAATGCGCAGAGCTAGCTTTTAATTACTTTATTTTTGTTTTGGTGACGTCATCAAGGTCACCGCGGGAAGCTTGAAAAGTTTAGGGTCAGTGCGCCACATGGTGGTACTCACGCGAACTAAACCCTCGTGTCCAGAAAAGCTGGATACGGTTAACAATGGCCTCTTTCTCATTGCCCATTGTCATTCTCTTCTTTCTTTTAGTCATTACTGCACACTATTAAGCATATTTAGTCAGTTGTAATCAACTGTGGCCATTACAAGCCGTCATTAGACATGTTGGTCATATCATAGTCATTAGTAGTGGTTACTAGTCATTTCAGTCATTTTTGTCATTGCTAATGAATTGTAGTCTTTACAAGTTGACGTTAGACCTCTTGGTCATATCTTAGTCATCAGTACGTATTTCAAGTAATTTCAGTCATTATTGGTCATTACTAGTAAATAGTGAACATTTTTAGTTATTTGTAATCAGTTGTGCTCATTAGAAGCGTGCTTAGACACATTGGTCATTTCGTAGTCATTAGCAGTCGTTACATGCCATTAGAAGTCATTTTAGTCATTACTACTCATTAGTAGACATTACAAGTCATTTCTAATTAATTGTATTCATTAAAAGCCGTCGTTAGACATATTTGGCATTTCGGAGTCATTAGTAGTCATTACACATCATTAGTAGTCATTATAAGTCATTACTAGTCATTATTATCCTCTACCAGTCTCTGTTAGGACGTTATCATTCACTAACTGTCACTGTCATTTTTCATTCTTTAATCTGTCTTTTATCTGTGCTCATATGGTGTCATGACGCGTCGGCGTACCTTCCGGCGGTCAGGTCTGCTGAAACAACCTTCACCATGAGCCAAGAAAGGCTTTCGCCTTAAAAAAATGAATTGCATAGCAGTCACCGCTTGCGTTTTGAATTACAAGTTCGAGTTACCTAGGTGACGACATAGGTTGGTTTCACTCATCAACTTCTGCCTAGAAGGGCAGAATTTTTTAGTCGCTTCTTTATGCACTCAGCTTAGGTTTCGCTTTTAAGTGTTTAATAATGACCAGGCGGTATTCTGCCTATTTTTTAAATGTGAAATATGGCGAAATAATGCTAACTAGGGAGTCCTGGCGGGCCTGACATGGGAGCATCATGACATCTGGTCGGAACACTTGAGAGGAAGGGACTACCCCGACCCTGTCGTGGTCGCATGTCCCAACTGCTGGCGTGGAAGATCGATCCCTGTTCGATGACGGTAAGGAAAACAAGTTTTTGGTGGTTGCCAATCTGTGCATCTGTATTTTATTATTTTCGCACAAAGACCCCTTGACAGGGGACGGCGCAAGGGCCACGAGCACGGAGAGCGCTGTCTTTTCCTCGTCTTTTGGTACGGCGCCGGGTGCCCTGCGACGTTAGGTAGTGATATTTACTCCACGTGCACCAAGGAACCGCGTGCTTGTTAGTTTCTCATCATCGCTTGCTCGTCTGCGGTGCGCGATGTTCCCGATTATAGGCCAAACTCAACGCCGAACGTTTTTCGCTGACAATGAGCGAATTCGTGTTCGCAAAATCTCGCGCCTCGCTTGGCGCTACAGCATACTACACGGCGAAGCCAGTTCCAGCCGCGCACTGCCGTCTTCTCCCTAAACTTGCTTTGGCACTTCATAGCAGAAGTTCCTCCTGATCATATATTCCAATGCTAAGTTGCCCAGCAGCTTTAAAGCATTGGAAGTTAGTTTCGCTCTTATGAGTATTTTGCTGAAGAAAATCAAGCCAATGTAAATAAAGTGCTCAGTTACCTAATACTTAACGAGGTCAATCAAAACTTTGATCGATCAAGAAAACTAGCTCTAAAAACTGATGGTTAGTATTCTCAGCCAGCTACTGAGAAACCAGCCATGCTTAACACCTTACATGAATGTTTAGCAGCACTAAACCTCAGAACTTAACTAGCTCTTTAACTCTTTAACTAACTCCATTAACTCTATCAGTAACGCGCCCATTCGGCATCCGCTAACTATGGTTTGAAACACCAGCTTCGAGATTTTCCGCGCCCTTCACTGACACACTGCGCTATCGGACGTGAAGAACTAATTATTTGTCTCCTAAGCAGTTTTTCTTTCTGCAGGCGGTGATTGTTGAACGCCCTCCGAAGTTGTCACGCTCGTCAAAGTAGAAAACAAAAATTGCCGCCCGCGGTCGATAATATGAAACGTCGCTTTCGAGACCTTCCGGGCCGCTCACGGACACCCTGCACCGTAGGACGTGAAGGAGGAGAACTTTATTTTTGTTTTTTAGGCCGCTCGCTTATTTTCCACCCGGGGTCAATTTTGGAACCCACTCCTAAGTTTGGCGATTGTCAAAGCAGAAAGCAAGAATGGTCGCCTCCGGAAGCGGCGCACACGCTTCGAAAGATCGCAGATCTCTTGATTCCGCTGCGTCTGCCGCTGATCTTATTGATGGACCGAGCAGCAGCGAGTCTGATGATGCTACCGTTTCGTCGGGCTTTGAATCTGGCCTCGGCGACAACGCAGGACAGCCCGGAACATTTATGGCCACAGCCTGGCCCGCCGAGCTGTAGGGTTCGCACTTACATTTTTGTAGTGAAAACACTGTTAAATGAAAATGTTTAGTTTTTTCGAGATAGTGCCAATTGGATGGTATTACATCTTGTATATTTAACAGTTTTTGTAACAATGTTTTCGTAGTAGATACGAGCGTGTCTTTACCAACTTTGTTCATTTTTATCACACGATATTGATTTAGGCTATATATATCTTGTTTTTTTTTACATAAATATGGTTAGCCAAACATTTATGCGTGGAAAGTGCATTCGTTCCGCATTTCCTTATGCATTACATGAAATATTGAGTGCGTGAGTAAAGTAGTTCCTTCACAAAAAAAAATGTGGCGTAACCTACAAAGAACGCCTATTTTCCCCATGGAGGGAAAGAGAAATATTTTTGTTGTGTAATTCGACTTGAAATCCTGCAAGCAAATATAATGATAACTAACCACATCCTCATTTCCTTTTCTTTTCACACTACCTTTAAGTATTGTTCAAGCTCGCCAAAAATGTATCGTGTATCTAGCTGCATTCATGGCTGCATGAGTACGGGTGACTCCGAAACCACTATGTTAGAACCGTTGAGGAATACTATGTCGTGTCACCTGCTGCGATCAGCAAAGCCCCTATTGGGCGGATAATTCAAACATGTTTTAAGGCATTCCAGATATACGAAATTGACGTAAATTGACTCGAAGCGAGGGCATCGCGCACGATATTATTATATTTAGCGCGAGTCGGAGTCGGCTGTATAGTTTTTGCCTAGCCGAATTCACCGCCGCCTGTGCATTTGTGATTGCAGAACTACGAGGCCAGAACCGTTTATAAATCGTTCTATATCGAGTTACCCATCGCGATCAGCAAAGCACATCTACAGCGGACATATCAAAGAAGTTTTAAGCATGTAGGGCCCTCTGGGTTGTACTTGTCGATGAGAAGATAGCCTCGCCGCCTACGGGATTATCAGACTGAGATATGTCGAATGCTTGGTTGCTGCTTTTTTTTTAATCTGACGGCGGTGAGCGTGAATGTCGCATTCTCCAGCACACTACATCTGCAGGCTTGGAGTTGGAGTTGGAGTTGGAGTTTATTTCACAGTGACGCCTGATACCGGAAAAAGATGCCGAGAGCGAGTGGTGCTATACTAATCCAGGTACAACCAAATTAAGAAGGCCCACTAAGCTTCAACAAAGGCACTCCCTTAACAGAAGATGAATCGGCCTCCCTAGTGCAGTATATGGCAACCCCCTCCTAAATGACTCCAACAACTAAACCACGGCCCTCAGTCCCCAGCGGCTGCGAAGCAACTGACGAAGACGCTGGCCAGACCTGTAACGCACCTAAATATCTCTGGGTCCGGACAGGCCGGCAATGAAAACTGACCCTGTCAACCTTTAACGCCCGAACTCTATCAAGTGCGGCCAGCTTAGTAGGACTCTGAGGAACTATCACAAATTCTTTAGGATATCATTGGCCTTAGCGAGATTAGAAGAATTGGTGAGGTTTATATAGTGCTAAGTAACGGCCATGTCCTCTGCTATAGAGGTCTCCCAGATAAGAAGTAATACGGAGTAGGATTCCTAATCCATAAGGACATAGCGGGCAACATTGACGAATTCTACAGCATTATAAAGAGGGTAGCAGTAGTCGTAATCAAACTTAATAAGAGGTATAGACTAAAGATAGTCCAAGCCTATGCTCCAACTTCCAGTCAAGATGATGATGAAGTAGATCAGTATTATGATGATTTGGAATCAGCGATGAGAAAAGTGTAAACTCAGTATACTGTAGCAATGGCGACTTCAATGCAAAAGTGGGGGAAAGCACGCTGGGGAACAAGAAATTTTCAATTACGGTGTCGATTCTAGGAATGCTACAGGATAGATGTTGATAGAATTGGCACAACGCAGCAACCTTCGAATAATGAATACCTTTTTCAAAAAGCGTAGCAACAGAAAGTGGACCTGGAAAAGCCCTAATGGTGAAACAAGAAATGAAATTCATTTCATACTTTCTGCCGATCCCAGCATAGTGCAGGATGTACAAGTCATAGGTAGGGTAAAATGCAGTGGTCATAGATTAGTGAAGGTTGGGATTAACCTCAATTTGAAGAGAGAAAGAGTAAAATCGGTCAAGAAAGAAACATGTCAACCTATACGCAGTAAAAGTAAAAGCCGACAAATTCAGGCTGGTGCTTGCAAACAAATATACAGCCTTAGAAAAGAGAGATGAAGGTGACATAGAGGTAATGAATGAAACCGTAACTACGCTGGTTTCAGAGGCAGCAATTGAGGTGGGAGGCAAGGCATCAAGGCAACCAGTAGGCAAGCTCTCCCAGCTAATAAAGGACTTCATAAAGAAACGACAAAAATGAAAGTGTCCAACTCAAGAGAGAAGATACAATGCATGGAACTGTCAAAACTGATCATCAAGCGGAAGATGAGTCATATTCGAGACTATAACGTGGACATGGATGAATAAGTACAGCGAAACTCTCTGTATTGCTTTCAAAGATTACGAAAAGGCATTTGATTCAGTAGAGCTACCAGCAGTTATAGACGCATTACATAATCAAGGAGTACAGACCGTTTACATAAGTACCTTGGAAGATATCTACAGAGATTCCACAGACAGCTTAATCCTACAAAGAAAACCAGGAAAATACCTATAAAGAAAGGTGTCATACAAGGCGACACAATCACTCCAATGCGTGCTTGGAGGAAGTATTCAAGCTATTAAACTGGGAAGACTTATGAGTAAGGATCGGCGGCGAATATCTCAGCAACCTTCGATTTGCCGATGGCAGTGTACTATTCAGCAACACTGCAGACGAGTTGCAACAAATGATAGAAAACCTTATCAGACAGAGCGTACGAGTGGGGTTGAAGATTAACATGCAGAAGACAAAGACAATGATGAATAGCCGGGCAAGAGAACAAGAATTCGGGATCGCCAGTCAGCCTCTAGAGTCAGTGAAAGAGTACGTTTGCCTAGGTCAATTATACACAGAAAACCCTGATCATGAGAAGGAAATTCATGGAAGAATAAAAATGGGTTGGATGGCATACATCAGACGTTGCCAGCTCCTGTCTGGGAGCTTGCCATTATCATTGAAAAGGAAGGTGTACAATCAGTGCATTTTATCAGTGCTGACATATGGGCAGAGACTTGCAGACTGACAAAGAAACTTGAGAACAAGTGAAGGACTGCGCAAACAGCGATTGAACGAAGAATGCTAGGCCTAGCGTTAAGAGACAGAAAGAGAGCGGTGTGGATCAGAGAGAAAGCGGGTACAGGCGATATTCTAATTGACATAAAGAGAAAAAATGAAGCTGCGCAGGTCATGTAATCCGCAGGTTACACAACCGTTAGACCGTTAGGGTTACAGATTGCATACCAAGAGAAGGGAAACACAGTCGAGGACGGCAGAAAACTAGGTGGAGTGATGAAATTAGGAAATTCGCGGGCGCTTGTTGGAATCGGTTAGCGCAAGGCACGGTGAACTGGAGATCGAAGGGAGAGGCCTTCGTCCCGCAGTGGACATAAAATAGGCAGATGATGATTAGGATGATCCTCTCTAGCGAAAGTCCCAGCATTGCCCACCACGACTTTTACACTGGGCACGATGTAAAATGTGCTGGGTGTGATGGAATAGATGGTGAGTTTGATGGAATTCATAGTGGGTATACTAGGTGGATAGTGGGTGCAGTGGTACATGGTGGGATTTATTGGTGGGATAGCTATTGGGTGACTTGTCTCAATGGTGTGCTTGCTGGCGGAATGTAGTTGTACTGGGTGGATGGTGGGATACATAGTGGGAGTGGAATGTATGCGACAGAGAGAAAATTATAGATAGCTTATGGAATGGTAGTGACACAGTGATTATGGCAGGTTCATGATGTGATGTGTTTCATTCATTTGCTATATAGTATCACTGTAGTCCCATATGTACTTTTGTAATATGCGAGTATTTCGTGATGCATAAGTATTAACTATTGTGCCCTGCTAAATTGGTGTATATTATTCATGTTTTTTATTACTGTAATGATTTCAGTATTTCACGTTGATTTTTGTTCACAATAAGATGTCGCTGCTTTTCTGGCCTTTGCAGGCAGTGGGAGCTGGTCAAGCTGCTTCAGTACTGCTCTTGCTCTCACAATGTTTTGTGTGCGGCACATGCGAATTAATATTGAGTAGAATTCGGCTTAGAAACGCTGATGCTTATTGTAAATAATGGTATACATGTGTGTGCTATTACAATGCAGTGGCTATGTGAACTGCTTGCCAATTAGCGTGTTGAAAGGACCACAGACTTTCTCTGTGGGTGTTGGGAGACCAATAGCCTGAAGGAAATCCTCGGGGTAAATTGAAAATTCTTCTAATAGAATTTCTTATGTGTAATGCGTACAAGTGATAATCATACATATGGCACATAAAGAGAGAATACGGTATTGAAAAAGTTTCCAAAGTGTAACACAAAACGTAAAAAAATATAATATCACTGAACGACAACGTTCGTTGAGGAGCCACGATATTAATGTGCACTGTTGCATAATCGTTCTGCAGGCTGTAGGTGATCAGCAAAAAATTGCGTAAATTAGGTTATTTACAATGCTTTCGTTCGATGGGCTGTCTGGACCTCTACATCTTCATCTGTATCTGTAGTTTCAAGATGAACCCAGTTAACAAAATACACCATACCACTTTGTTGTATTCTATGTTTTCTAGTGTAAATACCGGTAGTCTAGAGCTATCTGTCATGCACATCAGAACGATCTAGCATCATCTGGTATGCGAACCAGGATAGTGTGCTACTACCTGGTGAGCACACCACAGTACTGTAGGGTTACTTTGTGTGCGCATCACTATTGCGTGTGCTTGTCTGGCATGTCTGGCATGCTTGTCTGGCATGTGTTGTGGTGTAAACTTAGCTTTTGCAATCCAACTAATGCCTTGGTTCATAGAGGTTCTTTCTGGATAGGGTATGATTGTTTTAATGCTAATTTACCTGCTTTCAAGTTACCAGATCCAACAGATTCAAATTTATTTATTTTATTTATTTCAACATAACATAGCCCCGAAGGGCAGTTGCAGGAACAGGCAGCACGAAATACAAATTTAGCAAAGAAAAAAAGACGAAGTTTCCCTGCTAAGGTGGCTGCTCACCGCTCCTGTGAAAAATCTCGCCTTCCGCGGAAATACGTTCCATACATCAAGAGATTGTACCCCAAGACATCTGAGGACGGTCCGGACGCTAATGCGCAGTCTGGTTTTTTGACATTCAGCGAATGTCACTCCATCGGCCCTGCAGCTGAATCGTACACCGGGACTAGGCCTAGTGCCTCCTGTGACGCGCTGGCGGCGGTAGATTCGCCGGCGCCGCTCGTCACGACGGCATTACCGGCCCCACAATTGTCACCTGAGCCTGGATCCCAGCTCCTGGTTCCTGCTCCAAGTCCTTCGGCTACAGCCCACCCATCGCCTTCCCAAAATGCACATCAGACCGTGAAAGATCTGCCCTCAGGGCGGAGCCCGGCGATGGCTTCCCAGACACCGATCGGGAATGGGGCTCCAGTTGTGCATGACGAACCGAGTACCCCTATGGACTTGTCTTCTGCGCTACCATCGGTGCCGTCTGCCCCCCGTGGTTCTCAGAAGCGTCCTTCGGAGCAATCTGCACCAGATTCGTGTTCGGCCAACAACGGCTCCCAAGGCAAGCGTTCCTGTCTAACGACTGACCACCCAGTTGTGTCGACACCGGGCTCGGTTTGCTATAAAGCAACCATTAAAGCTCTGCCCCCCCCCCCTAGCCTCACGGAGATTCCAAACAGGATTATTCAGGCGAACCTAGACGCTTGTCTCGGCACCACAGGCTTCCGCGGCTTCACGGCCAGGAAGAAGTCAAATACCATCGCTGTGTGGCTCCCGACATTGGCTGCTGTCGAGCGTTTGCAAACGCTTCAACCGCTCTCGATAACAAGCGAAGTCACCATGCCGGTTCAGGTGTACCTGGTAGAGTGCTCGTATATACAGCGCTGTGTCGTTTACAGCGTTGACGTTGGCGAGGATCAGACTGCTCTCCAGCGTGAGCTCTACTGTCCTACTCACCGTGTCATTCAAGCGCGTTACACGGGAAAGGGGCACTCTTGCATCGTCACCTTGCAGGGCCCACCAACTCCCCCAGCCCGCCTGTACTGCTATGGCTGCATTCTACGACCTCGGCCATATAAACCCAGTGTCGTGTATTGTTACAACTGTTTCCGACCAGGCCACATGCGCCGATCCTGCCCATTTACAACGCCAGATGAAGCTGTACTAGCTGGCGCAGTGTCTTACCGATGCGGACTCTGCAAGACCGACGACCACGCGATCACTTCTCCAACTTGTCCCACAAAGCAAAAGGCCACTCAGAAGGTTCGTCGCGGGATTCATAAGCAATGGCCTCAGCATGCTGCAACACAACCAGTGCCGACATCTAACAGGTTTGCTGCGCTCTAGTGGGATGACGACGACTGGCCAGAGCTTTTCGAGCCCGACCCGCCGGCACCCCATTCCCAACACACTTACAGTGACAAAGTTCGCAAAGACCGCCATCGCCCGCTGGTTACACAGAAGCAGAGCGGGCCAGAACATCAGCGTGATCATATGGCAGCAGTTGACAATCAAATTACCCGCCTTTTAGCGGAGGTATCCAAGCTCCGACAGCACCGTGAATTACTTGCGCGTCGGCGACATGCCGTGGAATCTGACACCACTACAACTATCGATTCCGCTTCATCATCGTCTCTGTCATGCCCTGCTGTAACGGTCGCAGAGTCTAAGGTCTTCAGCTCCGTTGCCGGATAACCCTACAAATCCCTTTTCTGGTTCATGGTCAGCCAGTTATCCAACCTGACATCTGTGACTTTACAACGCCTGGACTCGTAATCAAAATGGCGGGCACAGGTGTTTGTGGCGTGCTTTAGTGGAACTGTAGAGGGCTCTCCACGAAAGTGAGGGAGCTTAAATCCCGTCTACGTATGAACAAGCTGCAGGTGTGGGCCCTGTTACTACAGGAGACCAACGCCTTGCCTCCCATTCCGGGCTTCAGTGGATACGTGTGTCCTTCGATGAGTGACCGTCGCGTACACACAGCAGCCCCTCCAGGAAAGGCGGCAGTGTATGTTGATACGCGCTATCTTCAGGTCTGCCTTTCTCTTGAAAACTGGTGTAACTCATATCAGAAGGTAGTGGCAGTAGCTGTGAAGTTACCCAAGGCAACTGTTGTGCTAGTGTCATAATACATAAGACCAGCTGGTGGCTCTTCTTCACGAATAATTCTGGGCTGGTTAGTGAATATCCGTCGCCAATACCCAGCGTGTCCTATTTTAGTTGGTGGGGATTTCAACGCCCCTCACCCAGATTGGGGGTACCCTACTTCTAGCCCTCGAGGTAGGCGTGTGCGGGACGCCTTCGCGGATGCGTTGTTTGTACTACTGAACCATCCCGATTCACCAACGCGGGCTGTGCCCCAAGCTCGACGTACAACATACGCACCAGACATTACGTTCGGCAGTTCGGCGGCGATGCACAAACAGTGCAAATCGTGACACACCTTCTTCCTTTGCAGCTCGCTGTCCTTAGCTCGACTCACGGAAAACCGCCCTTATCAACCTCGTGGACGGACGCCCCGCTGCAAGCT
Source organism: Dermacentor variabilis (assembly GCF_050947875.1). Lineage (NCBI taxonomy): Eukaryota > Metazoa > Arthropoda > Arachnida > Ixodida > Ixodidae > Dermacentor > Dermacentor variabilis. The sequence goes on along the minus strand of NC_134576.1, from coordinate 77,333,577 downwards.
TGGTCACCGTGGTCCTGCGCCTGCGCTTGCATCATCACGTGGCCGCGACGCCAGCTGGTCGTGAAAGACGCATAAAAGGACGGCTTCACCGAGTGGGCCACGCAGTTCGGCGGCGGTGCACAAACAGTGCAAATCGTGACACACCTTCTTCCTTTGCAGGTGAGAATTGGTGTTACTTGCTTTTAAATTTGCTTCTGTTCTTGTGCACTGCTGCCGAACACAGCGTGAAGTGTATTTGTTTTGCGTGAAGTGTATTTGCTTTGCTAATGGGGAAAGACTCCGCAAAGAATGCCGGAAAAGATGCAGAGAAGGACACAACTGACACAAAAGATCTTGCAGAGCTGTCAAAGGCGTTTGAAAACTTCAAACGTGATTTCAGAAGTCAGATGAGGGAAATTAAAGACAGCATAACTTTTTGCTCTGATACTTGCAGTGAGGTGAAAGATGCAGCCATCGATATTAAGAATATGAGAACTGAAATGCAAGAACTTATCAGGCAAAACATGGAACTAAAAGCAGAAAACAAGAAACTGGCACAAAAATGCGATGAGCTGGAGCAGTATCAGCGCCTAAACAATCTTGAGATAAAAGGTGCCCCGGTGGGAAATGATCCATTGACAGTTGTAACAAAGATAGGGGAAGCTGTCGGCACGACGATTGATCCAGCTGACATCGACACATGCCACTGGATTCACACCCCTAAACCAGGTGTGCAGAAGATAATCGTTCGTTTTGTCAAAAGAACAAAACGTGACGATATTCTGGCGAAGTGTAGAAAGAAAAGGCTGGATAGCTCTGTGTTTGGGGATAAGAAGAAAATGCCCATTTTTGTAAATGAGCATTTGACTCAGAGGGGCAAGGCTTTGCTTGCAGCGGCAATACAGAAAAAGAAAGAAACTGGCTGGAAATTTGTCTGGACATCTGGTGGCAAAGTGCTAGCATGCAAAGATGAAGGTTCACGAGTGATACACATTGCGGATGAGGCAAGCCTGACTAAAATAGGGAATTGAACATGCAATGCGAAATACGAAATTGAAAATGGTTTATTATGTCTAATCCTTTTAGTAACCGAAAGTATTATGATGTTGCAGAATTTAATAGCGAATTCCACTCTGGCAAGAACTTGTTTTCGACATTACATATGAATTGTAGAAGTATAAAAAAAAAGTCGATGATATTGCTGTTTTTCTACAGTCTCTATCAATTGGGTTTGATGTGCTGGTTTTCTCAGAAACATGGATCACTTGTAAAGAAGATGCACCGTTCCTTCCAGGTTATCGAAATGAAATCCTTTGTCGTGAACAACAAAAAGGTGGAGGTCTTGCTATTTATTTTAAGGCTACGCTTTCTTGTGAATTGCTTGATAAGTATTCTGTCATGAATGATGATATTGAATGCATGACTATGTGTATTGGGCCATATTTAGTAGTTGGTGTATATAGGCCACCCCGTGGCCACAAAAAGAAATTTATTCAGTTCCTTGACGTTTTGTTATCAACTGTTCTCTGGAATACTCCTTGCATAATTATGGGCGATATAAATATTGAACTCTGCTCCAATGATCCCTATGCGAAAGAATTTGAAACGCTTTTGCTTACATATGGAAGTGCAAATTTTATAACATTACCTACTAGGATTACATCAGTAAGCGCTACGCTGCTTGATATATGTGCTTCAAATTTAAGTTCGCAGAATATAAAAACCGGGGTTTTCTCGTGTGACATCAGTGATCATATGCCCATCTTCTTTCTGGTATCATCTACTTCTCGCCTTTGCATACCAAAAACCCAGACATTTCTACATCGAACTAAAAACAGCAAAACTCGGGAAAATTTTTTTCACTTAGTTCAGAACCTAGATTGGAGCACTGTTTATAGGCAAAATCACCCTCATGAAGCTTATAACGCCTTCCTAAAGCTGTTGCGTGCTAGTTATGATGCAGCATTTCCACTTCATGAGTTCTCACGTGATATAAATAAAAAATGCAGAAAGCCTTGGATAAATTCTGATCTTTACAGGCGCATTAAAATAAAGAATAAGTTGTACCACGATTTCATCCATTCGAGAGAGCCCGACGCGTTCACTAAATATAAGGTATATAGAAATGTTTTAACTTCAGACATAAGGAAGGCTAAAACGAACTACTATGAAAAGTTATTTGAAAAAATTTACGCCAATCAGAGGAAATTATGGGAAGTCGTAAATGGGCTTACGAACAGGAATAAAGGCTGTCATAGGACACAGGACCTAACAATTAATGGCGAAACACTCAGCGGCGAAAGTTTGGCCAATGTCATGAACGAACACTTCATAAACGCGGGCTCCTATGTTGCAACCGATGGAAATACGGAAAGTACCCCAACTGCTGATAGGTCTACTGTACCTTATTCTATTCTTTTGGTTCCCACAAATCCGGTCGAAGTAGAAAACTTCATCAGAAAGCTTAAAGATAACGTTGCATCAGGTATTGATGAAATAGGTTCTGCTGAGTTAAAATTGATATCACCATTGATATGTGAAGTATTGGCCTATATTATCAACCTCACCCTCACTGCCGGTGTATTTCCGGAACAGTTAAAGGTGGCAAAAGTCACTGCAGTACATGAAGGTGGTGATATCAATAGTTTGGCAAATTATCGACCAATATCTGTGCTTCCAACAATATCAAAAATATTTGAAGGAGTAATTTACAGTAGACTTGCATCCTTTTTTGATAAACACCAAATAATAACAAAGAGTCAACATGGTTTTCAAAAAAATAAGTCGACGGAGCAAGCTCTATTATATATCAAGGATAAGATAATCGACCATATGGAAAAGAAAAAATACACACTTGGGCTCTTTCTTGATCTTCAAAAGGCATTCGACTCCATACAATTCCAACTGTTAATTCAGAAATTATCGAGGTATGGAGTGCGTGGAGTCGCACTTCAACTCTTTAAAAGTTACCTTGAAGATCGCTATCAATTCGTGCAAATTAATAACACAATGTCTAAAAAGATAAAATTAAACCAAGGAGTCCCCCAAGGGTCCATATTGGGGCCACTATTGTTCCTTGCTTATATAAATGATATTGTAGAAATTCCTGATTCCCCTGAACTTATTATGTACGCTGATGATACAAACGTTTTCTTTTCATCAGACAATTTATTATCACTTCAAGTCAGTGTAAATAGTTATTTAGGGCATCTTTCAGAATGGTTAAGGCAAAATAAGCTACGCTTAAATGCCAAAAAAGCAACCTATATGATATTCCGACCTATAATGAAAGCCTATCAGCAAAATACGTGTCACATTTGAAGGAAATTGTATTACACACATTAGGGAACAAAAATTTCTTGTTGTGTGGTTTCAGGAGGAATTAAACTGGAATACACATGTAAATCACCTGATTACCGCATTAGCGCGAATGGTTGGTTGTTTTCACAAAACAGTACACTTAATCCCATTAAGGTTAAAACTAAATATGTACTTTGCACTCTTTCATTCTAAGGTAACTTATGGGATATTAGTCTGGGGAACAACATCGCAAAGAAATTACCATAGACTTGTTACTATGCAGAAGAAAATATTGCGCTGTTTCGAAAAGTACAGGGGAAAATTACAAGATCTGCCAACTGCTCCACTGTTCATAAAACATTCCATGCTCAGGGTTGATCAGTTATACTATTTTAAATTGCTCCAAGTAATTCAACAAAATAAATTATATGAACAAAGCCGCATCGAAAAACCATACTACTGTTTACGAGAACAAAGGATACGAGCACCTAAAGTAAGAACTAATTACGGAAAACAAAGTGCTGTGTACCAGACACATCATGTTTTGAATATCCTTGCAGATAGATTGAACTTTAAGGGTAGTAGTGCTGCATTTAAAAAACAAGCGAAGAACTTATTAATTACCACATGTATACAGTATAAACATTAACCTGTGAATTTTCATGCCTCGACCAATGCTTAAATCATTCAAAAATTAGTATTTTGAGTGTTTCCATGTATAATGAAATTTCATTGTATTCTCATGCATTCTTATTTTCTAATTTTTTGAATTTATTTTGTGTAACTATATATTATGGCGTGCGTGCGACCTCTTCTATATGATTATTTAGAGATGTTATATCAATATTTCTCTTGTTTATGTGATTTGTTATGTGTACTCTTGCAAGTAGCTTGTTGTCCATTTTCCTGAAACTGCTGTACTGCGATCCTTCTTTTTTTTTTTTGACTGTTGAACTCGAAGCGTATGAGCTGCCACGAACTGCGGAGGGACAGGGACCTTTGTCAGGCTTGATTGCCTTTAGCCCCTGCCCCTGCAGTGAGCTTTGTATACTGCTTACTGTAAAATAAATACCTACTACCTACTACTACCTACTACCTCCGTTCTCCAAGATACCTCTGTGGACTCGTCACTACTACTTGTTGACCGTATACAAAGCGCGCTCAATGAAGCTACAACCATCAGTTGGGTAGACGTCGATCGACCGGCACCGGATATCGGCCTGCTCAACTTGTGGGCTGCTCGCAGACAAGTTGAGCTGGCAGCATCCCGAGACCCCACTTCTGCACAAGCACGTACAAGACTGAATTTCCTTACTGCTAAGGGCCGCAGATATGAACGCGACCTCTCGCGGAGGCACTGGCATACGTGGTGTGAGCAGTTTTCATCCAAGACATCGAATGCTCCTCTCTTGCGAACGTTCCGTGCCATGGAACACGGTTGCCGCCGTCCAGACGCGGCAGCCACAGCCTGCTTCGCTGCTGGCTTGTCGCCGGTTGATTTCACCAGAGAAGCAGCCCGGCAATTTCCCCCCCAGTACGACGTGTTGCCTCAAACAACCAATGCTGCTTTTTTGGCCGGCATTCCAGCACGTGTCTAGAAGTTACCATCTACAGCTGATGCCGAGGGAATCGCAAACTCTTTCACGTTGCCTGAGTTGCTTGCAGCGATAAATGGTACCATTCGCAAGACAGCACCCGGTCCAGACTCTATACTTAGGAGGTTTACAAGAACCTGAGTTACGCTGTACTGCCTCAACTCCTCGACACCATTAACAAGGTAGGGCTAGATGTCATTCTCCCTCCGGGCTGGAAATCGGCTGTGGTGATCCCGATTCCGAAACCGGGCAAGCCACCGACCGACCTTGGCAGCTTCCGACCCATTTCCCTAACATCAACAATGTACAAGCTTGCTCAGAAAATGGTAGCCACATGACTGTCGTGGGGGCTAGAACACCACAGTTTCTACCACCCTGCTCAAATTGGCTTCCGTCCAGCCATAGGTACTGAAGATGGGCTGACTGACTTGGCATCCTCAGTTTTATCGTCAACTCACAGCCATACTCTCCCTACTGTCTTCGCTCTGGACGTCGAAAGACGTACGATAACATCAGCCATGCTGCCATCTTGGCTTCAATCGACATGCTGCATTTTCCCCCTAGAGTACGGAATTTTGTCAAATCTTTCCTTGAAGACCGACATATTGCGATTCGCATCAGTGGTGACGCCGTCGGCTCATTTGTCCCTCTTCGTGGCGTACCCCAGGGATCTGTATTGTCACCCACATTATTCAATATTGCTTTCATCCCGCTTGCATGGCGCTTACACGATGTGCCCGACATAAAGTTCTTGTTGTACACTGATGACATCACGGTATGGAGCACTCATCACGACCTGCAGATTCAAGCCGCTGCCCTTCAATCAGCTTTAGATATCACGGCGACTTACGCTTCTTCGGTCGGTCTTAGGCTTTCCGTCAGCAAATCTGCGTACATGTCAATCGCCAATCGCTGGGGCCGGCGTAAACTCTCTGCAACACCCATTGGTCTTCATCTATCCGGAACCCCTCTTCAACAATGTTCAACTATAAAAATTCTGGGTCTGATGGTAGACGAGTCAGGAACCGGAACTGCTTGGCTCTCCAGCGCTAAAAAGCAGGCAATTCAGACGTTGTGTCTGATTAGGCGCATTGCTCCTAAAACGGGCGGCGCCAGCTCACATGCTGCACGACAATTGGTGAAGGCGATAGTGCAACCACGCCTTGTTTATCAAGCCCAATTCCAGCATTTGACGAGGGCACAATGGGATCGCCTTGAGGCTGTTAATCGCGAGGCAATGAGGGTCATCACTTGCCTTCCCCGCATCACCCCGATCGTGGCTCTCCAAGAAAATGCGCAGCTCAACACACTAGATGAGCTGGTGCAGCAGCGACGTGATGCTCGCAGGCTTAAGGCCAGCCTTTCACATGCAACGTGTGCTCTCAGGGTTTACGCTTTGTCGAACTCGCTTCTACCACCACCATCGCCAGTTCTTCCTCCCTGGAGTTTTGTACAGCTGAGTGAGAACAAACCAACTGATATACATCGCCCGACATCAACTCACGCGGCGGCGTCGCTTCGGGACCGAATTATTGCTCAAGATGCCCACCTGCCGCTTGGCTCCATCGTCCTTTACGTTGATGCAAGCGTTCAGGACTGTGAAACAACCACTGCAATTTATTGCCCATGCGCACCTGCCCTTAATAAGACGACCCGGTTTCAAATCCAAGAAACTCCTTCCTCCTTTTGTGCTGAGCTCCTTGCTATCCGAGAAGCGTTGTGCTTTGTGGCCGCCTTTCCCATGGTCCCCACGGCCCGCATCGTCATCCGCACTGATGCCCTCCAGGCGACGCGGCTTCGGCGACGCCTCAGTCGCAGCCCTGACATATGCCAACAGATCCATCTGCTGGCGGCACGCATCCCGCAGCCAATATATGTCGAGTGGATCCCACGCGACCTTCTAAGCTTCCGAAGCCGTGCGGATTCTGCGACCCGTCTAGCGACCTCTCCATTGTCACTGCCTCAACTCTTTCACCTAGGTGATGCCACCCTCCTTTTAACAGGAAAGGAGCACCTCCGGCGCCGCACACGTGCTCTCATACCTCCGTGTGCGGTAAACCTCCCCCGCGGTCTTACCCGTGCAGAGGAGGTTGCGCTTCGGAGGATCCGGGTCGAGGTTGCCCTCACTCCTGCCGTGACTAGGAAGTGGCCGCACTTTCGCCCTTTATATCCTCGTCCTGAGTGTCCACCCTGCAAGTCGCGAAATGCTGAAGCCGACATCCACCACTTAATTGCTATGGGTTTACTCTGCACTGAAACCGACGAGGCTCCAGCACCTCGCCGCAGCGGGACTCTCGCCGCATAATCCGAGCGATTACGCGGCTTGGACGCAGGGACCGCATTATCAATCCCTCTTGGACTTCATTAAGTCAGCAAATCTTTTTTCATTCACTTAATCATCCTTATTCACCCCCATCCCATACCCCTGTATGCCCTGAGGCGTTTACCCTCGCATTAAAACAAAAGCAAAACAAGATGCAATGCAAGTGGTCAAAATATAACACACAAATTCTGCGCGTGACAAAGAATTAACATGACCCAGTGAAGTATTCCGCAGTTCTATTGTGTGGACAAAAAATATCTATAAATGTCTCGGTGCAGTGATGAGAAGGAGACATATTCAGACAGGACGGTGTCAAGTAGATGTAGGTCTAGCAGTTGTGATGGAGATGCTCAGTAAAGGAAATTGTGGAAAAGTACACGACATGAAAAAAACTTCACTGATTCAACGCGGCGACAGCAAGACAGAGTGGCTAGCTGAATATTTCAAGAAGAGTTATTACAATGGAAATAATTGCATGAGAACTTGGCCTACTACTTATGCCTCCAAACATGAGCTGAAATATCACGTCGCCTGCGTCAACACAAAAGTTTCATTGACCAGGACTTTATGCATTTTCTTGCAAAACTGCAGGATAAATCACGAAGCTGCGTTATAAATTGGTGATACATTCCGTATCTATTTCCAGGCTGTGTCAAATTCCAATTAACATTTCTTGCATCATTCCCCTACGATTCAACTTTTAGAGCAAGAACGGAAACTTTGATTATTACTGCATGTTTTCCTTGGCACATGCAGATGTTCCATGGAAATAGTCAAGTAATGTCGGACAAAAACTTCGTGTGAATTATGCTTCGTTTGTCCTAGTGTCCCGCTTCAACGTGGTTGCTTAATATGAAGCTCTAGAAAACAAGTAGTCTTGAGATATATAATGTAATGACTAATAAAAGCGTACTGTTCCTACACTTCATTTAAAAAGCATGAAACAAAGCTGTTATGATAACGAAAGTTTCTGCTTCTAGTGTTCATAAAATCAATTTTGTGTGACGTACTGAAAGAAGGGACTAGTGCTTAAAATGTCTGTTTCATAATGATTCCTTTTGCTTACTTTACAATATGCTAAACATTATGCGCCAACCAAATAAGAATTACACAAGGTGAAGGGAAGAAAGCGGATTTACAAAAATGGGGGCGAAATGCGAAACCACCCGTGTGCTTAGATTTAGGTGCACGTTAAAGAACCCCAGGTGGTCAAAATTTCCGGAGTCCTCCACTACGGCGTGCCTCATAATCAGAAAGTGGTTTTGGCACGTAAAACCCCAAATATTAATTAATTTAATTAATTAACTAAACACTTTATTGCCTTAAAGGCCCCATTCTGGGGTTGTTACATAAGGGTTGTGTCTACAAAAAGGAAAACACGTTCACCATTCAAGATGAGTAGTGAGCTCTTACAGTGTCAGTGGAGGCGTGTGGGTTGGTGATGCCCACGATGATGCAGGTGTGTGACGTAGAGCTGCACCGTAGAGATGCAACGGTGGCGTAGACGTAGAACAACCGCCTCGCGTGCAAGAGGTCCGTCGTTCGAACCCCGCTGCCACGCAATTTTCTACCGGATTTTTAAAATAAAGTCCGCGTGTTGATAAAATTGCATAAACAGGCCTGGAGTGTGGCCTGATCCCGGTGACCAGAACCGGTAGCACACTCCCTCACCAGAACAGGATTGGCCACCCTGGTGCAGTACTTGGCCACAACCTCCTATATGAATACAACAATCAAACCCCGGCCCTCAGTCCCCAGCAGCTGCGAAGCAACTGACCACGGCGGTGGTCAGACCTGCGACGCAGCAGTCTGCTCAGAATCCCTGGCTCTGGACAGGCCGCCATTGGAATATGAACCTGGCAACGTTTAACGCTAGATCGTTATATAGTGAGGCGAGTCTAGCAGTGCTATTGGAGGAATTAGAGGGCAGTAAATGAGATATAATAGGGCTCAGTGAAGTTAGGAGGCCAAAAGAAGCACATACAGTGCTAAAAAGCGGGTACGTCCTGTGCTACCGGGCTTAGCGGAGAGACGAGAACTAGGAGTCGGATTCCTGATTAATAAGAATATAGCTGGTAACATACAGAAATTCTATAGCTTTAACGAGAGGGTGGCAGGTCTTGTTCTGAAACTTAATAAGAGGTACAAAATGAAGGTTGTACAGGTCTACGCCCTTACGTCCAGTCATAATGACCAGGAAGTCGAAAGCTTCTATGAAGACGTGGAATCGGCGATGCGTAGAGTGAAAACAAAATACACTATACTGATGGGCGACTTCAATGCCAAGGTAGGCAAGAAGCAGGCTGGAGACAAGGCAGTGGGCGAATATGGCATAGGCACTAGGAATAGCAGGGGAGAGTTATTAGTAGTGTTTGCGGAAGAGAATGATATGCGGATAATGAATACCTTCTTCCGCAAGCGCGATAGCCGAAAGTGGACGTGGAGGAGCCCGAACGGCGAGACTAGAAATGAAATAGACTTCATATTCTGCGCTAAACCTGGCATCATACAAGATGTGAACGTGCTCAGCAAGGTGCGCTGGAGGGACCATAGGATGGTAAGAACTCGAATTATCCTAGACCTGAGGAGGGAAAGGAAGAAACTGGTACATAAGACGCCGATCAATGAGTTAGCGGTAAGAGGGAAATTAGAGGAAGTCCAGATCAAGCTACAGATCTGGTATTCGGCTTTAACTCAGGAAGAGGACCTTAGTGTTGAAGCAATGGACGACAATCTTATGGTCAATCATTATGGAGTGTGCAAAAGAAATCGGTGGTAAGTTCGTTAGACAGGATACCAGTAAGCTATCGCAGGAGACGAAAGATCTGATCAAGAAACGCCAATGTATGAAAGCATCTAACCCTACAGCTAGAATAGAACTGGCACAACTTTCGAAGTTAATCAACAAGCGTAAGACAGCTGACATAAGGAAGTACAATATTGTCTCAGCCTAGTAGGAGACGAGAAAGCCGGAGTAGAGGATGTATGAAACCACTTTATCAGAGCAATCAACGCGACGTCGTTGTCATCTCTGCTTTTCCACTCGCGCGCTCCTTCAGCGTCGTTCTCATCGCCTGGCACATACCCGCGGCGACCACATAGGATGTGGCTTTGCCCTCCACCCCCCCTTGAAAAGAAAGGCATCGTCCCGATGCACCAACCGCCGAAGGCTGTGCACAGACGGCGCAAAGTTGAGGTCATGAGGAAATGTATGGCTTCATACGAAGCACGTGCACAACCTTGGGCAGATGCCCCCGACGTTTGGGGCAGTTATGACTGTCGGGGACTACTTCATAACTCACATCGCTGATGCGGCGCGGGACTGTGTACGGGCCGAAGTATCTTCGCAGGAGCTTCTCAGACAGCCCCCGCCGACGAAACGGAGTCCAGACCCACACCTGGTCACCGATGTTTTATGTGACGAGTCTGTGCCGGAGATTACAGTGCCGGGCATCGTATTCCTCTTGTTCTTGGATTCGCTAACACGCAAGCTGCCTGGCTTCCTCTGCGCGCTGCGTAAGCTCCTCGGCACCAGTGTCGTCGTTACCGCACTCGTGTGGCAGCATTGCGTCCAACATTGCTGTCACTTCCCATCCGTAAACGAGGTTGAAAGGCCTCACGCGTGTTGTCTCTTGGCGAGCTCTGTTATACGCAAATGTAACCTATGGCAAAATCTTGTCCCAGTTCTTGTGGTCGACGCCGATGTACGTTCTCATCATGTCTGTCAGAGTCTTATTCATGCGTTCGGTCAGCCCATTGGTTTGGGGATGATAAGCCGTGGTCTTTCGGTGAGTGGTGCCACTTAGTCGCAACATGGTATCCAGAAGCGCAGCCGTGAACGCAGATCCTCTGTCTGTTATGACCACTGCGGGAGCGCCATGCCTTAGGACGACGGCTTCGACGAAAAATCGCGCTGCTTCGGCTGCTGTTCCACGTTGGATAGCACCTGTTTCGGCGTATCGAGTAAGATAATCCGTGACGACGATTATCCATCTATTTCCGGCAGTAGACAGTGGAAACGGACCTAAAAGGTCCATGCCAATTTGTTCGAACGGCGCTTGCGGTACCTGAACACGATGCAGCAGTCCAGCTGGCTTGCCGGGGAGGGCTTTGTGGCGCTGGCAATCCAGGCATGTCTGTGCGTAACGTTTCACGATCGACGCAAGTCTTGGCCAATAGTACTTTAGCCTAATTCTTACCAATGTGCGGGTGTATCCCAAGCGACCAGCGGTCGGCTCGTTGTGAAAGGCATGTAGGACTTCGTCGCGAAGAGATGCGGAAATGACGAGTCGGTAGCTGCTGCCATTAGGTAAATGTTCTTTTTATAGAGCACGTCGTGGCGTAAACAAAACGAAGGCAGCCCTCTCGAGAATAACCTCGGCACGTTGCTTGTTTTTCCCTCTAAGTAATCGAAAAGAGGAACCACTTCTGCGTCCTCGCATTGGTGGCGTGAAACGTCGACAGTATCTAGCACGCCTAGAAAACCCGCGTCATCATCGTCATGGACTGCAGTCTCAACAGGAGACCGAGAGAGGCAGTCGGCGTCGGTGTGTCGTTTCCCCGATTTGTACACAACCGTGAAGTCGAACTCTTGGAGCCGAAGACTCCAGCGCGCAAGCCGACCAGCTGGATCTCTTAAATTAGTCAGCCAGCAAAGTGCATAATGATCACTGACAACGTTAAAACTCTGACTATACAAATATGGCCGAAATTTCAGGACGACCCACACCAGTGCGAGACATTCTTTTTCTGTAGTGGAGTAGTTAGCCTGCGTCCTTGATAGCGTCCTGCTGGCGTAAGCAATCACTCTTTCAGTGCCGTCCTGCCGCTGTACAAGCACTGCGCCGAGGCCGACATTACTAGCATCGGTATGAAGAGTCGTAGGAGCGTCTTCATCAAAGTGTGCGAGGACGGGACGCGCCTGCAGCCGTTGCCGTAGGTCGTGAAATCCCCGTTGCTGGTCTTCACCCCACACGAAGGTGACATCATCTCCGGTGAGATGTGTTAATGGCCATGCGATGCGCGAAAATTCCGCAATAAAACACCAGTAGTATGCGCAAAGGCCCAGAAAACGTCGCACGGCCTTTTTATCTGATGGCGTTGGCAAAATAGCAACGGCAGCGATTTTATCAGGGTCAGGTCGGACACCTTCAAGATTAACAACGTGACCGAGAAATTGAAGTTCTTCAAAGCCGAAATGGCCCTTTTCAGGTTTTAAAAATAGACCAGCTGAGCGTATTGCTTCAAAGACCGTCTTTAGTCTCCGTAAGTGTTCCTCGAACGTTACGGAGAAAACAATCACGTCGTCGAGGTAGACCAGACATGATTCCCATTTGATCCTTGAGTGTACAGTGTCCATTAGTCGTTGAAACGTTGCTGGCGCAGAGCACAAACCGTAGGGGAGCACCTGAAATTCATTAAGTCCGTCGGGCGTTACAAAACCGGTCTTCTCACGGTCTCGCTCATCAACTTCTATTTGTAAGTAGCCGCTTTTCAAGTCCATTGACGAAAAGTAACGGGCGTTTCGTGGCCTGTCCAGTGAATCGTCGATACGCGGTAGCGGATAAACGTCTTTCTTTGTGATCAGGTTAAGTTTTCCGTAGTCGATGCAGAAGCGCAGGCTACCATCCTTCTTTTTCACCAATACGACAGGCGATGCCCAAGGACTCTTAGGTGGCCGAATAACGCCGTCCTCAGGCATCGTCTTCACCTGTGTCTGTATTGCCTCGCGCTCTTTCGGTGCTACACGATAAAGATTCTGCCGAATTGGTCTGGCGTCGGCTTTGGTGACAATACGGTGCTTAGTGAGCGGCGTCTGGCTAACTCGTGACATGGATGAGAAGCAGCTCTTAAACTCATCGATGAGCTCAAGAAGGCTGCTGCCTTCGACGGGCGATAAGGTGGGACTGATATCCACCACAGGGGCAGGCATAGCCACGGTGAACGGCACGTGCTCCACTGATAGGCAGTCCTGTATTGAGGTAAATTCGTCGAAGTAAGCAACAGCCGTGCCTTTAGCAATGTGTCGACGTTCCCTGGTAAAATTCGTCAGCAGGAGTTCAGCACGTCCGTCACGTACGTTAAGTACGGCCCTGGCGATGGAAACGCCTTGACTCAGTACCAGTGCGTCGCTGTGTTCAGCGACGCCAGTCCCAGTGTTCAAGTTGTCGCAGATTATAGGCACGAGGGAACAGCTTCGCGGCGGAAGCGTGACATCGTCGTCGGCGATACCTAAGCGGGGTCGCTGGTGTTCCGCGGGGTCGACATCGTCTGAACTCGTAGAAAATGTGACGACCAAGTCACGGACATTAATCACTGCACCATACTCTCTCGAAAAGTCCATCCCCAATATAAGTTCTTTACGACAATCGAAGAGAATGACGAGGGTAGCGACGAAGGTTGCACCGGCGATTACAATTCTGGCTGTGCAGTTGCCAATCGGCGTCATAAACTGGCTACCGGCAGTTCTGATGTTGGGCCCCGTCACGGCGTCTTCACTTTTCGCAGCCTGTCGGCCAGCTTTTGACTGATTATCGAAAAATGGGAACCAGTATCGACGAGAGCGGCCACTAGGTGGCCGTCAATGCAAATGACAAGATCGGCGCTGACGTCGTCGGTTACAGGGGCTGTGGTTGGAGTCCTCGGAATTTTAGAGTCGTCGATCGTCGATGATGGGGGCTTTCGGAAAGCTATACGGTTTGCAACCTCACCCCCGAAGGTCGCTGCCTCTAGTTTCCCCGGTGCGGGCTAAGGGACCTGCCTCTAGAGGCGTCAGAAAAATCGCGATGGGCCGGTGGGGTATAACGAGCCGGAGAAGGGGAACGCGATCGAGGCGTCGCTGAACCTTCCGCCCGAAACTTTGCAGAATTTTCGTCGTAGGTACGTGTAGCATCAAATACACGGTAATTGCAGTTTGGAAACCTTGGATACCCAGCTGCGCGGTAGTGGCACGAGCGGTAAACATGTCCGGCTTCGCCGCAATGAAAGCATAACGGCCGGCGGTCAGCGGTGCGCCACAAATCGGTCTTTCGAAGCGGGTAGCCGGCAGGGAATTCGCCGTAAGACCGAGGCGCAGTGATCGGCTGGCGGCGATACGGTGTAGCTGGCAGCGGCTGTGACTGTCGAAAATAGGGCGTCGGGGGTGGCTGTGAGGGCTGTGCGAAATGTGCGGAATATAACCAACCCTTATCATCATCAGCCTGGTTATGCCCACTGCAGGGCAAAGGCCTCTCCCATACTTCTCCAACTACCCCGGTCATGTGCTAATTGTGGCCATGTTGTCCCTGCAAACGTCTTAATTTCATCCGCCCACCTAACTTTCTGCCGCCCTCTGCTACGCTTTCCTTCCCTTGGAATCCATTCCGTAACTCTTAATGACCATCGGTTATCTTCCCTCCTCATTACGTGTCCTGCCCATGTCCATTTCTTTTTCTTGATTTCAACTAAGATATCATTAACTCGCGTTTGTTCCCTCACCCAATCTGCTCTTTTCTTATCCCTTAACGTAACACCTATCATTCTTCTTTCCATAGCTCGTTGCGTCGTCCTCAATTTGAGTAGAACCCTTTTCGTAAGCCTCCAGGTTTCTGCCCCGTAGGTGAGTACTGGTAAGACACAGCTATCATACACTTTTCTCTTGAGGGATAATGGCAACCTGCTGTTCATGATCTGAGAATGCCTGCCAAACGCACCCCATCCCATTCTTATTCTTCTGATTATTTCAGTCTCATGATCCGGATCCGCAGTCACTACCTGTCCTAAGTAGATGTATTCCCTTACCAAGTCCAATGCCTCACTACCTATTGAAAACTGCTGTTCCCTTCCGAGACTGTTAAACATTACTTTAGTTTTCTGCAGATTAATTTTTAGACCCACCCTTCGGCTTTGCCTCTCTAGGTCAGTGAGCATGCATTGCAGTTGGTCCCCTGAGTTACTGAGCAAGGCAATATCATCAGCGAATCGCAAGTTACTAAGGTATTCTCCATTAACTCTTATCCCCAATTCTTCCCAATCCAGGTCTCTGAATACCTCCTGTAAACACGCTGTGAATAGCATCGGAGATATCGTATCTCCCTGCCTGACGCCTTTCTTTATTGGGATTTTGTTGCTTTCTTTATGGAGGACTACGGTGGCTGTGGAGCCGCTATAGATGTCTTTCAGTATTTTTACATATGGCTCGTCCACACCCTGATTCCGCAATGCCTCCATGACTGCTGAGGTTTCGACTGAATCAAACGCTTTCTCATAATCAATGAAAGCTATATATAAAGGTTGGTTATATTCCGCACATTTTTCTATCACCTGATTGATAGTGTGAATATGGTCTTATATACCCTTATATATGGACCAACCCTTATATATAGCTTTTATTGATTACGAGAAAGCGTTTGAGTCTGTCGAAACCTCAGCATTCATGGAGGCATTACGGAATCAGGGTGTGGACGAGCCGTGTGTAAAAATACTGAAAGATATCTACAGCTGCTTCACAGCCACCGTAGTCCTCCATAAAGACAGCAACAAAATCCCAATAAAGAAAGGCATCAGGCAGGGAGATACGATCTCTCCAATGCTATTCACATCCTGTTTACAGGAGGTATTCAGAGACCTGGATTGGGAAGAATTGGGGATAAATAATAATAATAATATTTGGGGTTTTACGTGCCAAAACCACTTTCTTATTATGAGGCACGCCGTAGTGGAGGACTCCGGAAATTTTGACCACCTGGGGTTCTTTAACGTGCACCTAAATCTAAGCACACGGGTGTTTTCGCATTTCGCCCCCATCGAAATGCGGCCGCCGTGGCCGGGATTCGATCCCGCGACCTCGTGCTCAGCAGCCCAACACCATAGCCACTCAGCAACCACGGCGGGTGAATTGGGGATAAAAGTTAATGGAGAATACCTTAGTAACTTGCGATTTGCTGATGAAATTGCCTTGCCTAGTAACTCAGGCGACGAATTGCAATACATGCTCACTGACCTGGAGAGGCAAAGCAGAAGAGTGGGTCTAAAAATTAATCTGCGGAAAACTAAAGTAATGTTTAACAGTCTCGGAAGAGACCAGCAAATTACAATAGGTAGCGAGGCACTGGAAGTGGTAAGGGAATACATCTACTTAGGGCAGGTAGTGACGGCGGATCCGGATCATGAGACGGAAATAATCAGAAGAATAAGAATGGGTTGGGGTGCGTTTGGCAGGCATTCTCAGATCATGAACAGCAGGTTGCCATTATCCCTCAAGAGAAAAGTCTATAATAGCTGTGTCTAAGGAGTACACACCAACGGGGCAGAAACCTGGAGGCTTACGAAAAGGGCTCTACTTAAATTGAGGACGACGCAACGAGCTATGGAAAGAAGAATGGTGGGTTAACGTTAAGGGATAAGAAAAGAGCAGATTGGGTGAGGGAACAAACGCGAGTTAATGACAGCTTAGTTGAAATCAAGATCAAGATATAGGCAAGGGCGGGACATGACATGAGGAGGGAAGATAACCGATGGTCATTAAGGGTTACGGACTGGATTCCAAAGGAAGGGAAACGTAGCAGGGGGCGGCAGAAAGTTAGCTGGGCGGATGAGAATAAGAAGTTTGCAGGGACGACATGGCCACAATTAGTACATGACCGGGTTGTTGGAGAAGTATGGGAGAGGCCTTTGTCCTACAGTGGGCGTAACCAGGCTTATGATGATGATGATGATGACGTAGAGTTTATTTTTTTAGTGAGCAGATTGTTGCTCATATCATTTGGTGTACCATTGTCTGCAAAATGCATATAAACATGTCACCTACACGACTATTTGGCGGCGAAGCCAATTATTGGACTAACAAGATAGTGTGGAATCATATAATTTCAGCGCAAGTTGACATTATCTCTTCCTTCATGACATAGAAACTACAGGCACTAGAAGATTAATACTTTCCATGCTGATATAAATGCTAGAACGGAGTAGCTACAAACAGCACGACCTATATTACTCCTGAATTCATGTCGAAACAATGCAACGCGTACTATTGAATAATATCTCAAAAAATCTTAACTCGAAATGGCAACAGCGCACAGATGAAACCTTTGTGCTTGGAAGAAATGATACAAAGAAATTATATGCACTACTTCAGATAAGTAGAGAATACATTTGCTGTTAAGATGGCGAGCTTGCTGAGAGTTTGACAAACCATCGAGTGATTCACGCACTGCAACAAGTTTAGATAATTTTCCTTGATAGTTCGATGCCCATAGCTGCATTGCATTGATCTTGTAAAATTACCACTCGCACCAATTTTTAAGGAATAAAAAGCCGGCTTATTTCAACCACACAAGAGGCATTTTACTGTCAAGCAAGAACACCTTTAAAAGGACACTCATTGAAGAAGGCGAAGAAGACACAAAGTTACGCAACCACAACGTAACGTCATGGAAACACATTGTGGGCTCTATCGCAGATGCACGTAAATCACGAAGATAATGAAGAAACCCTAAAGAAAACTGCACATAAGGGGCCGCCTCTATTCGCTGCAAGGCACGATAGCACTTCGCTGCAAACACATCGCACACCGCCGCACATTTCTGGCACACAGCCTATAGGACATATTCACGCTGCAGAGACATGTAGTTGTTTCTTCTGAGAATCTTCGTAGGTCGCACGACAAACACAGAAGGCATGGACGACAGAAGCGCATCCCGCGTATATTCAACACACCAACGCGAAAGCACCGCGGAAACACAGGTGTATCCCTCGCCACACGAGGGCTGCATCCTGGTAGATTTGATTCTTGCCGACTGAAATAGCTGCAACGGGCACGGAAACATCGCACACTGCACGTGTGTGCCTCCAAGATGGTATCAACAATTTCAAAGGCTACAGTAAAGGTTGTCGAGAGCAGCAAGATATTTAAAACGAAGTGACGGCGCACGTAGCACGGGCAGTAGCGCAATGCGTCGTGTATGGGCCTCAAAACGGCTGAGCGAACTGAGCTGAGCAAGTCGTGCAAATCACGTCGCAGCGACGGCCTCAAAAGAATTGCATGCACAGATCTCGAAGGCCATGCTTATTCTGGCTGCATGTGGTGGAAGCTACGGTAAATTGCAAACATGTCATAGAATTTCTTTCAGTGCTTAAGTATAGCAGATAATGTAGACTGTGTGACTATTTTCGTATTGCAACAGCCATATGTAGTTGAAAGCATCAAGGCAGAAAACAGGAGTGTGCTGCACTCTTAAGTAAAATTACTCGTTGGGTCGTATCTTGCCACACGTCAATAATCTTCGTCTCGCATACTCGCATTTCCTACCTTTAACGCTGCGAGCCCTTTACTTCTAAGTCGCGGACGGCATGCGCGTTGTCAGGATGACATACCATTCTCGACAGGAAAGTAGCGAGCGCAGCGTTTTCAAGGATAGAAACGCAAGCAAGACTGATGACGATTGGTCTTGTGTGTCAACGTACGACCCAAAAGGTGCGCATTTGTTTAAGTGTGTGGTTATTATTTTAGGCCTCACAGACGCCATAACAGCCTCACTAGTCTACAGGTAGCGCCACCTACCGCTCGGTTTCAAAGGGTGGCTCATAGCATCCTTCCATCAATCTTGTCCCTCCGTATTGGTAGAATAGTGTTAGCATAGTAAACACAATACCGATGGCCTAAGCAAATGTTTTATAGCAATTGGCGTTTTGCTGTTTCGCGTTTGCATTGCGTCGGCCGTGGACGAACAATTACTTCTCAATACTACTTACACTGCCAAGAGATAATTCAAGGTGGCGACCCACATACGCCGCTCTGCTTCCTCGAGCAAAGATCAATACAGCTACTATATTTTACAGCAAGTACACACACACCGAGGCTGAAGATGTATGTCCTTTGCAACCCGAAGAGAACATTCCACATATTGTAGTTACTGCTCCACCGAAAAGCTACAAAGTAGTTCCCTGACGACATTGTTGAATTGAAATCGCATAAAACAAATGGAGAACGAGACAAAACGGTCTCCAAATTGTTCTACAGCATGTGGCAGCAACAGATCCAATAATTGCCGAGCCTGCTGGCACAAGCGACAAAGCAGTAAGGCTCGCCGAACGTCACTTCCTCCTTGCCTGATGAAAAGTTTTGTAGTTTCTTGATGTGGGATCTCGGCTTAATACTATAGAACGTCTCGGCGATAGATCCAAATTACTCACTGAGCTACTCACCGAACAGACCTGCCATAATCAAAGTGGGAAAGCACAAAAAAAAAAACTTCCCAAAAGAAATTGCGCGCTTGAAGGTGGGTATATTGATTGCTGCGAGGATCTTTATGCACCCATTGTTTGAACTACGACCTGGCTATACTGGGAATATAATGCCGCCAGATGGTATCTACTTTCGGGAACATAATTCTTAGAAGGAGCAAGCAAACGCTTTCTGCTCTATTTTTTGTATTTCACCACTGGATAATTCATAGGCAGAGAGTTTCTTGTGAGCGCAATGGTGGGCTGGGGCTCGAAGAGTTATTAAAGCCCCTCCATCCATGAGTATATTTGATGGATCATTTGTCTACAAAGCCTTCAGACTGATTCATTTTCTTCTGTGGAAGAGATCCCCCGAGATATAGTGTGGCGCGGGAACGTGGCGCCATCTCTTAACGTTGGGTTGTCTTACTTTATTCGGTTGCTCTAACAACCGTTAGATGACCCTACGTCCAAAAAAAAGGATCGGTGGCGGCTACAAGTATTTTACTGTGTGTCAATGTGTGTAAATATACGATCACACTAAGCAGCGCGTGAGCAGAACAATGTCTGTTAAAACTGGGAAGACTGGCACACAGACATACCTTTGTTGCAGGCGCTTACAGCAACGATACGTTATCGCGTGCGATAGTATTCCTGTGGCAGAGGGGCTTCGTCTATGGAAGAACATTGGTTAAATGCAAAAAGACAGCAACTGCGTTCAACGTGAACGAATGAAGGAAACATTGCTAGTATGATTGAAATCCTGCAGCAAAACCGCACCATTACAGTTCACAAGCTATCAGATGCCCTCGAGATTCATAGGACAATATTCTTCCAAATTCTGCCTCAGTATGTATGGCAATGAGAGCTGAGTGACAGACTTCTGGCATACCGTCATGGAACTCATAGAACCAGAAGGAAGCGCGATCGTTAGTTTGTGCTGCTGCGTCGCAGAAGCACAAAAGGATGCCTCGTGCATTGAGGCCCTGCCGAAGTCGAAAAATTTTGACTTCAGTACCATTCTTCAGTGAAGGGGCCGAACACCGAATGGTGTGTGTTAGTGAAAATTTTTATTGTCATGAGGTCCGGAGGCTGGACATCTCAAGCCAAGGCGGGCCGCTCCCACGTTGGCACTGTCAGGTCAAGCCTTTCAGCGACATCATGGGCCCTCTGGACAGCCCTTAATTCGTTCTGAAACAATGGGCTTTGAATCCTTTTCTCCCACTGTGTCCATTCTTCAACGAGGTTGGCGAGAGTCGCGGGACACGCCGCCAGCATATGTCTGATTCCAATGATGCCATTACAAACATTGCAGTCCATCTTAATCTCCCTCTCTGGAAATATTTTATTAATTGTGTATGGTGTGGGATATGTACCCGTTTACAATAAGCACGGTGAGACTGCCTGAGCCCTGTTCAGATTTGAATGTAGCAATGGGAATTGTCTGTGTGATATATAGTAATGTTTGGTAACGTCATTGTATGTTATCAAATGATCTCTAGATTCCCTGGCTTGATGGAGAACGGTTCGGTTGTGACTGTCACGGTTAGCAAGTCCTCGTGCCAAGTCATGAGTAACCTCATTGAGGTTTACCCGACTCTCGTCCACTTTCTCCATATGTGCAGGAAACCATCGGATTTCAGTTGTCATAATCCCAATGTTTTCAGAAAGATTAGCTGCAACTCCAGCTACGTAGCCTTTATCAAAACACTTTAAAGCGGATTTCGAATCACTGTAGATGCAGGCCCACTTATTACTCCTGATGGCTAGAGCAATTGCCGCTTGTTCCGCCACCATGGGGTCCTTGGTAAAAATAGTGAGAGCTTCTTGCACCTTCCCTTGATAATTCGATACAATGGCCGTATATGCTTCTTTACCTTTCACCCAGGCAGCATCAACTATAGCTGCCAGATGGTTCTGCTGCTCTATTTCCTGCAAGAGTGCTTTAGCTCTTGCCTTTCTCCTTTCGACATTATATTCTCGATGCATGTTTCTGGAGAGAGGGTTGGTTCTGATCTTGTTCCTAACTTCAGTCCCAAATTGTACTTCAGCCTCTGTTGGGCTCCTTGATGTATTCAGTTCTGCACATATTGCCTGTAATATGTTCCTGCCAGCTCGTGACTTTGTCAATCTTTCGTGTTGCGCTAGCTGTTGGGCCTGCGCAATTTCTTCCATTGTGTTGTGCACCCCTAGACTCATGAGTTTGTCGGTTGCAGCGTTACTGGGTATCCCTAGGCCTACATTAACGAGCTTCCTGAGCATCACATTAAGTTTGTTAAGTTCTGCCTACTTCTATTTGAATAATCCAGACACATAAGTGAAGTGACAGAGAACAAAGGCATGTATTAGCCTCAAAGCGCTGTCTTCTCCTAAGCCTCTGTGTCTATTGGTAATTCTCCTTAGTAACCTAATGACTTCATCTGTTTTATTCGAGATATGTTGTATTGTTCTATAGTTAGTATTGTTTCCGTCTATGTGATACCCAAGAACCTTGATTTTTTCAACTAGCCTGATTGCAGATCCTTCATGAGTGTATAAGCACACTCTTGGCTCATCTTCCGGAATGTAACTTCTTGGTTTACGACCTTTTCTGCGATGTTTAATGACTAAGAGTTCTGGTTTGGCTGCGGAGCATTTTAACCCCATGCCTTTCAGTGTGTTCTCTACAACGTATAATCTTTCCTGTAATCTGGTCTCTGTCGGTCCTACATTGCCCTTGGCCCTCCATATGGTTATGTCGTCGGCATATATCACATAATGTACACCCACAGGTTTCTCCAGATTTCTTGCAACCTTGGACTTTGCTAAATTGAATAGCATGGGTGAGAGCACAGCCCCTTGTGAAGTGCCCCTATTTCCCAAATTCTTAGCTTCTGATTTAAGCTCACCCAGCATGAGTTGTGCAATTCTGTTTCTAAGAAAGTCCTTATTTATGTTAAAAAGTCTCTTACCTAAACCCATCTCCGAGAGAACGTCAACTATTGCCTTATGCTTTATACGATCAAGAGCTTTTTCCACATCCAATCCCAAAAGAGCTTTCGTATGCGCTGGGCTGGCCTGTATAAGTTGATGTTTGATCAGTAGCAAAGCATCCTGAGTTGACAGCCCTAGACGAAAGCCGATCAAGTTGTATGGGAGGATCTTGTTCTGCTCAACGTATTTCGTGAGTCGATTTAAGATGACATGTTCCATAGCTTTGCCAAGACTTTGCCAAGGAAATAGGACGGAGGTTGTCTAGAGTGAGTTGTTTGCCTGGCTTTGGTATGAGGGTAGTATTGGCCACCCTCCATTCCTCTGAGTATACCCCTTTTCTCCAACATTCATTGAAGTGTTCATTTAGATAGAAGATTGATTCACCATCTAGATTTCTTAATATCTCGTTAGTTATTCCGTCAGGTCCAGCCGCCTATCTACCATTAAAACTGTGAAGAGCCGCCCTCACTTCACTCTCAGTGAAGTCCCGGTCAAGTTCTTCACATATGCCTCCCGTATACTCGGGGCTCTCGTCTCCTTCGTTTGGTTGTTTAAGTGGGAGATATTTGGCTGCGAGACTATCCATGATATCCTTCTCTGTTTTATCTTGGCTTTCCTGATGAGCCAACTTAGCTATAGCTGTTCTCTTGCTTGTCCTTGTTTCATTCTCGTTGAGCAAGTACTTGAGGAGGTTCCAGCTACCTCCATGTTGGAGTCTACCATGAGCCGAATTTCAGATCTCATCCCACTGTTGCTTCACGATGGTCTTCGAATGATCATCAGTTTCTCGGTTATACTGCGCTATTTTTTTCATTAGCCTTCTGTTAAGTCTCTGCGTTTTTCATCTCTGTAATATAGCCTGTTTGGCCTCAATCAGATGCGGCAGCCTGCTGTCCAGAGCTTCAATATTTTCCTCTGTCCTTATTTCTTTAGTGGCCTCCTTGACGTCCTCTCTGAGCTGAATGACCCATGTGTGAAGGGGCTCCTCCTCGGCATCTAGAGGCACCACTTTCCTTCTGTTCGCCCTAATTTTTCTGAACTGGTCCCAATCAGTGAATTTGAAGATTCTAGTTTCCTGTCTCGGTATGCGTATGGTTATGTGTATGATCTAATGATCGCTTCCGAGATCCAAGTTTGAATTTTCCCAATTGGCTCCTCTTGAATTGTTTACAAAAGTAAGATCTGGCGTGGAGTGCCTGCTTGTGGACGTGCCACAACGGGTGGGATACGCCGTATCAGTAATCAAGCATAACCCCAGATCCATGGCAAGACTCCATAGTTCCTCTCCCTTCTTTGTGTTCCAAGTGTATCCCCATGTGTGATAGAGAGCATTAAAGCCCCCTACAATAATGAGCGGGGAGTTTTTGGCAACCGAAAGCACCTTGTTGAAGAGTGCTCTAAACCTCTGTCTCATGTCGTTAGGACTGCTGTAAATATTCAAGCAGAAAATGCTTTGCGTCTTACCTCTGTTTGTTTTCAGTATAATCTCAACTAGAATAAATTCAAACCTGGAATGTCTAAGGTGAATATGATGTTCAATGTATGGCAACTTTTTGTCAATGAGGGTCGCCTAACCCCTCCCCATTTTTTTGTCTCTACATATAACTTTTTACCCAGTGAGCATAATTTCGTCCGCTAAGGTTTCCAGCAGCATAATTACCTAAGGCCTGGCCTCAGATGACCTGATCACCTGTTGCAGTGCTGCTTTTTTGTGTTGGAACCTACAACAATTCCATTGCCACACGTTACATCCGTGGTTACTGTCCATTGTTATTAGGTGAGGCTGCCTTTCTATTACCTGCTATTTCCTCTTTGTGATGGCCCCCTACAATACAGGAATGGACTTTATACTATCCGCCTCCGATGGCAGATACTCATCGTCGTCATCCCCTCGCGCCTCCATTTTCCTAAGTCTTTTCTCCGCCGTTAGCCTCCATTTCCACAATTTGTCCACTATAAAGTTGGTCGTTTCCACTGTCTCTCTTATCGCTTTAATTGCCTCTTTTATTTCACTGAGGGCTGAGAATACTGAATCACCCTCGGAACTCACCGCTCTCTTTTTAGGGGCAGGAGAGCTGGATTCCCCTGGATCGTTGCTATTTCTCACAGGTCTATCTCTACTCTAGCTGGGCTTGACTGCTCTTTTTTACGAAACTCTACTACCTGCCTGGTCAATTCTTCATTAGCTTTTCTTAAAGAAGCTATTTCTTTAATGAATTGCTCTATTCTGGCATCATTGTCATCACCCACAGCCGCCGAGGCGCCCCCAGCAACCCTCGCCATACCTTTGACTTTGTCAGCCCAGGTGGTCCCTGGCGTCGTCTTCTCGCCAGGTATTGAGTCTCTTTGCACGAAGCGCACCTGCGCTTCCCTTGACTTGGAGCGCCTTCTCTCCCTAGATAGTGAACGATACCTGGATCTGGTGCGACTCCTGGAGCGTGAGTGCTCCCTGTCCTCGGGGCGATGGTTGGGCGCCAGCTGTTGCGCCTCCGACTGCGCTCTTGTTGACCACCGAGTCCTGTTGCGCTCTCTTCGACGGAGTCGTACGACGTAAGGGACTTGAAATCTTTTCTTACAAAACTTGTCGCCGGTAGGGTGATCGCCGTCACAAAATTTACACCTAGGTACACACACATGTTCATCTCCACGGTTGCGAGTTTGACAACCCCTGCACTGAACAGTCAGGTGTTGGACACACATCAAAGCGGTGCCCGACACTTCCGCAGGTGAAGCAGACGTCCAATTGCTTCCTGTATAGGTAGCAGCTCACTAGTGTGGATCCATACCTGACAAAATTGGGCACTTTGAGTCCATCGAAAAGTACAATGACCGATTCCGACGTCTTGATGCGCTTAGCAGCCAGCGCAAGCGGGTTCAAGTCATGCATGATATTTCTTGTTATCATAGCTTGGGAGTCTCTGATGTCCACTCTTCGGATGACGCCTTTGCATGTGGCATGTGGTGCCGCTTCGTATGCATTTACCTCGTATTCCGCTTCCATGATCTTGAAAGACATGATTCTGACGTACTTCGCAGCATGTTCGGGCTTAGGTGTGCTGACCACGATGATATTTTGAGTGAAGTTTGGGCAGACCACATCTTCACGGGCCTCGTCTTCCGTTAGACCGGACGCCTCGATAACTGTAGAACCAATCATGGTGGTGCTCACCTTGTTCAAACTGAGCCCTCATCGAGGCCGTATAATGATCTTTCTGTGCTCCTCAGGCAGTTGAGGCAGTCTCCAAGCTCTGATCACCCCATTCTTAACCATTCCACTGACGGCCGCTTTCTTGACGCCATGCTCTCGCTGATTGCGTGGCAATGTGCTCTCCTCAACCACAGCCTTTGTGCTAGCTCGTGATCTTCGGCCAGCCACTTCTTGCCAGCCGAAGTCGTCCTGTGCGTTGTTTCTTTCATTTCCAGAAACATCTTCATCTTCCATGCTTGTATCCGCCATGCCTGCGGGCAGGTGCGCTTACTAGGCCCAACAAAGCCCCTACTCCTCACTAAGCTTAGCTCCGCTAAGCTCAAGTGGGCATCCAGGAGCAGG
The DNA here is from genome assembly GCF_050947875.1 of Dermacentor variabilis. Lineage (NCBI taxonomy): Eukaryota > Metazoa > Arthropoda > Arachnida > Ixodida > Ixodidae > Dermacentor > Dermacentor variabilis. Next base: position 77,307,656 of record NC_134576.1, on the reverse strand, counting down.
AAAGATTCCGTAATATTGTGAAAATAGGAGCCCCACCTCGAATCTTGGTGTCAGTCGATTCGCCGTCGCCTCGTGGATCCAGTGGTATGCTTCTTTTCGTTGTACTCAAAAAATTGGCGAGCGGAGCATGGAAAAAAACGGAGCCGATGCTTCCACGTCTGCGCTGGTATGGTATGGTATGGTATTCCTTATGCGATGGCGCACACCCACTGTAAGGGATTGGCCAAGATTTGGTTGAAATTAGGCTATCTTTATTAAAAAACTGAAAATGGTAAAGCTAACTGGAGGAAATGAACAAAAATAAAATGTTTAAGAATTCAAGACAATCTCTTTGTAGCAATTATAAAATCCTCCACGGTTGAGCAAATATCCCTGTGGCACTGTCCAAGAGAGGAGGCTCCTAGAGAAAGGATATTTATAATTGAAAAGGTCAAACCAAGCTGTGTAAATCTTGATTCTAGATTTTTTCTTAAAGAAGTGAAACGGCGGCAGAATATGAAAAAATGATCTATTGTTTCATCTTCTCCACAGACTGGGCACAGAGGGGAGGGCACCAGACCTGCCCTGTGACGATAGAAGTTTAATTTTGATATTCGACAACGTAATTGGGTAAAGATGACTTCAGTTTTTATGGTGCGAAAGGAATTTTTAGGCCAAGGGAATAGGAGGTGTCGATATTCTGAAAAATTTGCTACAGCTGGGTTCAAGAAGTCTTGAGTAATTGTATATCTCCTGAATCTAGTAGTCGTCAGGTAAGCTATTGTAGGAAGTAATGGTAATACAGGGCCACTGAGGGCCGCTCTCGCGAGACTGTCAGCCATTTCATTCATGACTAATCCTTTATGTCCAGGCACCCAAAGCAATCTAATTAAATTTATGTGGGCAGGCACTAGAAAATGAAATGTACGTAAAAGGTTAGTGACACCATTTGCTGTGAGCGAGGAACATAAGGATAAAGAATCTGTTATAATTACTACCGCCGATGTTGACAGATTTAGTTTGCGTAAGGCTAGGACTACAGCCAGAAATTCAGCCAAAAATACGGAATAAAAGTCCGGCATCCTGATTGCAAATGACCAGTTTAGAGAGGGAGAGGAAATGCCAATTCCAGATTTTTCTTCACACTGTGAGGCGTCTGTCGCAATGACCGTACTTATAGCTAAACTCAATAAATGATCCTGTAATAAGCCGTTTAATATATTATAAGGGAGATGTTTTGCATTATTTGGGTAGATGTCATCAAATATAATTTCTAGGTTCTCTCGCACATCACAAAAAGGCGGTACCTCCCAGAGACGTACATTTAAGGGATTTATCAATGTTTGTACGAAGACGACCTGTGGTGTATGAAAACGATGCCAGTGTACTCCGAAGAAAAGTGCAGGCTGAGAAATGAATATGTATTTCAATCTTCTAATAGGGGATTCATACAATTTCAAGACTGTTTGCACCGTCAGTAACCAAAATCTACACAATATTGAAGGCAACCTGACTTCTTGGTGTAATATGTTATTGGCAACGTATTTCGGTAATCCGCAACACAGTCGTATGGCTTCCCGCTCAAGTAGAACAAGGGGACGTAATTTATAAGCTGGGGCACCAGAAAATAAAACACATCCAAATTCTAAAATGGGCCGCACATACATCTTGTGTATCATTAAAAGTGGATCTCTCCGCATTCCGGACCGACTATTGCACAGCTTACGTGGAATACCAACTGCTCGCACTCCTTTTTTAACGATATGGTCAATATGGCCGAGCCAGTTGAGGGAACCGTCATATACTACACCTAAGTATTTCACCGACTCCACTTGAGGTATAGTCTCGAGGCGATAGGATATCGATATAATAACGGGATTGTTAAGAGGGAAAACCAATATAGAGGATTTTCTAACGTTAAGTGAAAGGCGAATTTTGTTTAACCAGGTTTCTATGGCGTTGAGGTAGTTTTGTAGTCGATAATATAGAGAGTGAATATCACTGTCTGATGCGACGAAAGCAATGTCATCCGCGTATACGTATGTTTGTACATCTTGATGAAGAGGAATGGAACACATCAGAATATTAAACAGTAATGGTGAAGTGACAGCTCCTTGAGGAACACCTCGTGATTGATTATATATACTCGAGGAAACGCCTCCCAGACTGCAGTAAAATGTTCTTCCATTTAAAAATTCACCAATCCAGTTTGAAAAATAATTTGGAATCTCTATATTTCGCAATATATCTAATAAAATTAAGTGTTCTACACTGTCGTAGGCTTTGGAAATGTCTAATGTCACAAGGGCACATATTTTCCTCTGTCGCCGTGCTAATTTTATTCTACTTTCTAGGTCCACGTGAGCATGCCAAATTGAACATGATGGTCGGAATCCAATTTGGCAGGGGCAAAGCAAGTCCTTGTTCTGTATAAATTTAAGCATGCGGGCATATAGAATTCTTTCAATTAATTTAACCAAATTTGAAGTTAGCGCAATTGGCCTAATGTTATCTATTTTAAATCCTTCCCCATGATTTTTAAGAATAGGGATGATTTTAGCAATTTTCCACGCAGACGGAATCCATGAGAAGCAAATTGAGTGATTTACAATAGCTAAAAGGTCATCGGGAGCTTCCTTAAATAAAATTCTGAGCATAGTAGATGTTACCCCATCCACACCGGGAGCTGAATCTGGAAGTCGCTCCAGGATTTCAGCCAATTATAACATGGAGATTTCTGTAAAATCATCTGATGCCCTTCGTAAGCGAGAACCACTTGGCAAGACAGAAGAAAATCTAATTTCTAATCCCTTCGCGATTTCTTCTAGTGATTGTTTCATTTCATCGCTACTTAAGAATATAGAGTCAATATTAATTTGACGCGGAAGAATTTTTCTACCGCGGAGAAAACGGAACAATGCACGCTTATTTGTATTGTTAGATAAGAAATCAAAATGCTTACAGTCGAATTCATCTTTGGCTTTAGAAACTGTATGTTTAAAGACAGCTCGAAAAAATTTATAGTCACTCCAATTTTGGGGACTCTGGTTATGCAATAATTTTTTCCAAGCAGCTTTTCTCTTTCTGTAGTCTCGAGTGCATTCTTCATTCCACCAAGGACTGTAAGAATTTCTTTTATTCAATCCAATCTCAAATTGAGCCTTCTTTTGAGAACTTTCCAAAGCGGAACAGATAATCGTGGTTTTTTGTTCTGTAGGCGCATCAGACAGAGATGAAAGAACATTTCGTAAGCATTTTTTAAAAATGTTGTAATTTATGAAGGTTCGAACCTGAACACCTATAAATGTTACCGGACGTGCAACGTCAAATACTATCGGAAGGTGATCACTGCTTGTCGAACAATCAATAGTCGACCAAGAAGTTACGGAGAGACTCGGGCCAGAGAATGTAAGATCTAGTGAAGAGTAAGATCGGCCTCTAACAAACGTAACAGATCCGTAGTTTACACACGTGAGGCGATTGTCCAACGACCAGTTCCACAATGGGGTGCCGCACAAATCTGTTCTTAAACCCCATGAGATATGGTGAGAATTGAAATCACCTGAGATCACAATGTCACGTCCACAAGAGTTAAGAACACTATCCAGTGTGCTAGTGTCCTGTACGCCAGATGGAAAATATGCATTAACTACGGTAAAAGGAGAACATCCCGGGAGAACCAATTTTATAGCTAGGATTTCACACTCTGGAGTAGAAACTTGAAATGAAATTTTAGCCTTATGGCAAATTTTAGATGAGATAAGTGTAAGTAATCCGCCACCTCTTGTAGGACGGTCTAATCGAAATGACCTGTAGAATTTCAGTTGAAAAGATTTCTGAGGTTTTAGCCACGTTTCTTGTAACATAATTAAATCAGGATTTAGTTGAGAAGTTAAACAAGTTAAATCTACTGATGCAGAATATAAAGAGCGGCAGTTCCACTGAAGCACTTTTAGTGATCCTATTTTTTGGAAAGTGCCGCAGTCGAAACTGCCTTCTGCAGAATGTTATCCTTTAGAACAACACTGGACTGACTTTTCTTCGCCTTTGAGTGAGGACCGGGGGAGGAGTCTTCACTAATAGAAGACATGGTTCTTTTATATGCTCGAGCATTTTGTTCTACCTCTGTCATCTCCAAATCTGTATTAATCAGATTACAAGTTGTAGGGCCCGCAGAAGAGGGATTTGAAAGTCCAATATCATTATTGCAAGGATTGGTGTATGATCTTTCGTGGTTAGTTTGGTGCTCAGGATCAATTGTTTGCGTTGGTACAGGAGCTGGGCAGGTAGTTTGCATCAAATGAGATAAATGACTAGAAACGGCTTGGGAGATACATTCACCAAGGCTCATTGCCAACCTTTCCATAGCTTTTGTAACTGCCTTTTCCACAGCGGCCTCTATAGTTGCAGTAAGTGATCGGTCCGTGGTAAGATTTTGTCTACCTATTGTCCCCGCATAGCCAGATGCCCTTTCTTTCACAATGTTTATGGCCTCCATCCTAGAGCAGCGTCGACGATCAATTATTTCAATCACCTGTAACTCTTGAGCCCTAACAGAACAGTTTAAATAATTGGCTGGATGATTTCCATCACAGAGACAGCATCGCTCTTCTTGGGCATTACAATTACTTTGAGCGTGTTCTCCCCCACATGCGCAACAACGTTGTCTTGATTTACACCCTGCCATACTATGGCCGTATCGCCAGCAATTGCGGCATTGAATCGGACGCGACGCCAGGCGTTCAACTCTCAACACAAGGGGCCACACCTTTAGCTCTGACGGGCAGGAAGTTCCAGCAAAAGTCGCAATCACTGATTCTGTTGGGACTCGCTTATTGTCTACCACTCGAGTGCATCGGTAAACAGCAATTACTCCAGTCCCAGCCAATCTCTCAAGTGTTTCAGCGGGAGAAAGATCAGCATCGACACCTCTGACTATTCCCTTAGTGCAGGCGAGGTGAGCAGGGATGAAGGCACTCACCGGTAATGACGCGAATGACGAGCACTTTAGCAAATCCGCGACACAGGACTGGTCTGGCGATCGACACACGATACCTCCGCGGCCGAACTGCCTCACTTCCGTGATGGTCTGGTATGAAGAGGTAGCAGCTTGCAGGGATTTCTGGATCGCCTGGGGATTGGTTAGACGTATAAAGCCTCCATTTCAAGGAACCAGGGCCACCGGGATGTTGCTCACACCACTGCGGATGAACAAATCTAGAGGTAATTCATCCGTTGGAATAGAGGCCGCCCATGGGGACAAACCCCTGCCTGGGGAGTTTTTAGACATCCGCCTAGGAAGAAGGTGGCGTTAGAATTAGTGAGAGCTCAAGACATAAGATTAGTAAAGCCTAATATCACCCAAAACCTGGCCAAGTGACAGAAGCCGAAGCGAACGGGGAGCAGGCAGCGGCAGCTCGTCTTCTTCCTCGCCCGGGTCTGCTCGGCGCTTCTTCTTCTTCCACACCGAATGGTGGCCAACTACCTTTCAAGCGTCGAGAAAGGTGCGGCTACAGAAATTCAGAGCATGTATAATAATACTAAAACTATCAGTAGACATTATTTTCATACCGAGTAATACACGATGCGGAAAGCTGAAAAACTCAGACAGAAACTCCTCTGGGAGTTATATAAGTATGCGTAACCATTGTGTAAACAATAAACCATATTCACACTATCAATTAGGTGATAGAGAAATGTGCGGACTATAACCAGCCCTTATATTTTGCTTTCATTTATTACGAGAAAGCGTTTGATTCAGTCGAAAGCTCAGTAGTCATGCAAGCATTACGAAATCAGGGTGTAGACGAGCCGTATGCAAAAATACTGAAAGATACCTATAGCGGCTCCTCAGCCACCGTACTCCTCCGTAACGAAAGCAACAAAGCCACAATAAAGGAGGGCGTCAGGCAGGGAGACACCATCTCTCCAATGCTCTACACAACGTGTTTACAGGAAGTATTCAGAGACCTGGATGAGAAAGAATTGGGGATAAAAGTTAATGGAGAATACATTAGTAACTTCCGGTTCGCTGATGATATTGCCCTGCTTAGTAACTCAGGGGACCAATTGCAATGCATGCTCACTGACCTGGAGAGGCAAAGCAGAAGAGTGGGTCTAAAAATTAATATGCAGAAAACTAAAGTAATGCATAACAGTCTCGGGAGAGAACAGCAATTTACAATAGGCAGCGAGGCACTGGAAGTCGTAAGGGAATACATCTACTTAGGGCAGGTAGTGAGCGTATCCGGATCATGAGACGGAAATAATCAGAAGAATAAGAATGGGCTGGGGTGCGTTTGGCAGGCATTCTCAGATCATGAACAGCAGGTTGCCATTATCCCTCAAGAGAAAAGTGTATAATAGCTGTGTCTTAGGAGTACTCATCTACGGGGCAAAAACCGGGAGGCTTACGAATAGGGTTCTACACAAATTGAGGACGACGCAACAAGCTATGGAAAGAAGAATGATGGCTGTAACGCTAAGGGATAAGGTAAGAGCAGATTGGGTGAGGGAGCAAACGGGAGTTAATGACATCTCAGTTGAAATCAAGAAAAAGAAATGGGCATGGGCAGGACATATAATGAGGAGGGAAGATAGCCGATGGTCATTAAGGGTTACGGACTGGATTCCAAGGAAAGGGAAACGTAGCAGGGCCGCGAGAAAGTTAGGTGGGCGGATGAGATTGAGAAGTTTGCAGGGACCACATGGCCACAATAAGTACATGACCGGGGTTGTTGGAGAAGTATGGGAGAGGCCTTTGCCCTGCAGTGTGCGTAACCAGGCTGATGATGATGATGATGACGTAGAGCTTATTTTTTTAGTGAGCAGATTGTTGCTCATATCCTGTTGTGTACCATAGTCTGGAAAATGCATATAAACACGTCACCTACACGATAATTTGATGGCGAAGCCAATTATCCTACTAACAAGATAGTGTCGAATCATATACTTTCAACGCGAGTTGACATTATTTCTTCCTTCATGACATAGAAACTACAGGCACTAAATGATTAGGATTTTCCATGCTGATATAAATGCTAGAACGGAGTAGCTACAAACCAGCACGACCTATATTACTCCTGAATTCATGTCGAAACAATGCAACGCGTAATATTGAATAATATCCCGAAATGTCTTAACTCGAAATGGCAACAGCGCACAGATGAAACCTTTATGCTTGGAAGGAAGTATACAAAGAAATAATATACACTACTTCAGATAAGTAATCGATACATTGGCTGTTAAGATGGCGAGCTTGCTGAGAGTTTGACACATAATCGAGTGATTCACGCAATGCAACAAGTTTAGGTAATTTTCCTTGATAGTTCGATGCCCATAGCTGCATTGCATTGATTTTGTAAAATTACCACTCACACCAATTTTTTAAGGAATAAAAAGCCGGCTTATTTCAACCTCACAATAGGCATTTTACTGTCAAGCAAGAACACCTTTACAAGAACACTCATTGAAGAAGGCGGACGACACAAAGTTACGCAACCACAATGTAACGTCATGGAAACGCATTGTGGATTCTATCGCAGATGCACGTTAATCGCGAAGTTAATGAAGAAACACTAAAGAAAACTGCACATAAGGGGCCGCCTCTTTTCGCTGGAAGACACGATAGCGCTTGACTGCAAACACATCGCACACCGCCGCACATTTCTGGCACACACCCTACAGGACATATTCACGCTGGAGAGACATGTAGTTGTTTCTTCTGGGAATCTTCGTGGGTCACACGACAAACACAGAAGGCATGGACGACAGAAGCGCATCCCGCGTATATTCAACACACCAACGCGAAAGCACCGCGGAAACACAGGTGTATCCCTCGCCACACGAGGGCTGCATCCTGGTAGATTTGATTCTTGCCGACTGAAATAGCTGCAACGGGCACGGAAACATCGCACACTGCACGTGTGTGCCTCCAAGATGGTATCAACAATTTCAAAGGCTACAGTAAAGGTTGACGAGAGCAGCAAGATATTTAAAACGCAGTGACGGCGCACGTAGCACGGGCAGTAGCGCAAGGCGTCATGTATGGGCCTCAAAACGGCTGAGCGAACTGAGCTGAGCAAGTCGTGCAAATCACGTTGCAGCAACGGCCTCAAAAGAATTGCATGCACAGATCTCGAAGGCCATGCTTTTTCTGGCTGCATGTGGTGGAGGCTACTGTAAATTGCAAACATTTCATAGAATTTCTTTCAGTCCTTAAGTATACCAGATAATGTAGACTGTGCGACTGTTTTTGTATTGCAACAGCTATATGTAGTTGCAAGCATCAAGGCAGAAAACAAGAGTGTGCCGCACTCTTACGCAAAATGACTCTTTGGGTCGTATCTTGCCACACGTCAATAATCGTCTCGCTTGCTCGCATTTCCTACCTTTAACGCTGCGAGCACTTTACTTCTAAGTCACGAACGGCATGCGCGTTATCAGCATGTCATACCATTCTCGACAGGAAAGTAACGAACGCAGCGTTTTGAAGGATTGAAACGCAAGCAAGACAGATGACGATTGGTCTTGCGTGTCAACATACGACCCAAAAGGTGCACATTTGTTTAAGTATGTGGTTATTATTTTAGGCATCACGGGACGCTATAACAGCCTCAGCAGTCTACAGGTAGCGCCACCTACCACCCGGTTTCAAAGGGTGGCTCATAGCATCCTTCCATCAATCTTGTTCCTCCGTTTTCGTAGAACAGTGTTAGCATAGTAAAAACAGTACCGATGGCCTAAGCAAATATTTTATAACAATCGGCGCTTTGCTGTTTCGCGTTTGCATTGCGTCTGCCGCAGACGAGCAAATACTTCTCAGTACTACTTACACTGCCAAGAGATAATTCAAGCTGGCAAAGTAGTTCCCTGACGACATTGTTGAATTCAAATCGTATAAAACAAATGGAGAACGAGACAAAACGGTCTCCAAATTGTTCTACAGCATGTGGCAGGAACAGATCCAATAATTGCCGAGCCTGCTGGCACAAGCGACAAAGCAGGAAAGGCTCGCCGAGCGTCTCTTGCTCCTTCACTGATGAAAAATTTTGTAGTTTCTTGAAGTGGGATCTCGGCTTAATACTATACAACGTCTCGGCGATAGACCCAAATTACTCACTGAGCAACTCACCAAACAGACCTGCCATAATCAAAGTGGGAAAGCACAAAAAAACTTCCCTAAAGAAATTGCGCGCTTGAAGGTGGGTATATTGATTGCTGCGAGGATCTTTATGCATCCATTGTTTGAACTACGACCTGGCTATACTGGGAATATAATGCCGCCAGATGGTATCTACTTTTGGCAACATAATTCTTAGAATGAGCAAACAAACGCTTTCTGCTCTATTTTTCGTATTTCACCACTGGATAATTCATAGGCAGAGAGTTTCTTGTGAGCGCAATGGTCAGCTGGGCTCGAAGAGTTATTAAAGCCCCTCCATCCATAAGTATATTTGATGGATCCTTTGTCTACGAAGCCTTCAGACTGACTCATTTTCTTCTGTGGAAGAGATCCACCGAGACATACTGTGGCGCGGGAACGTGGCGCCATCTCTTAACGTTGGGTTGTCTTACTTTATTCGGTTGCTCTAACAACCGTTAGATGACCCTACGTCCAAAAAAAAAGGATCGGTGGCGGCTACAAGTATTTTACTGTGTGTCAATGTGTGTAAATATACGATCACACTAAGCAGCGCGTGAGCAGAACAATGTCTGTTAATACTGGGAAGACTGGCACACAGACATACCTTTGTTGCAGGCGCTTACAGCAACGATACGTTATCGCGTGCGATAGTATTCCTGTGGCAGAGGGGCTTCGTCTATGGAAGAACATTGGTTAAATGCAAAAAGACAGCAACTTCGTTCACCGTGAACGAATGAAGAAAACATGGCTCGTATGATTGAAATCCTGCAGCAAAACCGCATCATTACAGTTCACATCTATCAGATGCCCTCGAGATTCATAGGACAATATTCTTCCAAATTCTGCCTCAGTATGTGTGGCAACGAGAGCTGACTGACAGACTTCTCGCAGACCGTCATGGAACTCGTAGAACCAGAAGGAAACGTGATCATTAGTTTGTGCTGCTGTGTCGCAGAAGCATAGAAGCATGCCTCGTGCATTGAGGCCCTGCCGAAGTCGAAAAATTTGGACTTCAGTACCACTCTTCAGTGAAGGGGCCGAACACCGAGTGGTGGCCAACTACCTTTCAAGCGTCGAGAAAGGTGCGGCTACAGAAATTCAGAGCATATATAATAATACTAAAATTATAAGTAGACATTATTTTCCTACCGAGTAATACAGGATGCAGAAAGCAGAAAAATTCAGACAGAAACGCCTCTGGTAGTTATCTAAGTATGCATAACCATTGTGTAAACAATAAACTATATTCACACTATCAATTAGGTGATAGAGAAATGTGCGGAATATAAACAACCCTTATATATAGCTTTCATTGATTACGCGGAAGCGTTTGATTCAGTCGAAGCCTCAGTAGTCATGCAAGCATTACGGAATCAGGGTGTAGACGAGCCGTAATTAAAAATACTGAAAGTATTGACACGTGTACTTATCTTTATCGGGCGACCACGTTTCGCCGCCTAACAAATGTAATCACACAGCGCGGGACGCGCCTGCATGTATCCGAAGTTTCTGGAAAGTTATCGATGCTTCTACCCGGCTGTCTACTGTCGCCGAACCTTGTGTTATCTGATTTCATCGAGTGACGCGGGTCCGAGCGATTAGTCTTGAACATTCGACGACAGCTGTATAAAAGCGCACGCGCTTGACCCGCTGATCAGATTTTCGACGATCACCGACTGTGTTCGCCGCTCTCCTTGTGCTTTATGTGTAGCTTGTTTTGTGGGCACAGGTTCGCCCAATGAAATCTAGTTTTGCCTTTCACAGTATTGCAACGGTGTTCTTTGACGTCACGACCACGTGACATCTGGTGGAGGTGCTTTTCGTTCATGTACCGGACGCCCCCACAAAGCCGTGATCCAAGCCCTCACGCGGAAGACACCAACGTCGCCAAGAACCAGCGAGGTAGCCGCAGGCTGCAAGGACTGCCCCCGGAGCAAGGACTTTTGCCTGAGACGACTAGGGAGATGGCCAAGAAGCCCACCCCGATGGCAACCCCAGCGGCCCCCGTCGTGCTGCAGCAGCCCAGGAAGCCTCCGACGTTCCGCGGTTCAACTTTCGAGGACCCGGAAAGCTGGCTTGAGACGTACGAGAGAGTCGCTACATTTAACAACTGGAACAGCGACGACAAACTGCGATATGTTTTCTTCGCATTGGAAGACGCGGCCAGGACGTGATTCGAGAACCGAGAAGCCACCTTAACGACCTGGGAACTTTTCTGTAGCGGCTTCCTGTAAACGTTTACAAGCGTCGTGCGAAAAGAGCGGGCCCAAGCTCTACTGGAGACCAGAGCGCAGCTGCCGAATGAGACGATTGCGATCTTCACTGAGGAAAGGAGCCGTCTGTTCCGCTACGCTGACCCAGAAATGTCCGAGGAGAAGAAAATCCTCCTGCTGATGCGTGGTGTGAAGGAAAAACTTTTTGCCGGAATGGTACGAAGCCCACCGAAGACCGTCGACGAGTTTCTTCGCGAGGCCACCAGCATCGAGAAGACACTCGAGATGCGAAACCGGAACTCGACTAACTACGCCGGAGTTCAGTCACTGGCCACCGACGACCTACGCGAAACTATCCGAGCTGTCGTGCGGGAGGAGCTACAAAAGCTATTCCCATCATCACAGCCTCAAATGGCTTCGATTGCCGACGCCGTGCGTGAGGAGCTCCAACAACAACTTGGAGTAGCCCTTGAATCGCCGCGGCCTGAGCCGCAAGCGATGACCTACGCCGCCGTCGCACGCCGTCAAAGTCCCCCTCCGCGACCGCGCCAGGGACCTGTCACGCCGCAGTTCCGTAGTCCGCCGCCGCCGCCGCCACCACGACCACCCGTCGCCCAGCGCACCTACGCGAGGAAGACGGACATTTGACGCGCTCCTGACCACCGCCCGCTCTGCTAGCACTGCGGAGAAGCGGGTCACGTCTACCGACGATGTCCATACCGGGAGATGGGACTACGAGGTTTCGCCGTCAACGCTCCGCGCCCGCGGCAAGGATAACGCCCTCGCGATATCGCAGACTACCTCGCCGCTACTCAGTGGAGCCCTCAACGACCGTCCCGTTCGCCGTCACCAGGCCGCTACCTGTCGCCGATGCACCGTCCATACAATGGCCCAGCCCGGGGCCGGTCAGCGAGCCCATATCCGGAAAACTAAAAGCAGCAACCGATGGGGGTGCGGCTGCTGTTCGTCGAACTGACGAAGATCCTCCGCCGCCGACGAAGACACCGAAGAAACTACGTCGACTACATAACCACACGCCGCCGTCCCGAAGAAATCAGGAAGCCAAGACTACACCGACGAAAGACGACTTGACGACGCGACGTTCCAAGTTCAGTTCAACACGACGCAGCCGTGATCCGACGCCGAAACCCAACTCTAACGCAAGACAAAGAACCACCGACCTCGACGTGCTTCTCGACGGCCACGCAGTCACCGCCTTAATACACACAGGAGCCGATTACTCCGTCATGAGTGGACCCATCGCCGTCCAGTTGAGGAAAGTTAAGACTGCATGGGAAGGCCCTCAAATTCGGACTGCTGGAGTACACCTGATTACGCCGACTGGGATCTGCACGGCAAGAATTACCGTTCATGACCGGACTTAGCCTGCCACCTTCGTTATCCTCGAACAGTGTTCACAAGACGTCATTCTCGGCATGGACTTCCTGAATCAACATGGCGCAGTCATCGACCTGAAGTCGAAATTGATAACGCTGTCGCAAGAACAAGCAATATTGCCGGAGAACTGTAGTAGTCACCACGCATTGAGTGTGCTCGAAGATCAATTGAACATCCCACCGCGCTCCAGCCTTATTATTTCCGTCGGCACCGCAACACCCGCTGACGTAGAAGGCGTCTTCGGGGGCGACCAACATCTACTGCTCCACCGTGAAATTTGCGTCGCAAGAGAGATCGCTCGACTCCACGGAGGGCAAGTGGAAGTCATGCTGACCAACTTCAGCCAAGAGTTCAAGCACATCAACAAGGGCACGACAATCGCATATATCGAGGAAATTGTGGAAACCAGCAATGCCTTTGTCCTCTCGTATTCAGCCGCGTCTACCCCGATGAGCATAGTCCCCGAACCAGACTTCGACGTGAATCCAAGTCTTCCTATGCGTAAGCAGCAACAGATCAGAAGTCTTCTCCGACGATAAAAAGACTGCTTTTTAACGTCATCGAGGATTCGACAAACACCAGTTGCAAAGCATCGCATAATAACCGAGGAAAGCGCTCGACCACTCCGCCAGAGCCCTTACCGAGTTTCGACGCGAGAACGTGAAGCTATTAGGCAACAAGTTCACGAAATGCGGCGCGACGACATCATCCAGCCGTCTAAAAGCCCGTGGGCCTCTCCTGTAGTCCTGGTGAAGAAAAAGGACGGAACCCTACGTTTCTAGGTCGATTATCGTCGACTGAACAAGATCACGAAGAAGGATGTGCACCCCCTTCCACGGATAGACGACGCATTGGATCGGCTCTGCAACGCTAAGTACTTCTCTTCGATGGACCTCAAGTCTGGCTACTGGCAAATAGAAGTCGACGAGAGAGATCGCGAAAAGACGGCCTTCATCACGCCAGACGGCCTCTACGAGTTCAAGGTCATGCCATTCGGACTGTACTGTGCGCCTGCAACGTTTCAGCGCGTCATGGACACGGTGTTAGCCGGACTGAAGTGGCAGACGTGCCTTATTTACTTGGATGACGTCGTTGTCTTCGCCGGAAATTTCGGCAATCACCTTAGGTGGCTTGCGACAGTGTTAGAGGCCATTAAGTCATCAGGGATCACTCTGAAGCCGGAAAAGTGCCGCTTCGCTTACGATGAGCTTTTGTTCCTAGGCCACGTCATCAGCAAATCAGGAGTACGCCCCGACCCACAGAAGACAGCTGCCATCGCAAAATTCCCGCAGCCAACCGACAAGAAGGCAGTGCGCAGATTCCTTGGCATGTGTGCCTACTATAGGCGCTTTGTCAAGGACTTTTCACGCATCGCGGAGCCGCTAACACATTTAACCAAATGTGATGTCGAGTTCAAGTGGAAAACGCCGCAGTCCAAGGCATTTCAAGAACTCAAACGACGCATGCAGTCGCCGCCGGTACTTACACACTTCGATGAGGACGCCGATACCGAAATCCACACTGACGCCAGTAGCCTAGGCCTCGGTGCCGTCCTAGTCCAGAGGAAAGAAGGACTTGAACGGGTGATATCGTATGCTAGCCGGTCGATGTCAAAAGCGGAAAGCAATTATTCTACGACTGAAAAGGAATGCCTCGCCATCATTTGGGCTACAGCTAAATTCCGCCCTTACCTCTATGGGAGGCCATTCAAAGTCGTCAGTGACCCTCACGCGTAGTGTTGGCTAGCTAACTTAAAGGACCCTTCAGGACGGCTGGCGCGGTGGAGCCTCAGACTGCAAGAATATGACATGACGGTAATATACAAGTCCGGAAGAAAACACACCGACGCCGACTGCTTATCGCGTGTCCCCATCGATCCCCCGCCGCAAGACGACGAGGATGACGACGCCTTCCTTGGGATAATAAGCCCGGAAGACTTCACTAAACAGCAACGAGCAGACCCGGAGCTAAAAGGCCTCACCGAGTATTTGGAAGGGAACACCGACGTTGTCCCTAGGACATTTGGGCGCGGGTTGTCTTCGTTCACGCTACAAAACAACCTGCTCGTGAAGAACTTCTCACCAGTCCGCGCCAGCTACCTTCTTGTTGTGCCGTCAACGCTGCGTCCAGAAATACTACACGCCCTACACGACGATCCAACCGCTGGGCACCTCGGATTCTCCCGGACGCTGTCGAGAATACAGGAAAGATATTACTGGCCGCGCCTGACCGTCGACGTCGCCCGTTACGTCAAGACATGCCGAGACTGTCAATGGTGCAAGACACCACCGACAAGGCAAGCAGGATTACTACAGCCGATCGAACCTCCTCGCCGACCATTCCAGCAGATTGGGATGGATTTGTTGGGGCCGTTTCCGATGTCAAAATCAGGGAATAAGTGGATCGTCGTGGCGACGGACTATCTCACCCGCTTTGCTGAAACTAAAGCTCTACCAAAAAGCAGCGCAGCAGAGGTGGCGAAATTTTTCATCGAGAACATCCTGCTGCGACATGGTGCCCCAGAAGTCCTCATCACCGACAGAGGAACGGCTTTTACAGCAGAGCTCACCCAAGCCATTAGCCAACCCAAGTACAGCCAGACAAGTCACAGGAGGACAACTGCCTGCCATCCGCAGACGAATGGTCTCGCGGAACGCCTGAACAAGACCCTCGCCGACATGCTAGCAATGGACGTCGACGTCGAGCACAATACGTGGGATGCGGTCCTGTCGTATGTAAGCTTCGCTTACAACACGGCGGTGCAAGAAACAACACAGATCACGCCGTTTAAGCTGGTTTACGGCAGGAACCCGACGACGACGCTCGACGCCATGCTGCCCCACGTCACTGACGAAGAGAATGTTGACGTCGCTAGCTATCTCCGGCGCGCCGAAAAAGCCCGACAGCTCGCCCGCCTACGGATCAAGAACCAACAGAGGACCGACAGCCGACACTACAACCTCCGACGACGCTTCGTCGAGTACAAGCCCGGCGACCGTGTTTGGGTTTGGACACCGATGCGCCGACGAGGACTGAGTGAGAAACTATTGCGCCGCTATTTCGGACCCTACAAGGTCATTCGACGTATTGGCGCACTGGACAATGAGGTCGTGCCAGACGGAATTTCGCATTCACAGCGGCGCCGCACACGATCTGAAGTAGTCCACGTGGTGCGTCTGAAACCCTTTTACGGACGCTGACGAACTTCCTTATTTTTGTTTTCTTTGCTACGGGTGTTTTTCTTGATTACTTTCATATGTATGCAGCGTCGGGTCGATGCTTTTTAAGAGGGGGGTATTGGCACGTGTACTTATCTTTATCGGGCGACCACGTTTCGCCGCCTAACAAATGTAATCGCACAGCGCGGGACGCGCCTGCATGCATCCGAAGTTTCTGGAAAGTTATCAATGCTTCTACCCGGCTGTCTGTTGTCGCCGAACCTTGTGTTATCTGATTTCATCGAGTGACGCGGGTCCGAGCGATTAGACTGGAACATTCTACGACTGCTGTATAAAAGCCGACGCGCTTGACCCGCTGATCAGATTTTCGACGATCGCCGACTGTGTTCGCCGCTCTCGTTGTGCTTTAAGTGTAGCCTGTTTTGTGGGCACGGGTTCGCCCAATAAAAGCTAGTTTTGCCTCTCACAGTATTGCTACTGTTTTCTTTGACGTCACAACCACGTGACAATATCTATAGCAGCTCCACAGCCACCGTAGTCCTTCATAACGAAAGCAACAAAATCACAATAAAGGAGGGCGTCAGGCAGGGAGACAGCATCTCTCCAATGCTTTACACAACGTGTTTACAGGAGGTATTCAGAGACCTGGATTGGGAAGAATTGGGGATAAGAGCTAATGGAGAATACCTTAGTAAATTGCGATTCGCCGATCATATTTCCTTGCTTAGTAACTCAAGGGGCCAATTTCAATGCATGCTCACTGACCTGGAGAGGCAAAGCAGAAGGGTGGGTCTAAAAATTAATCTGCAGAAAACTAAATTAATATATAACAGTCTCGGAAGAGAACAGCAGTTTACGATAGGTAACGAGGCACTGGAAGTGGTAAGCGAATACATCATCTACTTAGGGCAGGTAGTGGCCGCGGATCCGGATCATGAGACTGAAATGGAAGAATAAGAATGGGCTGGGGTGCGTTTGGCAGGCATTCTCAGATCATGAACAGCAGGTTGCCATTATCCCTCAAGAGACAAGTCTATAATAGTATAATAGCGTAGGTGAGTACTTTCCAGTACTCACCTACGGGGCGGAAACTTGGGGGCTTACGAAAAAGGTTCTATTTAAATTGAGGACGACGAAAAGATGGAATGAAGAATGATGGGTGTACCGTTAATGGATTAGAAAAGAGCAGATTAGGTGAGGGAACAAACGCGAGGTAATGACATCTTAGTTGAAATCAAGAAAAAGAAATGGGCATGGGCAGGACATGTAATGAAGAGGGAGGAGAACCGATGGTCATTAAGGGTTACGGACTCAATTCTAAGAGAAGGGAAGCGTAGCAGGGGGCGGCAGAAAGTTAGGTGGGCTGATGAGATTAAGAAGTTTGCAGGCACAACAAGGCCACAATTAGCACATGACCGGGGAAGTTCGAGAAGTATGGGAGAGGCCTTTACCATACGGTGGGCATAGCCATGATGATGATGATGATGATGATGAAGCAATGTGCCACTTGCTCATCTCCTTGAAGCCCGGTGTCATTATAAATGTTATGAAACTTGATCCGACCAGTATAAACAATACCGCTACGGCGACACGAACTGGTGCGGACGGCGGCGCCAGGTGCACTGATGACCTTACGGTGATTACTGGCCGTTATCACTCTTTAGTGCCTTATCCATCCGCGTCGAGCTGTTATGAACCGGGAGCTACGTCTTGGTGCTCTCATGGTCTTTTCATTAACCTGGTATGTGCCACAAATGGCATAGAGTGACAACAGTGTATGACGAACATAAATGATAAATGATGACATGAATACCATGACATGCGTGTCATTTCCCAGACAACACTCAATGTCCTCAGGACATCCTCAAATGGCACAAACGTCCTCACAGTTTTTACGACGCCCTCGGTACGTCCTTGCGACGTCATTCACGGGTTCATCCTAAAAACATCTTTTGCAGGGCTTATTACCCAGGTAGCATAAAATAGATACTTAACGTTTTTCTATCGTTTATCCGAAACGAATGAAAGTGTTTAAAGAAGACACGAGCAAGACAACTTCGTTGGTAAAACGTCGTATCTGCCTGCTATAGTCCGGCTTAATTACTTTTTTCAGACGATCTAGAACAGCTCTTCAAAACGTATTCGAAAAGCTGGTCCTGAAATAGGATTGGGAATGGCACAAATACTCCCTTTGCCAGGGCCCTTCATAGATGATTTCTAAACGCTTTTAAGATGTTATCTAAAAGCTGGTCTAGAAGTAGTCATGAACTGTTTACGATAATATGAAGCTCGTTTTCGCGGTTTCTAAATGAGTCGAAGCGTCGGTGTCTAGTGCTACTGAGCTCCTGGCGCAGTTCCATGCACTGTTGCATATAGAGGCGGACGCATCCTCGCCCAAGTCACCTGAAAAGGCACATGTACACGAAAATGAATTCCCAATGCCGCTTTTGGCATGCAGCAACGATGTTTACAAGCAAAATAGGACTGACATCCCGCTAAGAAATGGGCGCGTCTTGACAATCGGCCAGGCTAGGGATTTTCTGCCAGGGGCGCATGAAATGAGCATATCACAAAGCAACACTTTATTGCAAAAATAACACTTATGCAAGGTTTGAGCAAAATATATGAGCAATTAAAAGTACGTCAAAATAAAAGCACATCAAGATTGAATAAAACTACCAGAAATAATTCTTAATGAACTAGCAATTGACAAGCGATGGCTAGAACATGCATAAACGAAATTCGTAAGTACGCATACATGACGAACAGCACGAACGCGAAGTGTGCTGAAGTTTCTTATTTTGCACTAAGGAGGACATGCTATCACATGAACAGACTAGAGTTATTTAGAAATTGATATCACAGCAACTGCAAGAAGCACAATGAAAATGCGAGATTTAATCGCACGGTGTCTGCCTGCAAGCTATGTTACCAATAACCTAGAAGCTTGAAAAGAACATAAAAAGGAATAACTACACATATCATCAAAAATCAATCCTGTGACAAAAGCAAACCACGGGAACATGTTAAGCGTAAAAATATTGCCTGTATGGTAGACCAAATATAGTAATGGTGAGATAATTAAAAGAAACATAAAACTAAAAAACAATCTAGTGAATGATCCTAAAGAATAATGAAACAAGCAAATCTGCGTAACAAGTGAGCACCACTGTAATGCAGAGTACAATGAGACTGAGTAACGCTATACATAATTAAAATAATCATAGCACTCCAGTACGCGAGAAATTAATGTGCAAGCCTCATTATTAGAAAATTATATAAACCTGGAAATTTCCCGGCCGCGGCGGCCGAATTTCGATGAGGGCTAAATGCGAAAACACCCATGTACTTTGATTTAGGTGCACGTTGAGGAACCCCATGTGGTCCAAATTTCCGGAGTCCCCCACTAGGGCGTGCCTCAAGAGGTAGTGGTTTTAGCGCGTAAAACCCCATAATTGAACGTTTTGAACCTCGAAATTAAATGGAATGCACAGGAAGATGCACTTCAGTAACCAATGGAGCAATGGTCTTAATAAATACGATTCCGTTTATATAAACAGCATTTTACAAAAGGCCCATATGTACCACTCTCGCAAAAACAGGCATAAGGTCGCAATCAATCATTTGCAAACCCATGAATACATTAGCACATTTTGCACACATCTCCAGTCTCCTAAAGTAAATAAAAGAAATTGGCTCGCCTTCCCGGCCCTGCGAAAGCGGGTGTCCAGCGTAGCTGTTTAATAAAACCACTACAACTGCTGTGGGGGTATGCAGTGCTTTACTGCTTTAGAGTGATGGTAATTTTTACAGCACGCCGCCGCCCGTTGCGTTGCTGCAACAACACTGAAATCAGGTGCTAGTCTGGGTATTCCATATATGCAAGGCCAGGGACGTCACTTCCCATGTCACAAGTTGCCATCGCCACGGCAGCTTGCGCAGCAGTAATCGCTATCGGGAAACGCATGAGGGGAGCGCTACGTGCTTCGCATTCTTACCACCTTACCACTTATCAATTATGCACCTTATCAATTAGCACCTTATCAATTATGTTGCTCGGGTGCTTGTATTGCGTTTGTTCTTTATTGAAAGGCACGCTGTTCTATATGTTGCATCCGTGCTTCCAAAGAATGTATGCACCGTGTGCTTCGCTTTGCTGAAGCCTCTGCCTTACGGGGGTACGGGCCATCGCTTGTGGCCCGGCACTGCCGCCGCAATCGGCCCGTATTTTCGGTAACGGACACGGACACAAGAAATGCCGACCAAGTAGGGGCTAACAGCTTCGCTGCAGAAAGCACTCTAAATGCCAAAAACCTTTCACACATGTAGCCCCGAGTCATGCTTTACCAATTCACCCTCACTTTCACATCCAAAAATGGGTCCAGGGTCCAGGCAGAGTTCTATTGATGAACAGCTTGAGAGCACACCAATTTGTACTCTACAGTTCCGCTGGCAGTGGCACTGCCGTACATGTTGGTACTTGAAATGTTTTCAGTGTAGATACACATGCTGCCATGGACAGGCATGTCCATATATTTGTACTGGTGCTCCATTTCGTCGAAATGGACACGACATGTTGCACTACGCTGGTAGTTGAAATGTTTTGAATGCAGATGCAGTGGTTTCACCAGGATGACTTGCCCACATACCATCTCTGACACATGTATGCGCTCAATCTTCACTTGGTAGCACTGAACTTTAGGTGTTCCCTCTCGGTGTGCTTGCCAGAGAAATTGGCAGGCCGCACACACATTTTTGCAGCTTGTAATGAAACATATAGCAGCACACTTAAGCTACAGTGTGAAAGATATGCTAAAATTTATGACTTATGAAAGTGACATTAGCACAAAATATGCAACTACAACAGTGTATCCCGATTACAAGAATAAACACAACCAATGCTAACTATAGAAAAGTATTGTGGATATTATTTTGAACAGGCTGTTCAATGAAATGGGCACATAATATGTAGATTCTGCATTAAGTAGAGTAAGCCTTTTAACTATGCAATGACAATGTAAATTGCAGTCACTCGCCTTTCCTGTGCTAGCAATCTGGTTGCTTGCATTTCTTAAACGATTTCGAGGACGTCCTTTAAAGCGGATGAGGGGAGATGCACCAATGTATATCGACATTCTCTCACGCCTTTGGCCAGGGGCCTCTGTGTTGATGCTCGTGGACTGAATGAGAACGATCAGTTGGCACATTGCAATGAAGCAAGAATTAAAGCCACTATGCACTTAAGATATTACCACGTTTTATGTCACCTGTCATCTGCTTACTACCATTCAAGGCACCACGCTAAGTTACCAAGCCTTAGTCCGATATTGCTGCATTTATTGGGACACTGTCGCCTTGTAATCACATTTGCAACTAAGACCTCCAGGTAGGGACAAATGTATGCAATTGATCATGGACAAATGTATTCCGCAATACAAGGCTAAAATTGCTCTGCAAATAACCCATATTACCGCAGACAGCTCTCCACCCGCCAGTTACGAGCACTTACGTGAGGTACCCTTCCCAGCGCCTCATTGCTAAAGCCCCTAGGCATAACTCATTGCATAACGATTAGGAGAGCGCCAGCAACGGCTCGCGGATGGCGAGACCGCGCGTGTTCCCCGTGCACGCGCAAACGGCGACGCTGCTCAGCTCAGCTCAGCTCAGCTGCTCTCCAAATTAAAATCGTACAAACAAATCGCTGTACATGCAGTGCCAAGTAAGACAACAAAGCACAATACTTGACAAAGGACAGCGTGACCGAAAATAGTGAGAAACACACGACTGCCCACACGAGCACAATTGCGGAACTATGCACAGCCCGGTTTCACACGGCAGCCTTGGCCACAGCTCAGTTGCTCTCCAAATTAAAATCATAAAAAGAAATCGCTGCACACGCAGTGCGAAGTAAGACAACAAGGCACAACACTTGCTTCACAACGGACAGCGCAACCGAAAACAATGAGAACACACGACTGCCCAAACGAACACAATTGCGGAACTATGCACAGACCGCTTTCACACAGCAGCCAAGGCAGCCTCCGCCACGCGCTTGGTCATGTGACCGATGCGACGGTATCGTATCGCCACCTTGCGTAAGGTTGGATTGTGTTGACGGGCTGTTGAAGCGCCGCGGTGTGAGCGCTTAGCGTGCGCGTCGGCGTGTCGTGCGCGTTTTGCGTTTCCGTGTGTCGACCGTGAAGCATGTCGCGTAGAGCCACGCAAGCCGCCCTCTCTTGTGTTCTTTCGCGCGCTGGCTCGCTTGCTCGATGTGCCGCTCCGACTCAAACCAGAGCAGCGAGCTGGCCGCTCCCGCTGTGTATTTCGCGGGCCTTTCATTTCGGACGCCGTCAGTGCCGCATCATTCTGGTTTGACGATCGGCGCGTCTGACCATGCGTGATCACACCAAGCTATGCGCTCAAGCGTGCCGAGACCGTACCGTTGAGTCCCATGAATATTACGGCGAATACTTACTGTATGCGGCTGTTTTTACGCTGGCTAAGAGGTCAGTAGTCGGTCGTAAGTGCTGTTGATGTGCAAGCAACACGTTCGTTAGTTCTTTCGCTCTCTCGCCATCTATATTTTCCACACTCTCTCTCGTTCTTTTGTTCGTTCGCTCGTCCGGGCTACTCACTTGTACTGGCATTCATCGACGGTGGTTTCGGCACATTGTTTTTGTATACATTGCGTTCACAGTAGAATTCACCGCAACACTTTCTGCAAAGCACCGTTCCTATATTAACGGATGTACCGATGCATTCCTTCGGTGCCATCGAAAGTGATGTTCGCTCTTTAACTCGATCCCTTTATTCATGGATAATATAGAAAAGGCCTTATGAATACATCACAGGAGAATGTTTACAAAGTGGTACAGGGGAATGATTAACATGCCATTGATTAAAATACAATCGTTCATTGCGTGAGAAACTGCAAAAAAAACGCGTAACAAGTAAAAAAAATCAGTTAGGTCGGAAACTGCGCTTAGTGTGTAGCAGCTCCTTGAATTTTGCCGCTTATCCTTCAGTGCCTGCGTGCGATCGCAAGTTGTTCCATTCGACGATAGTGCGCGGTATGAATGAACTTTCAAAGCGATGAGAGTGATTTATCGATCGTTTCATATTTGCACTAGTGGTCATGACAAAAAAAGAAATCATCAGAAATAATTTAATGATAATCAAGTTTATGAAAAAGGCAAAGTTATTGAACTAGAGGATGCGCTGTCAGAATCAGCGCTAACACCCGCGTGGTCCACTGACTGGCAGCGCTTCTCAGAAGTCGATGTGGAGCGGTTGTCCGCGTCACAAAGAGTGGCTTCAATGTTACCGCACTCGCGCACCATTCGTTCGTGGCCTGTTGCGATGTCAACTTCGTTTGCAATCGTTCGTCTCTTCTGAATTGGGCAACGCGACAAAAGGCTTCTTTTTCCTAGCCGAACTCATGCTAATGCAGGGCGAATACAGCAGCAATTGACACGAGTGCCGCTTGATAAATGGAGAATTCTCCCGCCAAGAACGGCGCCGTCGAAAACCCAGCACACTAACGGAGCAGATACGGCCAGAATAATGAAAACGTTTTCGAAACGCATTCAGCCCTCGTTTTTAAGCTATCCTGCTTGCGACGTTTTTGATGCGTCGAGTTTGGTCCAAAATGTGTTTCAGACGCTGAGTCCTTTAATACTAGGTCTTGAAGGCTTTGTGTGCTACCTGTGTAAGGATGTCTAATTGTCGAAGGAACGTCCACTGCAGTACATGTTGAGGACATTTAGTTTTACGTTAGAAGGAACCCTGAATTTGAAATTTTTACGGTTTCGGCTAATTAATGAAAAATTAGATGGTGTACTTTGACGTTTTTACTACGCCATGGAGCTTGATTTTGATATGTTTTTTCGTTGAAGTAAACGTTGATCAACTGCTCTTGACACTTGACTGTTTTTGATTCAACCATTTTTTGTAACTTGTATCGTTTTGAGTACGCACGGGTGATAGCATTTTTGCTTGGTAATGAAAGAGTGAACCAGCAAGATATCCCGCGATGTCAGCGACCAAGCCACCCCATTTCCTTTTTTTGATGCCACCGTCCTGGCTAGCACATTGTCACTTTCCATTTGAAAAGTCAAGCCAAGCCAGTCCAAGCCAAGTGCAGCATTGAAGAAAAACATGGCAGCGGACAGCGGGTAAGTCCTGTTCATATTTTTTCATCGTGGCCGAAAGTGGAACATACATTTGCGCGGGGAAGAAATAGAAGCATAAGCGCATGTTTTTAATTAGCTAACAGCGTAGACAGAACCTTCATCAACTTCATCAGTTGGCTGGAACGGGTGTTGTAACTTACGTTGTCGCTTCGCTTCTAGAATAACATCACCAAAGCTGCTCTCCACAGGTGTATGACATTTTATGCCGGTCGCGAAAGTGGACAGTTTCAACGTGACGATTTCAGCGTTTCTTACCATTGCTTCTTCATGGTTCAACGCCTCTGTAACGTCACTCTCATCCTCTCCGCGCTTTTTACGACCACGAGCATTGTTGCAAACGTCCAAGCAGTCCGAGGTTTTAGCACTGGCCGGCGGCAAATATTGCGCTGTGTCACCCTCTAAGCTAGACGCCGTTATACTTAATATTTTCCTAAATCATCTCACGACTAAGACCGTTAAAAGTATTTGTTACAAAAACAAAAACATTGACTGGATCGCTTTTGCCATAATGAGAAACATTCGAAAAACATTAGTCAATTGCTTTCATGCTTCATGCAATAATTTTGTGCTTCAGTGCTTCCATGTATGTGGTATAAGCTCTTTCGTTTGTCATTTCTCTGTATTTTGATGTAAGTTGTGTTTGACAACGTGCTGCTTATATTCCTATGGACTTTCACGCTTCAGTGTTTTTGGATAAAGACACTGCAAGCGGTGAATTCCCCTGGCTTTGTCACTCTTCTTTCAACCTTTTTTGTCAGTGCGATATGTGCCGTTAATAAGAAAATTTAATAAAATGGTTTTCTTTGCGTCACTATGGGTCTACCTTTTCATTTCGTGTAGACCTCTGCAACAGGGCTCAAAAGTATGCTCTCTCAAGCAGAAAGTGCATGTTGTAGTTCTGTGCCTGAAACAACTTACTTCAGGTAATAAAATCACGGATTTTTACGGGGCGCAGTGAATGCCTAGGTCTTTAGGATGTCCTCAGCGCGTACTGAAAGGATCCTTGAATGCTCTTCTGAGGACGTCCTGAGGATGTGCTGAGGCCGGACAAGAGGGCTTGATAGGGGTGTTTTCAGGTTCATGTGGGGATGTCCTGAGGATATCCAAACCTACTCAATTGTATATCCCGAGGATGTCCTGCGGATGTAATTGCGTTTTCTGGGTTAGGTCATGGAACAGCCGCCTACATCTTGGTGCTCTCGTGGTCGTTTCGTTAACTTCACTGTAAAAACATTCCGTCAATATACGCAGGATTTCTGTCAGTATACAAAGGAATTGCAGGTAAAAATACGAATCGTATGTCGTTTTTCAAAAATACGGCAGAAGCTTCCGTTAATGTATGGAAATGCTCCCTGTTTTAATTTTATGGACATTTCAATGTAATAATACAGTGGCTACAATGCTTTGCACGAAAAAGACAGAATTCCGTATTTTCGTTATGCGAACATCCGTATTTTTGCAAGGAAAACTATACACGCTGTCTGAATGAGAGCTTGTACTGACAGTTTCATCTAGCAATATTTTATTGAACACGCAAACTGTACGCATTGTGAAGATACGTACAAAATGTGAGAGCTAGGTTTCTACCAAAAGCTGCAATAACAAATAATATAAATACATATACGCATTCTCTATCCCAATCGCAGTTTGCCGCGCATACGGGCCTTGTAACTCTGATCATACGCGCAAATATGTGCGTGTGTATGCAACGTTCTCAAATTAAGCGCTTTGTAGTTAATAATACAACGTATATGTTTAAGTTAACGAACAGCCGAGGGCATACGTGCCAATGTAAAGACACTTGCGGCCCTCAGATGCTGGTGCACTGGGAACGACATTGGTGTTCTACGCCAAAAATTGTGCGAACTATAAGCAAATGCCGAAAAGGCAGGGTGTGGTATATAGACCGTAACTGCGTTTACATTTAGCAACAAAGATCTCGAAGGGAACTGGTGGCCTATAGACCTAATTACAACGGCTGGATGGAATTTTCGGATGCGGGACGCAATTGAACCAAGAGTGAAAGGGTTTTGCTGCACTGTGATGTAGTTGGTTTTCGTCATTCCTATAACAATTCCAGAATATCTCGTATCTGTCAATAACTGTACATTCATTCACACAAAATGACTGTACATAATCTTCACTGTTCATGTGTTGTCAATTCTTGCGGCAACATGTACTGGAAACATTTGGCGCTTCACCTTGAAACAAGACCGGTAAGGGTGCACGCTATTGTACGGCAGAATGAATATCGCGAACATGCACCGACGTGGTGTGCAAATTACGGGAAGGTGACTGATTGTGTCAAAAAGAAAAGAAAGAAAAAGGAAGGAAACAACACCCAGTGCCAAGTTGGCATAATAATTCAAGCTTTATTTCTTTTTGACCCAGCATGCTACACTATTTGTTCCATATGCTTTATCCATGGATAAATGTTATGACACAACTCATTGTTTACCTGTTCATTACATGCATCAACCAGCCGAGACTAGTACTATACTAGAGATTATTGACACATCGCAGTGCACTGCTTTGCACTGCATTGCAACA
Source organism: Dermacentor variabilis (assembly GCF_050947875.1). NCBI lineage: Eukaryota > Metazoa > Arthropoda > Arachnida > Ixodida > Ixodidae > Dermacentor > Dermacentor variabilis. The sequence continues at coordinate 77,281,000 of NC_134576.1, read as the reverse complement.
CTGGGGTTTGCTATCCCAAGTTGCAAAGCGTCTGATTGACCCCTCTGTCTTTCTTATTCTTGCATGCTCTATCTCTTTGTGTAAAATGAATTACATTGCGGGAGGGAAACCGTTCTCCTCTTTGATAATTCAAATATTTATCAAGCAATTATTTTGATATTACCGCAACTAGAGCACAAATGCGAAAACGAAACCGCTTCTGTTTCGTTCTCCGCCCTCACAGATTGCGGCACCAGGAGGCAGCGCGCGCGGCGCTTCCGATCAGCAGTAGACAAAGCTGCACAAGTGTAGTCAGCCGGCATTTAGTAAAAATTGTTAATTTACCCTAAATATTCCTTGATTTGTGCTCAAGAGTGTGGCAAGGCTCCAAGGAAGAGAGATTGACGCATCGGGAGCGACGAACAGAAGCGATGGATGTTTACGCTGTTTGAGCTTCGGGCATGTTCGAAGTGGCATAGTTCCGGATTTGTCGCGGGGTGGTGTACTCTTGTGTGCTCGTCATGTGGCGTCATAGCACGGGGATATTTTTGCTGAATGGGATTCACTTCGTCTACAAAACTGCACGCACTGAAGAACTTGTCCTGTGTTCGGGTGCCACGTATGCGCATGGACACGTGATAGCCTGCTCTCAACGGATGTTCAACAGTCTATGCGTGCACGTAACTTGCTCATGAGATAAGCCTATTTTAATTTTACTTGATTCGCATAACGTAGGTGTTAAAAGATGTGCGGTAAGCCGGCGCCGCGAACGGAAATATTGTTTCAGAAGGCCACTAAGCAGCGTCTTAGGGAAAAATAACGCGTGAAAGTGGGAGAGGATCACCTATTTCTTCAGATCGATTTCAATGGTAGCGCAATCGGCTGGATCGCGATCGCAATTTTCCGTGTGACATCTCTAACTTCTTGCTCACTTGCTTTACAAGCGTAGAATAAAAATCCATGCAGTTGTGCACATGTAGTGATGCTTGTACCGGCTTGAGAGCATACTGTATCCGATACGGCAAGAACTTCTGTCGGAATGCGGAACTAAATATTCGAGATAATAGCAATGTAGTCGGAAGAAATTGTACGCAATTAGTACATCGCTGGGAACGCCGCAGTTACATGTCATTTCGGGGTGCCTACAAATGCCTGATTGGCACTTTGAAAATTAAGACAGTACTTCTCGAGTTACATATTTAATTGCAATTACCCAATTAAATCTCAGTAACGAAATAATTACTGGCGCCTACTCCGCTGTACTGGAAACAATATGCACTACGTTTTCTTCGAATAACGGAACTCCTCTTTCTTTAAGTCTTGGTGCATGGTAGTTGGGGAACACTGTATAGTTCACTCAGTAACCGAAATGAGGTCCAGCCGGACTCACTCGAAATCAAAATCAACAACACTCATGCGCAGCAGCGCTTATACCCGGACTCATTGAAAAAGAAAGAAAGAGAGAGAGGGGGGCTGCAGTTTCGCCGGAAAGGCGAAGCTGTATTAGTGATAACCAAGACCACCACTACGGCTATCGTCCTGTTCGACGGACTGAGGGTGCCGAACTTTGTCATGTGTGGAGCTGGCATGCCGCCCTGCTCTCTATACAGAAGGCAAGTTGATGTGTGCTGCGGTTGTGGGGAAATGAGCCACAGGGCCGATGTATGTCCGACCCCGAGTGTGAAGAAGTTCAGGGGATGCGGAGCCGCGTCCCCCACTGAAGGCCACCAGTGTGAGGCGAAATGCGGCATATGCGGAGGCCCTCACCCAACGGCTGATCATAAGTGCGAGCAACGCTTCCAGACGCCGTATGTCGTCAGGCAGAGACGCCGAACGCGCCGGCGGCAGAAAACTGGCGACGCCAAGAAGGGCGGCAACGCGGCACGCGAGATGAGCCAGGCACTTACGTCAGCGCTACGGAAGAGGAGCTCTTCGAGGGGGCGCTCCCGCTCGCGCAGTTTTTTCCTCTCTAGAATGCGCTCCCGCTCACATGGGTGCTCCGTGCTGGCACGTACCCAGGATTTCTTTTCGGGGGGGGGGGGAGGGGGCCACCACCTCCATCTTCATCATCATCATCATCATCATGTTTTATGTCCACTGCAGGACGAAGGCCTCTCCCTGCGATCTCCAATTACCCCTGTCCTGCGCCAATCGATTCCAACGAGCGCCCGCGAATTTTCTAATTTCATCGCTCCACCTAGTGTTTTGTCGTCCTCAATGCGTTTTCCTTCTCTTGGTACCCAATCTGTAACTCTAATGGTCCAACGGTTATCTAACCGGCGCATTACATGAACTGCCCAGCTACATTTTTTCCTCTTGATTTCAATTAGAATATCGTCTATACCCGTTCGCTCTCTGATTCAAACCGCTCTCTTTCTCTCTCTTAACGTTATGCCTAGCGATCTTCGTTCGATCGCTCTTTGCGCGGTCCTTAACTTGCTCTCAAGTCTCTGCCCCATATGTCAGCACTGGCAAAATGCACTGATTGCATGCACACCTTACTTTTCAGTAATAATGGTAAGCTTCCAGTCAGGAGCTGGCAATGTCTGCCGTGTGCGATCCAACTTATTTTTATTCTCCTGTGAATTTCCTTCTCATGATCAGTGTTCCCTGTGATAAATTGACCTAGGTAAACGTACTCCTTAACAGTCTCTAGTGCCGACTGGCGATTCTGATCTCTTGTTCCTTTTCCCGGCTATTTATCATTATCTTCATCTTCTGCATATTAATATTCAACCCCACTCTTGCACTCTCACTGTTAAGGTCTCCAATCATTTGTTGTAACTCGTTTGCATTGTTCATGAATATAACAATGTCATCGGCAAACCGAAGGTTGTTGAGATATTTGCCGTCGATCTTTACTCCTGAGCTTTCCCAGTTTAATAGCTTGAATTCTTCTAAGCACGCAGTGAATAGCTTTGGAGAAATTGCGCCTCCCTGTCTGACCCCTTTCTCTATAGGTATCTCTCTGCTTTTCTTGTGTAGAATTAAGGTAGATGTAGAACCTCTGTAGATATTCTTACGCGAAGGACGAGTCAGTAAGACCAGAAACTATTTACATACTATATTTACAACAACGCTTGCAGCGAAGACCGATCAGATTCACAGCACGAGCCCAGTTCGTTCTTCCTCCTCTTTTCTGGAGTGATGGCGCCCACGCACCTCGTTCAAACAAACAAATACCACACGTATGTAGCAATATTTTCCAAGCTTTTTACGTAAGCGTTCTGTACTCCTTGAATACGTAGTGCCTCTATGACTGCTGGTATCTCTACTGAATCAAATGCATTTTCGTAATCTATATAAGCTACATAGAGAGGCTGATTGTACTCTGCAGATTTCACGATAACCTGATTGATGACATAGATGTGATCCATTGTAAGGTATCTCTTCCTGAAGCCAGCCTGTCCCCTTGGTTGGTAAAATCGAGTGTTGCCCTTATTCTATTGGAGACTATTTTGGTAAATATTTTATATAATACTGGGAGCAAGCTAATGGTCCTATAATTTTTCAATCCTTTAACGTTTCCTTTTTTGTGTGGATTAGTATAATGTCTGAGTTTTCTGGGACCCTTGCAGTCGATAGACACTTCGTATAAAGAGCCGCCAGTTTTCCGAGCATTATGTCGCCTCCATCTTTGATTAAATCGACTGTTATTCCACCTTCTCCTCCCGCTCTTCATCGTTTCATGTCTTGCAGGGCCCTTCTGACCTCATCGCTAGTTATAGGAGAGTTTCTGTATCCTTTTCATTACTGTTTCTAAGTGCGGTATTGTGACTCCTCTGGGTACTATATACAGGTCAGCTTAGAATTTTTCCGCTGCTTTTACTATATCTTCGAGATTGCTGATGATATTATCCTTCTTATCTTTTAGTGCATGCATCATGGTTGGTTCTATGCCAGGTTTCTTTTTTACTGATTTCAGGCTGCGTTCAGTTTTACGGCTTCTTCAGTCTTTCTCATAATATAGTTTCGAATATCAGTTATATTCGCCTTGTTGATCAGTTTTGACAGTTCCGCGAATTGCGTAACGCTGTGCGGCCGCCAGTCCCATACAACCGCGTAGAGCGCAGGATGCGATTCTAGACGTACTGCGCTCACCGCGAAAGGTTAGAAAAACACCCACATAAGCACAGCAGAGAAGTGGCTACGTGAGGCGGTTCGACCGATAACTGTAGAAGCGTCATTGAAAACAAGTAATTGTTCTCCATTTCCGGCGGCGTTTTCTCTGCTTCCTTTCTAAATAAAAAGATGCTGATCCATAAAAATTCTCATAAACAACGTTTAACTTTTTTATTATTCGCTTTTGCTTGCAGTTTAGTTGTTGCCTTGGCTCTCTCCCTTAGTAGATCGCTTAATTTCTCAACTCCTTGCGATTTTTGTTTCCAGTTCCCAATTTGGCACGAAAAGTGCTATAGAATTAAGGAAAGACAGACGAGGTAACGGGCGACAGTCATCTTGTTTATGGGTTTAAGGGTTATTGCTGGGTTTCATGATGGATGCTCTTTCACATTATTTTATTTCCCACCTTTTCTAACCTATATCACGTGTATATGGTTCCGGGCATCTGCCAGCGTCGCGGCGAGCCGTAACTTAAGGAAATAATGAAGCAAAGGGAAAAGTTAAACGCAATTGGCGTTTTCTCCGGCCGCAACTCGTTCCATGAGAGTACAGACCAGCTGAGTAACAGCCGCATCCCTCTCCTGGTCCCAGGATCAGCCTAAACAAAGAAGGTTGAACTAACAAAAGCAACAGCTATGCGCGTGACGGTTGAATAGATGGTGACAACTGAATGCATCTCGAGTTAATCGCGCGGGTGCGGAATCTATGAGATAACTGTCCTTCACATTACATGAGATGCCGATAACTACCGCCATCTAAAAGGAGTGAAAAAGGCAGCATAATGCTGACCGATAAACAGCGGTCAAGTCTCAACACTGATCTGGCGGCGCTTTAGGAATGTGTGAGGAGTGGTGGCGTGGGTGGGGAGGGGGCGGGGGTATGCCACATGATTACGGGGGGGGGGGCCGGACTCCCCCCGGGCCCCCCCCTGGGTACGTGCCTGGCTCCGTGCAACGAGGACGCTCTCAATTTAGGGGCCGCTCCAATTCCAAGGTGCGCATCGCAGGAGGTCCCACCTGGGCCGACAAAGTGAAACAGAGGAAGCAGGCGGGCCGGACGCAACACGCCGCCGCACAGGAGAGCGAGCGGGCGCATAATCCCAGGATCGCGCAGTTGATGAACGAAAACGCCAGTCTCAAGGACGAAATCCGGAGAATGAAGGCCGACTTTGAGGTCTTCCGAAACGCCAGCGCCGTCCAAGCGGCCGCGCCAAGGCAAACGTCTACGGAAGAAGGGGCCACAGCAAGAGCGGCCAAGCGCAGAGCCACCTCCTCCCAGGGTACTGTTGAGGACGTGAGCACGGCGGAGGCTGCCATGTAGAGGTACTTGGACCACATGCAAAAATCCTTTGCTGAGCTGTTACAGAGTAACCAGGCCCTTCTACTCAGAGTGCAACTGCTTGAGAACGAGCTTGCCAAGCGATGTGACCTACACTACGCCAACGTCGCCACGCCGGAGGCGATGTCCAGTGAAATGCTGCAAGACCACCAGCAATCGTGGGCTGACGGGCAACATGGCATCTCAGCCCTCCGGTCCAACATGCCCAGCCATGGCCAGACCGGATATTAAGCTCATCGTGTGGCGATGGAACTGCGCCAGCTTACGGAGGCGCAGGCCTCAACTGGTGCAGTTCATCAAGGCCCGGGAGCCGCAAGAGAGGCCCCACGTCATTTTGCTACAGGAAACGGCAATGGAAACGATTTCCCTCCAGGGGTACCGAGCTGTCTCCTCGTTGGCGGAGAACGGGCTCGGCATCGCGATACTTACTGCAAATAAGTGCGCCTTCCAGGAGCACGATCTCCGTTTTGGCAACACCAAGCTGGAAGCGTTGCTCGTCGAGATTATACCAAACAGTTGGCTCAAGAACAGCGTGTACGTTATCAATGTGTACTGCTCGCCTAGGGACAACCGGCAGACCTTCTACAGCCTAACAACCAAGGCATCGTCCAAGGCGAGGGAGACGCCGCTCGTTATAGCTGGAGATTCCAACGCGCCGCACGAAGCCTGGGGCTACGTGAGAAGCATTTCCAAAAGCTGCAGACTCCTGCAGGCAGCGACTGACAGCTCCCTAGAACTGATAACCGACCCCCATTACCTCACGCGCGTGGGAAACTTGGTCTCGAGAAACACCACCACAGACCTGGCCTTCGTCAACAACGCGCCGGGAGCGGAGTGGCACAACTTACAAAACAACCTGGGAAGTGACCGCTACATCGTGGAAATCTCCCTACCGGTCAGCGCGGCCTCGCAGAGGACCTTCGAAATAGTCGACTGGGACGCCTTCCGAAAGATAAGGAAGTACGACCACGAAAAATACGAGTCGTTTGCGGACCTCGTAGCGCAGCTCAACAAGGATGTAGCTGCGGTCACCAGGACCGTCGAAACGGACCTCAAGCTTGATCGCATGGGCGCTCGATTGGCGCACCTGCTCGAAGCCAAGAATTCCCTCACGGCCAGATGGAAGACGCAGAAGCTGAATCGCAACCTCCGGAGGAGGATCACGGCCCTCAACCGCGAGATCGAATCACACTGCAAAGATTCTCGGCCAGCAGCAATGGAACAAAGTATGCGCGTCCGTCGACGGCCATATCCGTGCGGGAGGCAAGTGGAACCTCGTCAAGCAGTTATTGGACGACACGCAGTCCAAGAGAAACCACACTCTGGCCATCGATAGGCTGGTCCACAAGCTCAATAGCGAAGGCGCATCTATGAACGAAGTGATGGACGAAGTCGCGCGACGCTACCTCCCTATCGGGCAGTCCAGGCCAGAAGATTACCCGGCCTATGGCGACAATGCGGACGACGAGCTCGACTCCCCCTTCTCCGTCTCGGAAGTCAGAGCGGCCTTTCAGGGCCTCAACGGAAGATCGGTCCCCGGGCCGGATGGAATGTCGAACAGACTCCTTCGAAATTTAGACGACGGCTCGATCGAACTGCTCACCAAAGAAATAAACGATGTCTGGGAGGCCGGCATCGTACCGTATGCATGGAAGGAAGCCTCGGTGATTCTAATTCCGAAGCCGGGCAAGACACCAGCCATAGACAGCCTGCGACCCATTTCGCTCACGTCTAGCGTGGGCAAGGTGGCGGAGCATGTCATCCACAACAGGATATCGAGGCATGCCGAGGAACGACACCTCCTCCCGCCGAAAATGGTCGGCTTCAGACCCTCGCTGTCCACTCAAGAGGTCATGCTGCTGATCAAGAGGCAGATAGTCGACGGGGTCACGAGAGACGTCCGAGGCATCTTGGCGCTGGACATCGCCAAGGCCTTCGACACGGTCAAGCACAAGCACGTCCTCGACTCTGTGACGAGATTGAACCTCGGCGAACGCTTTCACGAGTACGTGAGCTCTTTCCTAAGGGATCGCAAAGCCACGATCAAATTGGGCCAGATCAAGTCGGACGGATACGCGCTGGGAGCCTGCGGTACATCGCAATGTGCGGTGGTATCTCCGCTGCTCATCAACATCTCCATGAGAGACCTATCAGTCCGACTCGACCAAATCGGGGCCGTCAATCTCAATCACGCTATCTACGCGGACGACATCACCTTCTGGTGCGGCGGTGGGTCGGAAGCAGTGGTGGAGCGGACCCTGCAAGAGGCCTTGCACGTCACGGAAGAATTCCTCGAGGGCACGGGACTGGTCCTCTCGCCGACTAAGTCGGAACTCTTGCTGTATCGACCCGACAGGAAAGGCCGCAAGTTTGACACGACGCTGGACCAAGTACCGATCGAACTCAGCGCATCCAGAGGGTGGATTCTCTCAGGATACTCGGACTGGTCCTCAGTGCAAAGGGCAGCAACGCGCAAACGATCGCGCGCCTGAGTGCGAAGACGGAGAACATGCTCAGACTCGTTTCGCGAGTGACGAGAAGGAGGGGGGCATCAGCGAAGCCAACCCCATAAGGATCTACCACGCCTTCCTCATGAGCCATATCAACTACGTGGCTTCTGCGCTAAACTGGTCACGTTCGGAGGAGAACAAGATCGACGCACTCATGAGGAAGAGTATTAAACGAGTCCTCGGCATCTCCATGACGACCAGCACGGAGAAGTTGATGCAACTCGGGGTCCACAACACCCTGAGCGAAGTCATCGAAGCGCAGAAAACAGCACAGATCGTTCGCCTCTCTACCACCAAGGCCGGCCGCTGAATACTCGAGATGGCGGGTCTGGTAGCCATGGCCGAGGAATCGTGCGCCGTCCCGCTTTGCCAGAGTGAAAGGGAAATCTTTCGAGCCTCCCCCTTCCCCAGGAATGTTCATCCACAACACAACGAGGCCAGGCGCGCAGCCAGAGCCCGAGCACTCATGCAAACCCCAGAGCTCGCGTCCTTTGTCGACGCGGCGCGGTATCCCGGATCAAACTCGTACGTGGCCACGGTGGTTGACCCCTAGGGCAAGATCCTGAATGCGGCGTCTATCCAACGCTCGACGGCGTCCGTCGCAGAGGAGGTCGCAGTGGCGCTGGCTCTGTGCGAACCTGGGCGCACGCAGATCTTCACGGACTCCAGGTCGGCGGTGATGGCCTTTCTCGCCGGCTCGGTCTCGGTCGAGGCTGCGGCGGTGCTGAGGACCCGCAAGACTGGCACGGCCCGTCATGTCAACACTTGGTTCCCGGCTCACATGGGCCGGAACGTCTCCCCCGGCTCGATCAACCCTAATGAGCTGGCCCACGACCAGGCGCGAGATCTCATCAACCGCGCCAGTCCGAGGGGCTCGGCTTCGCAGGGGATCGACCGAACCACGGACCCGCTGCTTACTTTCCACGAGATCACTACTCATTACCAGCTGGGACACAGGCAGTATCCGGCTCCTCACCCGAAGCTGGGCAGACGCCAGGCCTCGGTGCTGAGAATGCTGCAGACGGGCTCCTTTCCGTCTCGCTCAAGGCAGAGCCACTACACTCCGGGTGTGGATCCCCGCTACCCAGACTGCGGCGAGGAACGGTCCACCTTGAACCACATGCTGTGGCAATGTTCTGCGTTGCGCCACTCACCTTCAAACCGGCAAGAAGACTGGGATGAAGCCGTCAAGAGCAACGACCTTCAAGTCCAGCTTCGGGCTGTCCAAAGGGCCTGCGACAGGGCTGAAGATCAGGGTCTTCCGCCCCGCGCAGGTGCAGCCCGCGACTACGACAACATAGTCCCTCAGGACCAATTAAAGTTTCTTGTCTGTTTGTCGGTCTGTAACCAAGTATACGACAATTACACGAAGGAAGATTATTTTACGGAGAAGATTCAGGCTGTAAATTTGAACTTTCTGCTACTATGAGATATTGTATATGACTTGTCGACTTTATTTCTTTGATAAGTGTCCTTTTGTGTTTCCCTCTCCTGTTATGTTTGTAGCATCGGGACGATGATTTTTGAGAGGGGGCAACTGACAAGAGGAATTACTTATCTATTTCGGGTGATCGCTTTTCACGGTCTAATATATGTTATCGCTCAGCGCGGGACGCGCCTGCATCTATCGGAAGTTGCTGGAATGTTATCGATAGTTCTAGTCGCTGTCTGTGGTCATCGAATCTTGTGTAATCTGATGACATGTATGCGTGATGCGAATGATGTAGAACCTTGTGGAGTACACGCGGGCACCAGCAATTTTTCTGGAACCTTGGCTGGCTCGCGTATAAAAGCCGACGCACTTGACTGGCTGATCAGATTTTCGCCGATCGCCGACTGTGTTCGCCGCTATCGTTCTTCTTTAAGTGTAGCCTGCTTTTGAGGGCACAAGTTGGCCCAATGAAATGCTAGTTTTGTCAATCACAGTTTTCCTGCCTCCTTCGCCGTCACTACTACGTGACAATACACTCATATAACGCCGTCACTTCAGGGATCAATTCTTCGAGGTCGCACGAAGGTTCTTCAAATGCAAGATATATATATATATATATATATATATATATATATATATATATATATAAATGGGGTTTTAACAGCCGCTCGGGCCCCAGCTTGCCCCCCCCCCCTCCGTGGTAAAATGAAAACGCACCGCCTATGGCTATGAATGAGGAAAAAAATACTATTTTTTAATGCAGTGTGTCTAAAAAATTGTTGCAATGGTCTTAAGTACAAAACTGGACGATACAAGTCGACAGAGTAGTTTAAATCTATATATTTCTTTCGTTGTGCGGGTTTTTCTCGCGCTACACTTTTCTTTTATATACCTACGTACAAAACGCGCATGCCGCTGCAGCAAAAAAAAAGTTTGTGAGTTTGCGATTGCCGTTGCATGATCTTTTGCTACTATCATGCCCTTAAGATTTCAAGCAGTGTTTACAGCTGGGATATTTCACCAATTAGTCCTCCTTACATTACTAGAAATAAACCTGTACTTTTCTAGTGTGGATGGAACTTGACGCCTTGCCAATGCCCTATCCTCAGACGCATATTAGGTATCTACAACAGATATCAGCATAGCTAGACATTCTTGAGTCGTAGCTCTGCGAAAGCCCGAAGCAGTAGACAAAGAAAACTTCCATCATCTAAAGGTGGCAGGCTATCACTAAATTAAGTGGCCTTATAAGTCCGTCGTTTGCATGGAACGATCGCTTGCAGCTTGCAGAAGCGTCTTCGATGCCTTGCGCTTGTCCTAGAAGTCCTGCAAGAACGTCAAGTCATCCTTTTTTTTTTAATAAATCAGGTGTTCAGTTTACTACGTGTCATTCAAAAATCGGATGTGGCTGCCGCAAACATATTACTCTGAACAGATTATTTCATTGTTTCAATGCGTATGGCTCGAACGCAAAATTACATGCAAGATGGAAGCATAGCAATGACGCTCTAGTGCTGCGCAGTATATCAGTACTTTATTTTATGACCGAAGCCATGGCTTTCCAACAGGTTAAGAAAGCAGAAATGCTGGCGATCAGACGCAATAATCTGGAGGTCTTGAATGCGGCCTCTCTATATAGCTTAGTCGGCTGGTTTCGTTCGTGCTACTCACCTACTTCTTCGTGCTACTTTTGCGTGCTCTTGTACTTCGCTTGAGAATATACATATGAAATGCGTGTTGATGGTTTATAGCGCTCTGCTTGTCGGTTCCTTGGATTCTTTTGTCGGTGTTGGAAAGGAGGTCGCAATGTTTGGAAAGAAAAAAGAAAGCGTCAGCCAAGTGTCGATGCTACAGAAGACACGTTCGACATACACGTTGGTTGAAATTACTCGTTGATTGAAGGCTGATATAAATATCTCCGATTTCTTCTATTTCTCTCCTCTTTCACGTTCGTCATTCGAGCATTTTCTCTTTTATTCGTATCCTATGTAACGCAAATCACGTTGACCTTCTCTTGTTAAACGTCGAAATTTGATTGATTCTTTCATTTTGCAGCGTTGACCCTTACCATTTTCTTCCAGAATGCACTCATCGCCTCGGTTTTCTTATTGCTCACTCAGGCTACTGCGAAGGCATAGAGCACATTGGCGCCGAGTTATTCTTCAAAACACCCACCCGAGAGCTTAGCCGAGAGCTCTCCGCTCTCCCGGCTTTTCCGGCCAAGCTGCCCTCCATCCTGACCGATGAGACTTCGCGCCATCTGGTGCAGGGTGCGGCAGTTAAATGAGAAGACAGTTGGCGGTGGCGCGGCAGAGGGCGACAGCTAAACAAGCATTCACATCCTAACCAGTTTCTGCCTAATCATGCTTACTTTCATGATATCCTCAGTTCTTGGTCATTGCCCCGTGTTCTCAACGTGGAGAGGTATCCTTTGATACCATTTTCATGTTCATACGGCTTTTACAAGTTACCTAGCGGACCTTGTTTTTTTTTTCTAGAAGTCAATAAAGGATACTCAAATCCTAGATACGCCAAATCGGTCTGAATTCAGCCGAGAAGAAGCGTCATTCAATTCCAGGCACTGCTGCATCGTTTTTTTTTTTCGTTTAGTTCGCTAGCCTCAAGGGACTCCTGCTCTCAAGCAACAGTGCATTCAGGCCGGCGAACTAAACGACAAAAACGACCCCGTGATTGAGTGGAATTCCGAGCGACTGTACCCACGTGGCACCTGGCAGCGATGTCCTAAGAAGGAGCAGCCTCTATAACTTCAGAGCAGTAATATATGTAAGAGTGATAAAAAGCCTACTAAAGCCTAGTGGCGGCGACTATTTGACGCCATTTGCCACCGGTTCACTTGCGACCACTTGTCGAGAATACGTGTATATCTAGCGACAGAAACTCACCAGAAGGAAAGACGACGGGTTATATTTACGACTCGAACGGCTATTGCAAAGTTTCATTCTTCTTTTGCACCGTGTTTGATAGCAGTGCCGCTCTGGCGCTAAATGTAGGATATTCCGAGTGCGTAATACTCTGGTAACACCGGCAGCGCCCTAACTACATCTTTCCTACGATGTAGTTACAAGCCGGCTGTATGTCGACAGGCTCAGCAGTTACTAACGCAAAGCTCTGCAGTTTATAAAGCGGACCTATCTATTTTTTCGTCCAGTGATTTCTGAACAGAGCGCGTAATTTTGCTGCAAGAAATGAACGATGCACACCAAGTGATTTATTTGTCGGCGTGGCATTCTCTAGAGGCGCGCTGCTTTGGAAACAATACCTACACAAACCCTTTATTGCGGACCTGAGGAGCGATTTCAGGAAAATCTGGTGCTCGGCCCAATTTTAACTCGATAGCGTTAAGGGCTCCGCATCGCAAAAAACCTGGCGTCGGCGTCCCGCGTCCGGCGTCCAGCGCTAGACGTCGCTTTGGCAAGCAATAATTTCGAACCACGCATAGCCAACCGTGTAGGCCGTCCATGTGGCGCAAGAAAATTACTGAACTAATTGAATTTCTCAAGGTAAAATACGTGGAAAAATCGTAAAGTACGACTTACACAAAACCTACAGGCATGATAGCGTCGGTTTGTAATGCGAATACACGAGAAAACATAATTCTGTTACGCGAAAACTAAGAAAAACGAGATGCCCATTTTCAAGTGTTTCTACCATTCGTAAAGCGGCCATGGCCTCCCAGACTTATACGAGCAAATCTCAAAGGCCATAAATTGGCACGCCCGGTTAATTACATGTCAAGACGGCGCTTGCCTCCGCCGCATCGCCGCCCACGCAAGAGGCCGCGTTTCTACCAGACAGCTCGCCTTCGTACATAGCGTTCGCTGCCAGCGCTTCCCGGTTACATAAGCTGCAGTTGCCGGGAAGCGTGCGAAGCACTCAGGGATCTTTGAAAGCTATCGCATTCCGCTATGAAAGGCGAAGCTTAAGCGTCCTCCAATTTTTTGTCACGTATCACTGTTCTGCCCCCATTCTCCAGTGCAGAGTAGTGAACCAGGCTCAGCCTAGTTTACGTCCACTTCTCTCTCTTCTGAGAGGGGGGGGGGGAGGGCATGGGAAATTCTCGCTTCGACTTAGGGAACGGCCCACATTAACGGTACCATGATTAATTCGATTTTTGTTGTTGTTGCTGCTTTTTGATTTGAATATGTAGAAAAATAACAAGATAAAAAAAGGAAAGAAACGAGCTGCCTGCCCCTCTTAAAAGAAGAGGGCATAGAAATTGAGGGGGAAAACAAGGGGTGTTGACACGCTTTCTCTTTTTTGTGGGCTTCGTGTAAGACGTGTTATTTCGGGAGAGGGGCTTACCTTGAACTTTGTCATACCTCAGTACTCTCAACTGAACCTTACGACAGCCGGATGTGATGTACCCAGGCAGCCAAGCCAAGCTGCCCCATGCCGTCAACTTCCCCATAGGTGCGTGTGCTAGCTAGCAAGCATCTGGAACTTCCGTAGTCGCCGAACACCTTGACGGCAGCCTGCTTTCGCGTATTTTTACCGGTAGATAGCCGGCGGCATAGCTTGTTGGCCTCTCCACCGCAGCGGCGGATACTCGACTACTTCATCTACGCTGTGGTGTGAGACGGGCCGCCCAGAGACTTTCCAAAATCTCCAGAAGGCCCCCTTTTGAGATGAGAACCCGTATGAACAACCGAACGCCAAGTTTTGGTTCATCTGTACGCATTAAAAAAATACTAGTGCGTTTCCAGCGGCTCCACAATTCTAAAACGAAGGGGACGCTGTACCATTTCACCACCGCTCCACGAGCAAGCAAGCAACAAACAAACAAACAAACAAGCAAGCAGTGGAACAGCTTGGGAATGCGAAGAAGAAAAGCGAGGCATTAAGACATACATGACCTTTCTTTACAACGCCGTGTGTTGTGCCTAACTTTGTCGTCGTCGTATTGCTGGGGTGTTTCCCTTTAAGCGATAAACAACTTACAAGAACAAGTCAAAAGGATCACAGGAACAGTGACAAATGTTATTTCTGAACAATTCTTAGCCCGTGTCATCGCTGTCGGAGTCGACCTGAGTCCTCTGCCTTAGTGCACCGTGCCTTGTCAGGATCTGTTAACCTGTTTTATGTAGGCCTCCAGAACTGGCCATAATGCATGGCGTAGCTCCTGCGGTGGAGCTGTCCGACTTTCCCATGTGTAGGGAGGGTAGGGTGTGATGCTTGGCCTAACGAGAAACTCCAGAGAAGAGAGTACTAGAGGGCATGTCTCGTAAGAATAGAATGATTTGCCGTATTTGCCAGGTACCTGGCATGCCGGTGGATCCAGTGTCTTATCAATGGCGTCGGACTGTATCAATGGATGGTGCAAGTGTTTGTGCCTGGCAGATTACTGCAGCGTCCTTTGTTTGTGATGTGCATAGTACGACGAGTCTGTTTCTTTCGGATTTCTTTCAGCCGATCTCGCACGGCACTCAATAAATATCTGCATAAAAACCCTACATTGTAAGTTCCCCTGCAGTGTGCTCCGGGTCGCCAGGGGATTAAAGGCAGTGAAGGAACTTATGCTTTAGCTTGCGATTCTATCACACCATGCAAACAATTAGTGGCCACGGACATATTGCCTCAGAGGGGTCAGAGGAGTACGTCGAAAACAGCGCAAACGAAGGAAGGAATAAGAGAAAAAAAGAAAATGAGATCGCGTTGCTGAAGTCGAAAGAAAGGTAGTTAGAAGGATGGCAGCTAGTTTCATGAAAGTGATCTTCTTGACGTCAAGAACGTGGGTTAAAAGAAAAGGGAGAAAAAGGAAAGGGCATCGCGTCTGAAATTTCAATCGCCACTCAACATTCCTTCTTCGGCGTGCATGGCAGTGGAGCCGGCGGGAAAAGCCACATAATGGAGATTCCAAAGGGGTCCCCAAAAAATTGGTCGGCGACTGCGGCTGACAAGATGGACTGCACTGTTAAATGAGGCAAGCGTAACGAGCTTCGCACGCTGGTGGGACTCGTTTGCGATAAAAATTTTCTCGAAGCTTGAGTATTTCCGCATGCTTCCGGCAAATTGCCTGCTGCAGTGCATCCCCAAAGTAGACACATCATAAGCGTTGCGTTGAAGGCGAGCAAACGTGTTTCTAAGTTAAGGGAATCGACATTTGTACGGTTTGCACAATGCGATCAGGACGACTGACTCACGCATTTACAGCACATCCATCCGCAGGTTTTACTTTAGATGGTACTTCACATGGTATTTTACTTTAGGTATCTCTCTTATGGGGATGGAGCATGCACTCCTCAGAGAATAAAACAAGAAATAAAATGCAGGAATTGCAGAAACTGCCTTGTTAAATACTCCGGGATGGTGGTAGGAACCACGATAGAAGAATTTGTGTTACAAAAAGGATCTGTCCACAACAAATGCGATGAGGTACCTCGCAATGTGTAGTTTGTTACGCAGTAGTGATGCTTTGAAAGCATTGCTATACTGCGCGACAACAGGGCAGCACGCGAAAACGAAACAACGCTTGAAAAGTCACTCGGGCTGTTATTGGCAATGACCAAGGGTCAAACGGTTCAGTTTCTGTGAGGGGACGATTGTCACGTGTATGGAGCGTGGAAGAGACTCCATAAAAGAAAAGTTGACAGTCACTTTAGCATAGGCCAAGGAGGGTAAAGGCGAAAGCCTGCGCGCTTAAGAGACATTCATTAAATCACTTGACATTCTCATTTTAATGCGCTGTTCCTTCCTATTAGCTGTTTTCTCCCAGAAAAGGTAGTACGTTCAAGGGCCTTGGTTGACGCTACCTTAATTACCTGTGCCATAATTAATTTTACCGTAATGCCGTAATGGGCTCGACTCCCACCAAAGGTCGAGGGTGCGGCTTTCATCAAAGTTCGTCGGTTCGAGGGCCTTAATTTTAACTCCGCCTTAACACCGTAGGTCGTGGGTTCTACTTTCACGTAAGCTAGAGGTTTCGACTCCCACCGATGGTAGGGGGTTCGAGCGCCTGAATTGACTGAATCCTAAGTAATTTTACCTTGTCTTTTTTTGGGGGGTGGAGGGGGGATCCATGAGGAGTGGCATCGGCGCCAACCATGGAAGAAGAAGAGAGAGAATGAGCTTTAATGAAAAGTGTGGCTCAGTGGCCTGTGCATAGGTGCGGGTCACAAAACGACTCAGAAAACGAATAACCGCAAAAATCAATAGAAAAAGAAAAGAAAAACCAAACAAAACACTACATAAAAACGACGATGGACGCGCGAGCAGTGGCATGAGCGCATGTCTGTGCGAGGCGAGCTCACGTGACTTTCTGTACTGCACGGTGAGTGTTCCTCACCATCGAAGAAAGCCACTTAAGAGGAAGCTTTAGCTCGGGCCCAACTCCGACGCGGCCTATTTAAATACATGTAAAAGGCAAAAACGATTTTGCGAGATAGCCATTGGATCGATTTTAATGACCTTTGTTGCATTTGAGAGGGAAAGTTAAATTCTACTGACTGTTGGAAGCGGAATTTCGATTTAGGGTCTGAATTTTGTTGAAAGACATTTCAAAGATTCCAAAGTTCGAAAAACATAGAAGCACAAAGCGTGCAAATAATTGGCTCTCCGTCAACAATAGATATCGCGGTTCTGCAAACGGCATCCATTAGATCATTCAAAGCGGATAAATTGGATGTGTAAATTTATATATTACGCGATTTTTTTACGTTGTGTAAAAGGGTTCTGCAAACGCTGTATTTACACATTACTAAGTATTTTGAGATTCATGTGTAACATCCATGTTGTCCGCTTTGGATGTGCTATTAGATGCGATTCGCAGAACTATATCATTTTTCATTGCTGAATTATGGAGTTGCAAACTTCATAGTCTTGTTTCATGAAAACTTTCTATTTTTGCCAATCCTTAGTAAAACATTTACGACCAAAATAAAAGATTCGAAACGACGGTCACTCGATTTAAGTTTTCATTTTCAATGCAACAAACATTGTCATGTTTGGTGCAGTGGTTGCAGAGAAAAACGAATTCTCATTTTACATGTATTTAGATAGCAGTACCGAAGCTAAAGCTTCCTCTTAAGTGGAAGCTTTGTTAAGACTCGCTCCTATCTAGATACAGCTCCTCTCTGCTGCTATATAAGTACCTCAACAAGCGGTGCAATGAGAAATGATAGGCATAAAGCTGTGGTGTAATGATAATATACAAGAAAAGTACGGCATGAATCAGAGTGTAAATGGCGGAAGCCGGTATTCTAGTTCATGTTAAGACATATAGACGTAGTTGGGCAGGTAACCGGTGGTCTATTACAAATGAGGTCTAGCAAAGTATGTGACTGGCGTAAGTTGGTGGTTCGTGATGCAATTTCACAGTGCGGGAAGAGGACAAGGGCGACAAAAACGTGAATGAGGGCGAGCGCTGACTTCCAAGAACATTTATTTCTCGAAAGTCGTACACTTATTTGTTTATAAACCTCAGGTGATCTTAATCCAGGGACGCTTGCGTCCTCCCTGTTATGCGTGTATATATCTTGTTGGAGAGTAACGGGAAAGAGTACGTTCTCGGCAGTCACTGTGATCATATCCGAGTTGCCTCGGCGTGCTCGAGCAGGCCGGGCCTGCTTGCTACCGAGCTCCGCAGGTGCCAACATCAAAGAGGTGTGGCGCTGTAGAGTAGGACGAAGGATTCAAGAATGGGGTCAGGTTTAAAAACTTCCTCGTATCAGATGGAAATGAGGTGCACATAACGTAGATGACGACGATGATCAGAATGTAATTGACGATGATCACTGAAAATAAACCATTCAGGATACCTGGCGTCGATGTTCAGGCTGACGAAAGGCGCGTCCTGATCGTAGATCGTGCAAATGGTCGCCCGGCTGTACAGGCCAATCAGGCTGAATGCCATGCCGCTGTGGATTGCGCAGGTCGCAGTACTGATGCTCAAAGACGCAGCCCGAACTGCGCCATACAATTTCTCGAGGCGGCCGTGGTCCGGACCTGCCGTCTACGCGGTCAAGTTCATTTGTAGGACAATCCGTGCTTGCGAGTTCGCTATACCGCGTTGCCCTGTCACACGTGACAAGGCTGGTAAGCGGTGAATCAAGCGAGGGCGCTCCTTGCACATGAGGCGGCCGAATTACACAAGTAATAAAGTTGTTTGAATGTACTACAAATATGCCGCGTTTACATGTTGTACTTCGAATTTGAGTGTTGGAACTGATCTTCCAATTGCAGCATTTGTGAATAAAGATGGCACCATTGTTTTAGGGTGCACCAGGGCTGGTTAGACGGTATAATATTATAAATGTCATTTTGCCACTGTGAAATTCTACAAGCTGTAGCGATCTTGCCGTGATTTCTTTCGTCTTCAGGTTTCAGAATGATATCATATTATACACGAGTAACATTTCATGTCGTAATTATGTTTTAGGCTAAATGTAAAGTAACGATTATTTGAATGAAATTGCATGAACTTTATTCAACATGCCAAAAAGAAAAAATACATTCATAACTGCCAGACAATATGTATGTCATGTAATAATTTCACACTCCACCCAGTGCAATTATCAGTTTAAAATCGTATCTAGTAAGGCCCCAAGAAGAGTAGTCACTCATTCTAACAATGGTATTGTGCTTCTTTTCGCCATAATACACCGAGAACGAAACTTCGGGATTTTGAGGCTTAGCGCAGTAAATTACAGAAATATCTGAAGCATGGTCGCCCGCACACGTTTCATTCCCAGAATTATTTAGGGGCCAGAAACCCGATTGGAACAAACGAGCATGGGGTGATTCTGAGCAAAGATAAGAGTATTTCTATTATCTCCCCTGTCTCACTGCGAGTGCAGCTGCACCCCTCTTAAAATGAGTGAATGATCCACCACTGCCACTTGTTTGGCCTTTTCCTTTGTATGCACAAGTCACTACAAAGACCGTACATGATGACACCGGTATGAATATTTCTGCTGTAAATATATCCGTCTGCGCTAGAATGTTCGATGCTTCAAATTCGTATTTCAAAAGTTCATATTCGGCAACCTACCTCACTTTCACAAGGCTCTTAATACACCTATTTCAACAAGCTTCTTAACCGAGCTTAATTTTGCGACTATGCCTCTCTTTTAGGCCGAGATACGTGCGGTACTAGCCCATCACACCCATATTCCGGCATCCCCTTGGAGTCACAGCGCCCGGTAATATAACGGTAATGAACTCACAATGCATTTCTGTGCCCGTTTCTGACTTACTTACAAGCGTGATCATTGGTTTCGTGAATTTGAGATTCTGGGCAGAAGTAAATACGCCATCAGAAGAATACACTAATCGGCAACACGGAAATATCTGCTATGCCGCAGCCAGCTGTAAATACCTTTGCGTTCAGAACAACTAACGCCACCCAAAACTGGGTAAGCAAGGCTTCCTGGCAGAATAACTATGTGGGATCTCCGTGTGTCTCTCTGCACGGTTCGGGGACAGGCAAACCAATCCGGTGGACGTCTCGGTGCTAGTTTCAGCGGCGACTTTGTAGACTAGCCTGACCTGGTTAAGAGAGTGCGCTGGATGGCTACGGTGCGAGGTCGTGGACTGAGAGTTCCACCTACGACCAAGGCCTCCCGGCCGGGAGCACGCCGGTGCGATTTCTAAAAATTAGATTTTCTTTGTCCCCCGCTGCTGTCATTGAGAGGCCTTGAAATTGGCACTTGCAATGGAATTCCTTGTACCATGGGAACTTCACGCTACGAGCAAAATGTTGCATAAATTTCGCGATTGTGCCACTTGCGCCAAGGTCCAAAATTGGGAAGTTCATGTCTGAAGTTTCGAGCATCAGTTTACTAATGCAAATGTATGGCGCATTTCCTTTATGTACGCTGCCTCTAATGGCGATTCCGTAAAAGAAATTACACGTTAATGTAGGCTGTACTGTCCTTAATTTCCGCAAGTATGCACTAATGCTTAATTGGGCCGTATAAAATAAACTCGTAGTTCTTTTGCTTCTTTAGATCTCTTGGCGAAATTCCGATTGGCATTTTTGCAGGAAGGACGAGAAACATTTGAAGAACGTTTACAACAAAATTAAACGTTCACAAATTACTATCTCCATAGGAATAAAAATACCAGTAATCATTCGACGAATGCATGGTGGGCGCACGATGAAATTTAAAAACAATGCATGGTATACAACAAAAATTATGTGTACATATTGACTAGCACTAGAGAAAAACATCGCAAATACTCCTTTGACACCCATCGTTTAAAAACACATGTAGTACAAGTAAGGAAAACAAAAACAATATTGATAGCATTATTTCCCTTATCAAATATTAACATTGCAATAAAATACCCATGGCAGTGCATAACCTCCAACAAAATAAACAAAAAGAAAGCGAAAAGCTTATGCATGTGCAAGGCGGTCAATTACAGCGCCTGTGCAGCGGGAAAGAATTACAACTGTTGTATTTTATAGCAGGCTATTTTTTTTTCTATGAGCTGTAGGCACCCGTCTTGATAAAATGAACATCGTGTGGGTGCCTTGAAGAAGAAGTCGTTTCGTGGCCTTATCAAAAATATCCATCTCGACGTAGGCGACCTTCTTCCCAGCGAGAGTGATCCTGGAATCCATGAGGATGACGTCACCAAGTCTCGCAGGTGAGAGGAACCTGGGAGAAATAACGGGGACCTTGTTTCGTTTTCTGGAAATGCTGCTGTGGGCATTATTTTCTTCTTTAAGCGTCCTCTAAGTGTCACCAAGCTTTCACAGCCCCACGCTTCTTATATGCGGTTGTTTCTTGCTTCGAGAGTGTTGTCGTCGCTTGCCTAAGCCATCCTCGGATGTACAGAGTCGCCCACGCTTATGTGGAGGAAATACCTGAGATTGGATTGGAAAAACTTTGATAAAAAGTCCTGGAGGACGCACGTCAGCGCGCAGTGGGCGTCTCAGTGGACCTGAAAGGGAACGAGGTGCTCACAGCAACTCAAGCTTCGCATTAAACCATGCGCTACAAGTATTAAGTAATAGATGTCTCCGTCAAGCGTCATAACGATCATATCACTTTTCCAAATAAAGGTAGAAATGAGAAAATCATACTGGAATCTTTACTACTGATGTGTTCATATTAACCTGGGCCACCCCGGACCTGTCTCGGCACGCCATGAATTGTCAAACTGTCCCGACCCCACTGTCGTATGATCTTTAAGACAAGATGGCACCCTGCGTTCAAACGAAGTCATTTGATCAATCCAGTGCAGGACTTTTGTTCGCGCGAGTTGGTTCATGGTCGAACGGTCGGCAAAAAAGCGCTAAAATACACGGCGACAAACACACATCGTACGCATGACGGCCGCGGACTTACAACTAGTCTTCGTTGCCAGCACCCGTACTTTTATATCCGCCGCAATCTCCCACCTGCGAATTCACGGTCTACTCTTACAACGTCAGCTCCGACAACTATGATAACAACATTCTTTCAAATAGTTCACCCGACAGACGCTTCATTCTGAGCATGTCTGGGGCGACGAATGGCGCCAGGAGTAGAACAAACCACACGAAACCATAACTACGAAATGGATCCTTTGCTTCAGAGGCGTACAAACCATGAAATAAATATCACAACGCGAAAACCAAGAAAGCATTATGTGGACACGCACCTCTTTTTTTTCTTCTTCCTATTCTTCTTCTTCTTCTTCGTATTATTATTATTATTATTATTATTATTATTATTATTATTATTATTATTATTATTATTATTATTATTATTACCACGTATGTGGCTCCTACCCAGTATGGCAGATTGGCCAAGAAATTCAGCGCACGCAGTTTCGAAAGGTGAAACATAAAGTACAGCGCGAAATTCTAGAAGTTTTCGTCATCCACTAAGCGGGAGACAATTGCCTTAGAAGGCCTTCTATTTCACTGTCTGACGCAGACATCGATTGTCTCAAAGGTTTAATTTATATCGCCGGTGTTTTGCCCCGTAGTTCTTCTTTATTTATTTCACGCTCTGTTAGGATGTCTCGTATGCTCTTCGCCATACCTTCTTTCCGCATTCTTGTTTGTCACCTGTTGACACGCACGCGCATTACGTTCTTTTTCTTATTGTCATTTTCACTTAAGGGTCCGTACGCCTTTGAAGGAAAGCATCCATTAGTTCACTTTTCGTATGGTTAGTTCTGTACCCGCCAGTCGGGGTGTGCTAGCAGCTATAGTGTTGCGCTGCTAAGCACGAAGCCACAGGATCAAATCCCAGCCGCGGCAGCTGTGCTTCCATGGGGCTGAAGCCAAAATGCCCCTGTCTCATCCACTGAGGGCACGTTAAAGGTCCCGTGGTGGTCACAATTAATACGGAGTCCCCCGCTACAATGGGCCTCATAAGCAAACTGTTATTTTTCTGCATAAAACCCCAGAATGAAAAAAAAATAATCCGGCTCCTGGCGCCTTTTGTCACCCCAGGCATGCTGAAAATACAGCGTCAGTTATGTAAAATATTTAAAAGAATGTGCTTATCCTGTTGTCAAAACTGGCCTTGTCAAAGCAGATTGTGAATCTACAGTCACGCGATTGTGGCCGATATATATGTATGTGTGATTGCAATAAAGCCTAGGCGTAAGCCAGCGCCCCTTATGTGTACTGTGGGTACCTGTCCCTGTGTTTTATAGTGCTGCTTTCCCAACCGCTCGACCAAGAGTACCCATGGACTGTGCCATTAGCATCACCGAGTTGTCTGTGAAAGAGCACAAGCCATCCAAATGAAGAGCTACGGTAGCATTTAGTTTTCTTTTTTTTTCGAATGTTCGTTGTCATCATGGCTTTTCTTGCCAGCGTACCGTTACGACAGCGTGAGAGTATTGCAGTCCACGATGCTGATGTCTTCAAACGGCCTTGCCTTTTGTGAATCAATGAATAACGATTCTATTGACGACCACATTAAGCATTCGCTCGGTGAAATACTGCGCGTCTATACAGAATGCACTTCGCCCGCGATAGCGGTTCTTGAGGGCAGTTGTCAGGGAATCACGTCATGGACACATCTTCCTCCTCCTTCCTTTTTGTCACCTCTCCTACTTCTAGCTGGGGTATAAAACAAACGCCATATGAGGCTCTCACAATATTATTAGCACAAGCAACCGTCTAATAAAAAATTAGCTATGACGAATGAAAAGCGTTGTAACAAAAGTAGCACTCTTATATTAAGGTCGGCTCGAAAGATCACTTTGGCATTCGATTACGTCCTACACACATTTTTTTTTCGTAGATTAACGCATACACGGATAGGGCTATATGTGCGAGCCTCTTCTCCTTAGTAACTTCGGTGGGAAAGTTCGACTTTGTGTAGGGCGAAAGGCATACTTCAGGGCTCGTAGAAACTCTTTATTCTCCCTCTTTTCCATTTCCTATTCCCCTTTCCCCCACCCCAGTGTAGGATAGCAAACCGAGTGCTCATCTGGTTGACCTCCCTGCCTCTCCTGTCCTGCCTTTCCTCTCTCTCTGCCCCTATCAACTGTAGTGTATGACCGCTTTTATAGCTAGCGCGCCATCCCGCGGCCGCGAATAGAACCGGTGACCCGATGCTCAGCAACAGAACGTTAGGTTCACTGCGCTACCGAGACTGTTGCAGTATGCTGTGTGCAGCTACTGCGGAGCATAGCAATTCTATGACGTAGGAGAAAAGAATGCATGACCAAAGTGTTCCCTTTCCATTTCTTGCTCGCAATTTGACGCGAAACGTTTATGATGCGGTTGACCTGGCCTTCGAGCACAGTTGAATGGTGGGCAAGAGTCAGTCATAATACTCCGTGTAATCACGCTTCAGGAACTGCACAATACTCGAAATGCACAAATAACCCATAACACTTCATACGTATTCTTTCGTCCAGATCAAAAAAGTACTCCATCAGTGGACCAGAATACGTCAGCTACAATACTCCGATATAAAGTTTCTGTACTATATCGATAGAGTGCGTGTCCGCGAAAACTCCAAAAATTTTTGTTTAGGACATGTGGAATTTCTTGCTCGAGATATGCATGGCTCTCTGTTTGAAAACATGCTTATTTCCACCGAAGGTGTACACAGCTTGACTGGATGGCTATGGAGTTCTGCTGCTAAGCACAACGTCCTGGGTTCGATTCCTTGTCCTAGCAAACATAATTAGATCAGAGCAAAACGCAAAAGAAGGATACGTTCTTGTACAAAGATTCGTGTGCATTTTAAAGAATATTGCAGAGTTCTTCCCTATGCGACATCTCTCACAGATCCAGTGTCGCTATGGGACATTGGATGCCTTTGAATAAAAAACAACCAAATGTCTTCCTGAAATCGATACGTAACCTCACAGGTACCTCGAAGTCAAGTCCTGGCGCTCTCTGTCCATACGGACAAGTAGGGAGTGACAGCAAACAGAGAAAAACATGTAGGTCAACCGAAGTAGTGTCTGGTTTGCTACCCTGCACTGGGGGTAACGGAAATGGGAATAGAAAGAGGGAGTGAATACTATGGTCACGCGGGAGAATGCCCAAGTAGACCACAAACGGCCACTCAGGCTGATGCACTTCTAAAACTCCATATAGTGCGCGAATAGTTTTTGCCTCAGACCGTGGCCTCACCGTCGTCCATATGGAAATGTTGTGTACGCCTGTGCCTGCCGCAAGTATCGCTTGGCACCCGGTTGTTTGTGCATTGAATAGAGGTGCGCTTAAAAGGGGTTCCTTGATCTTATACTGCAATGTCGCTTAGCACAAGCACATATAATTATGCTGCTGGACAGCTAGTCATTATGCAGCATACGTTAGCTTCTTACTTGGGTGTGATGAAAACACGAGAACGCTTAGATGGGGTTAGAAAGCCTAAATACTAGCTCAAATGCTTGTACTTAGTCTTCTTAGATGGGGTTCCAGGTGAACAGCCCATTGCACTTGATGTGTAATAGAAATACATGGCTGTCAAGTTCAGACTGACAAATGGTGCATCTTGGTCGTACACCGCGCATGCGGTCGCCCACGTGTACAGGTCCACGAGGGCGAATGCCATGCCACTGGGAAGAGTGCCGTGCAGGTCGCATTGCTGCTCCTCCAGGCGAGGCTCGAACTGCACCTCGCCATCACGCGCTGAAGCCACGGGCGTCACCTGCACGTTTCGTGGAAGCGGCAGAGGTAATAAAGACGCACTAAGCGAAAGGATTAGGTCGAGCTAGATTGAAAGATTAAGGAGTTTGTAACAACGAATGCATCATTCATAGCGAAGCATCGCATTTGCAAAAGAGAAAATGAATGAAGAAAATGACGAAAAAGGCGGCAAATACCCAATGGTACATACCCACCCACTTCCACACCATCACTGACGTGCGAGCGTTCGGACGGGGAGGTACAGTGCGCCAGTCACCGGACCACACCTTTGTCGCACGCCTCCTGACATGCACTTCATTCCCGTCCACCCCGTTGAGCGCACTTATTCCGCCTCACATTGCGTGCACCCAGGGTCTGTCTGGTACGGGGCGTAGACTCCCGATTAAGTCCAACTGAAACCCTGTACAAGCTCTCCGCAGCAAGCGCTATTGCTATTTACCGTTGCAATGTTCTGGTAAATAACGAGAGGATTCCGACGGAATCAGTAATTGCAACGTTTGTGGACACATCGAGTCCGTCAGAAATAAAGGTATGGACTCTTGTGTTCCGCGTGAAACCACTCGCGTCACGTCCAATCCAACGTCGGAAGTGTTGGAGATTCGGGCACAGCGCAGGAGGATGTAAGTCGAGCTGGCGTTGCCGCACCTGTGAAAATGGTCATTCTTTAAGTGAAGGCTCTGCAGAACCTGAAAAGGGCTGCTTCTGTGCGGAAACCACGGAGCAAGAGACGCTTAGGAGTGGAAACTCCGCTGTTTGCGGCGACCAGAAAAGGTCAGAAGCCCGCGGAGCCGTTATCGTGCTGGCGGCGCCTGGCGGCCTGGAAAGAACTTACCGCCGTTGAGAGCGCGTCGGAGCAACGCCGGAGCCGCCTGCCCGGGCGCTGCATTTTTTTATGCGTTGCATATTGCAATCACTCAGTTGAGCCCTTGGGCGCGGCCGGGCAGCCACCATTGACCTTTAGCGCAACCACGTGACGTGACGTCACGACAGCTGGAGGAAAAGCTGGGCCCCAACTGGTGCGGTCGCGCGCGGCCGCAGTCACCACCTGACCGCGCAATATGCAACGCATTCTTGGCTTTTTTTTCCCCTGCGGCTTCTACGACGCATCGCAAGGCGCCGCCACTGCATACGGCCCCGTCGGCGCCTAAAACAATTGTGACCTTATCTGGTCGCCCGCGCTCGCTCGCGCTGACGGGAGTTTCACCTCCCAAATGTCTTACTCCGTGGCGGAAACACACCCAGCAGTCTATTCGAAGTGCTCGGCCCGCGCCCAAGAAATACAAATCCTTGAAAGAACCGACCGCCATTGCTGCTGCCGAAAAGATGCAATTGCAGTTAATAATAACAGGGTGTTCAGCGAGCAACACACCAAGCAAGGACATAATTTCTCGGAAGTAATTGACTCTGCTGTGAAAAAAGCAATGGCTAAAGCTATGGCTAAACTGATATCGAGCCTATCTTATTGTTTAGCGCAAATCATTTCCTGTCACATGATGCAAATAATGCAGACCACTAAGACGCCGATGCAGTTCTCTGTATTTAATGTCACACCTCCAATGCCTAGCAATGAGGTAGCGACGCCTTCTACACATGTAGAACATTCGACACACACTACTCCTTTGCTCTTACCAGGCGAGAATGAGCCCTTTTATGCAGACACCGTTAGTGTCACAAATATAAAACTTGACACTCGAGCTCCCAAACGCATGAGATCTCCAATTTCTACAATTACGAAACCAAAATCAAAAAAGAGCTAAGCATCTCCGATGATGAAAAAAAAGTATTTTAAAGGCGGCAGTTGCCGTTGCTGTGCGATCGATACCACTGGACAGTTGAAAGTACTGAAGTGGAACTGTCGCTCTATATTCTCAGCTTTAACAAATTTATCTTGCCTATCTACTCAACTTAATCCAGATATCATGCTTCTTCAAGAAACTTGGCTTACACCAGAGAAAAAGTTCCGTTTGGAAGGTTTTCGATCTTTCCGATTAGACCGACACTCGCGAGGTAGAAGATTACTGGTACTTGTCTCCAGTAAAATTTGTCACAAGACAAAAAATTTATTTTCAAATCATTGATTCTGACTGCTCAATTTTAGCAATAGATTTATGTCTCCCAGGGTATCATCCATTTTCAATTGGAAATGCATATTTCACCACCGTTGTGCAAAGCATGCGTCAGCTACACAGGGCTATGGCTGCCTGTAGAAAAGAAATTTTCTTTGCAGGGGATTTTGACTCGCATCACGTGTCGTGGGGGCTAAAAGCAGATTTATGTGGTAAGCGACTATGGGAGTGGACTATTGATAGTCAGCTTTCGTGTCAGAACACAGGACAAGTAACGTCTGCTAGAAGTCACGTTCATTCGGTGTTAGATTTAACATCTTGTAGCATTGGCATCAAGGTTTCGTGTTCGTGGTGGATAGCGGTTGACTCAGCAACCAACGTTGATCGTCTTCCTGTGTCAGTCGAAATTATTTGTCCAATAAAACCTTTAGAATACCAGGCATGCACATTTGCGAACCGTATGAAACTTAAGGCTTCCTTGCGTTCAGCCGTTTCGAAACTTGCCAATAGCAATGATAAGGAAATTGCTTCAACCATTTGCACAATTTTAGAGGGTTCCTGGAAGCAAGCTGAATTTGCCGTCCCTTCGGCTAAAGGCACCGCTTGTCGTTGGGGGAATTATTAGTGTACGCGGGACTATAGAAAAAGAAAAGCCGCTTGGAAAATGCTTATGCATGATTAGTGCCCGACAAATTGGAAAAGTTTTCAGGTTCGCTCTGGTGTACGTAAGTTTACTGGTAATCGAACCAAAGATTATTATGATATTAGGCATTACGATTATCTATCAAATTCAAAATATAAGAGTGCTTCATTCGCATTTGTTCCTGCTAGGAAGGTACTACCAACGCCGTTAGGATTAGACTCGATCGTTTTGACCCCGCAAGAATTAGCACCTCCCTAGAAGAGATTGCCAAAAGCTTAGAAAATTTATTTACGGCCCGGCTTCCAGCTATTGATTCCTCATTAGATCCATCGGATGGCTTTACTCTGATTTTCCTATATGAGCTAAATGAGACTACACTATTCTTGCCGAATACAGCCGCTGGCCCTGACGGTGCCACAAATGCAATGTTAAAAACATTGTTACAGGAATCCCCTAACGTTCTTCTAGACCTGGTAAATTATTCAATTAAATATGCTTGCATTCTTTTGCAATGGAAGGTTGCCGAAGTAATATTGTTGCTTAAGAAACATCAAAGAGCTTATGTATCGGTGAACATTAAGCCCATTGCGCTTACATCAAACGTACTAAGATTAATTCAGAGGCTTCTTCACCTTCGTATCATGAAATTTATTAATGATAATTCTATTCATAGTCCCTGTCAGATTGGTTTCAGGGCCGGCTGCTCCATCTGGCATGCCCATGTCGACTTAGAAAGCCGAATACAACTCGCTCGAGGTTATAAGCAATACGCTGCCTTAGTGACGCTCGATATCCACAAAGCATACGATACCGTGGAGCACACTGTATAGATAAATCAGTTACTCCCCTGTGGCGTTCCTGGGTATATAGTATCGTTTCTTCAGTCATTTTTAGATAACAGAGAATTCTATTGCTACAAAAACGGCTTTTCTTCTAGGTACAAATAAAAGAGGGGCGTACCGCAAGGCCCATTCCTATCCCCGGTGCTTTTTAATATTCTCATGAGCACATTACCCTGCCATCAAGGAGTAATTATTGTTTATGCAGATGATATTGCCTTTTTCGCATCTGGAAACGACATCCACGCGCTATACCAACGACTGCAAACTTACCTTTCTGCTCTGGAGAGGCGGTTAGATGTTAGTCACCTTACACTCAATGCCAGCAAATGTGCTGTTCTAGTTTTTCCGATACGTGACATAGTGCACATTTCATTGTCTTACCACCTTCAAGACACACCACAGGTGGAATCTGTTGAATACCTCGGAATTATTTACAACGCCTCTCTCAACTGGCGCTCACACATAGATCATGTGACTCGAAAAGGTGCCCGTGCAAGTGACATATTGCGTATGCTGAGCAGTCGTCGAATAGGATTGAGAAGAGATGCACTCCCAATGATATATCGTATGTACGTTCGCCCTGTATTAGAATTCGGTTGCGTGCTCTTCTCTGGAGCTCGAGCTTACAAGTCCCGTCCTCTAATCCTCTAAGAAAGGGAAGCAATACGTTTGTGTTGAGGCCTTCTTAAATTGGTTGCCAATTCTGTTCTTTATCTAGAATCCCGTGTTCCTCCTCCTTCGTGCAGGTTCCGGCTTCTGGCTGTGCAGACGTTCTTGAATATTTATGAATCGTCGCTGCGACATCCCTAAACAGTATTTATTTCACAGCCTGCGTTGTTTTTCGGTGTCAACTGGCCACGTTTACATACTCCGCAACTGACATTTATGCAAAAATTACTTGACTTTTTGGACCCCCGCAGGGGCGTCTGCGTCAGCAGGCGTTTGGTGCGTTGCGACACCACGTACCCGAGCACACAAGGGTTGGACCCTCCCGCGCGTAGCCGTGCGCGGCTTAGCCGTGTCCGGAGAAAAAGGGATCCTGGGGGTTGAGCCAACGCCGGGTGTTTGGACCTATACGGCCCCCCGGCGGCGGCAACACACCTCTTTGGCCTCGGCTTCACGTAGACGGCACCCCCGGACTGACCCACCCGGGGGAAATCGGTAGTTGCCTTTTCCTGTCCCCCTCTCCACTCTTCGTCTTTCTTTATCACTTTGAATCTTTCCTGTCTTCTACTCACTTCAGGTTACTTCTCATTTTCCAGGCAGCAAGGGTTAACCGTGTGTATCTACCCAACCTTGGGTACATATATTAGGTTATAGCGGCGTTGTATAGCTGACGTATACAGGTATATTCCTAACCTGGTAGCGTCCCCTTGTTGGGCTCGATGGTGGGTGGCTACCATCGCCGCTGAATATTCTAAGAATGACATGGCAAATGCATCCCCCCTCTTCCAGATCGTCCTAACAAAAGACGGCGCACGGAAGCAATTTTTCATTTCACCTTAAAAACCAACGTAGAAACATTCCCACGCTACCATGTGATCCACAGTGAAGGACCTCTGCCAATGAGAAAAATATCCCCATTCCTAGCAGCAAAATGCCTAGCAGAAAAAACTGGAAAGCAATACAAGGTTTCAAAGATGTCAAGTGGGGACCTCCTCCTTGAACTCAGAACGAAAGACCAAGTAAAAAAGCTCGCTGATCTCGTCAGTGTCGGTGACATCAAAGTCACAATCTCAGCACACCGTTCGCTTAACACAAGCAGGGGCGTAATATCAGAAGATTTCTTAAACCTGAGCGATGAAGAACTCCTGGAAGGTTTCCAAGAACAGAATGTAATCAAGGTTCAAAGAATAACTCTCCGAAGAAATAACGAGCAAATCCCGACCAAACACGTTATACTTACCTTTGGTACCAGTATTGTACCTACTACACTTGAAGCAGACTATCTGAAGATCAACGTAAGACCATATATCCCAAACCCGAGGCGGTGTTTCAAGTGCTACAGGTTCGGACATGCATCGCAATCATGCAGAGATAAATCAACATGTGCAACGTGTAGCGCCAATGACCATCAGTCGGAGAACGGCAATGCTGCTCCGCACTGTACAAACTGCAAAGGAGATCATCCAGCATATTCACGATCTTGTCCTTGCTGGAAGAAAGAAAAAGAGATAATTGCACTTACGGTGAAAGAGAAGATTTCCTTCTATGAAGCAAGAAAGAAACTTGCACACTTACCTCAAACAACCTACGCCAGTGCGGTGCGACAGGGGACAGCACCGCAGTGGTCTCAGGAGTCTACAGCGACCGCAGTCAGTGGCCCAGTAGTAACTCCATCCGTCCCCTTGGTGGCAGCAGCCAGTGCTGCTCCATCATCATCATCACAGACCGGCCTGCAGACCCCGGTTCCACAGGGCCCCAGGCTAAATCGAGGTCCCAGGCCTGAGACGCGCGTCTCAGCGCCTGGTTCTCGACCATCCAGCGCCTCGGACAAGGCTATGGAGGTCGACACAAAAACTCCGGCGTCATCGACGCCAAACGATCAGCGTTCTCTGGAGCGCACTAAGAAAGACAAGATCACAATAACTACGCGAGCAAAGAGACCGGTAACCCGAACGGATACCGTTCTTCCAATAGTACATTTCCGATAACAAATGTCACCTACAGTTGCTTAGTACACATATATATATGAACATTCTCACTTCTGCCACTATGGCGTTTATCATACATTGGAATTGTAGAGGACTTATTCACAATTTGGGTGACATTAAAAATATAAATAAGTTTTCGCCAGTCGCATTTTGCCTACAAGAAGCAAACTTAGGCCCTAAACACAGTCAATTCCTTAGAGGCTTCACCGTTGTCCGAAGGGACCGCGAATATTCCAGCCGTTTGTCGGGAGGAGTGGCTATAGTCGTACAGGGCGGCACTCCCACCCGGAATGTCCAAATAAATACATCTTTAGAGGCCGTAGCTGTCACCATTCTATCCTACAAAACCATCACCATTTGCTCACTATATATTCCACCCCACACACATTTTACTATTAAAGACTTACAAAACCTAACAGATCAGTTGCCGGAGCCATTTGTCCTGGTAGGAGATTTTAATGCTCATGGTACTCTTTGGGGCAGTGTCAAGACTGACCAAAGAGGACAACTCGTTGAAGATTTTATTCTATCAAATGATATCGCTCTTTTAAACTCAGGTGCGCCAACTTATTTCTCACCGACTTCCCGCACATTTAGTTGTTTAGATTTAGCTTTTTGTTCGCCCTCTCTTTTTACTGATTTTAAATGGGAAGCTCTCGACACGTCATATGGTAGCGACCACTTACCCGCACTCATCAAACTCCTACCATCACCACAAACTTTATTAACTAGACCACGCCGATGGAAATTACAGCTCGCGGACTGGCAGGTTTTTATGGAGAACGCGAAACTGGAAAATGTCTCTTCGCCAGAGCTTAGTATTGATGAACTTAATAAAAAAATCACTGAAGTCATAATCACTGCCGCAGAAAAGGCGATACCCCTGTCATAGGGTATAGTTCACAAAAAGCTAAACCCCTGGTGGACGATGGAGTATACCGACGCTAAAAAAGAACAAAATAAGGCCTGGGGAATCCTACGGAGGTACCCCACCTATAGCAACCTGTTAAACTTCAAACGAGCCAAAGCCAAAGCACGATTCATTCGAAGACATGCTGAAAAATCATCATGGCAAAAATACATCTCTTCAATTAATAGTACGGTAACATCGAAACGAATATGGGACCAGGTGAGGAAATTTAAGGGACAGTACTCTTCTTACACAATACCGCTACTTACAAGTCCAGGCACACAAACAACAATACAAGAACAGGCAGATATACTTGGCGAACAATTCCGTGATGTATCCAGTTCAGGGAATTATACAAAGGAATTCCTACAGTACAAACAGTCTGCTGAAAAACAGAAGCTGCCCACTACTGGCGCGTTAAATGAACCGTACAATTCCCCCCTCACAGAGCAAGAAATAAACAGAGTCCTTTCTGCAGGGAAAAACACAGCGCCAGGACACGACCGTATTCACTACGTCATGCTGGCTCATCTATCTCAGACATCTGTAGAAGCTCTCCTTAAATTTTTTAACTTAATCTGGGAATCTGGCATAATGCCTGAAGAGTGGAAAGAAGCAATAGTAGTTCCATTTCTAAAAGCCGGTAAATCTCAAACATCCGCAAGCAGCTACAGACCCATTGCCCTCACGAGCTGTTCGGCAAAATCATATGAGAGCATCATCAACATAAG
Source organism: Dermacentor variabilis (assembly GCF_050947875.1). Taxonomy (NCBI): domain Eukaryota; kingdom Metazoa; phylum Arthropoda; class Arachnida; order Ixodida; family Ixodidae; genus Dermacentor; species Dermacentor variabilis. The sequence goes on along the minus strand of NC_134576.1, from coordinate 77,247,692 downwards.
ACTTTCATTTATTTTAGAATCAAGAAACCTTATTGACCCCCATCACTGTGGATATAAAAAGGGTTGTTCAACCACTGACCATCTTGTCCGTCTAGAACATGAAATTCGATATGCATTTTTACACAAACAACACTGTCTTGCAGTTTTCTTTGATTTAGAAAAAGCCTATGATACCACATGGGGATATGGAATTTTAAGAGATCTGGCTGACCTGGGCATCCGGGGTAGATTGCTGAACTGCGTAGCTGATTTTATGTCTAATAGAACATTTCAGGTACGTCTGGGCTCAGTACTATCTCATACATTTATACAGGAAAATGGTGTTCCACAAGGCTGTGTTCTCAGCACGACAATCTTTATAGTAAAAATGAACACATTTAATAAGATCATACCGTCATCTCTTGTGCACTCTTTACACGTATACGATCTCCAAGTGGCTTGCCGTGCCTCAAATTTGCTAACCTGTGAGAGGCAGCTTCAAATGACAATAAATAAACTCACACAATGCGCTAACAAAAATGGTTTTCGTTTCTCCACACAGAAAACAGTTACTGTTTTGTTCTCTCAGAAACGAGGGCTACATAGCAATCCAGTCCTAAAATTGAACGACACCATACTGCCGGTGAAACAAGACCATAAGTTTTTATGAGTAACCTTTGACACCAAACTTAACTTCCTAACTCACATAAAAGCACTGAAGATTAAAGCAAATAAAGCTCTAAATATCCTTAAAATTCTGTCTCATAAGCACTGGGGTTCCGACCAAACGTGCCTTTTACGTTTCTACCGGTCTGTTGTGCGTAGCCTTTTAGACTACGGCTCTGTGGTTTACGGCTCAGCCAGACAGTCCTACATCCAACGACTTGATCCGGTACATAACCTTGGACTGCGACTGGCAAGTGGTGGCTACCGAACTTCACCTATTCCAAGTTTATACGTCGAGTGTAATGAACCCTCCTTACAGCAGCGCAGAGCATTCCTCACTTTTTCCTACGTACTCAGAATTCAGTCTTCACTACAACACATATGTTGCAACATCCTCACACAATGCAACTCACGCTTACACTACACAAATAAACCGAACACGATTAGGCCACTTGTCCTGCGGTATGAGCAATACTGTCGGGACTATGACATCCCCCACGAAGTCCTCCAAGTAGCCAAGAAACCACAACGGTTGGCCTCGTGGTACGATTTCACACACTTACATGATTGGACATTAACACATCTAAAGAAAAGACACATCCCACACGAACACATTATACAAGAATTCCGTGCACTTCAGGACAAATATCAAAATAACATGCAATATTACATTGACGGCTCGAAAACAAAAGGTCACGTGGGTGTGGGGGCCGTAACAGAAAATTGGGAAAAAGTATTCAATTACCACAACATGCCTCTGTCTACACAGCCGAAGTATACGCAATATGGCCTGTAGTTAAAAAGAGCATCGCTGACAAACACGAAAACACAGTAATATACACTGATTCATTAAGCACACTGAAGGATCTACACGCGAAATCCGAATGTGAACCCCTGATAGGGGACATTTTACACGTGGTAACATTAAACAAATACGGCCGGTCAATTAGGTTTTGCTGGGTACCAAGCCATGTCGGTATACCAGGAAATGAAGCAGCGGATAGGTGTGCATCAATGGCAGCACACAAATACATACCAAACACGGCGCTTCCATATCGGGATAGTATCACGGCTATTAGGAAGGCCTTAATAATAATAATAATAATAATAATAATAATAATAATAATAATAATAATAATAATAATAATAATAATAATAATAATAATAATAATAATAAAAATGTTTATTTCCCATCAAGCAAGATGGAGGAGGCTGCAGGTAAAAGCTGCACGAACGAACGGCAGCTTGACGTCCAAATGGCAACAGAAATGGGACCATTGCTTAAGCAACAAGCTACATCTTACTAAACCCGTAATTGGTGAGTGGAAGTCATGCACTCACCAGCAACGGTTCTATGAGGTTATCCTGTGTCGACTTCGGATCCGACACACACATTTAACACACAACTTTCTTCTCCGTAAAGAAAACCCGCCGACTTGCGAAAAATGCAATCAACCACTTACAGTTATACATATCCTTCTAACATGTCCACAGTTTGAAACACAGCGACGGAAGCTTTTACACAACCTATGTAATTTAAGTATGCCTTTACACCCTGCCTTATTAATGGCAGATGACCCACTATTGCCATTTACTAACCTATTCCACTACTTAGAGACAACTGGTTATTTACACGAACTATAATGCAATGCAGGTTTGCCTGCTTTAACCTTGCGTTTCCTTTTGTCTTGTGACTGGCGCAGCATGGCCTTAGTTGCCTTTGTGCCATTAAACCTCAACTAACCAACCAACCAACTTTTTGGACGTGCGCATATGCGATATACTTGCAATTCCTGACAGAACTGTTAGCACGGATACTCAATTTGATGACAATTTTCCTAATAATGCAAAATTACTTCCACATCGTATGCTAGACGGTATATTACATTATCATCTGGAGAACCGTCAAACAGGCATTGTAATTGTGACAGAGGCTTCACAATGTGAAGAAAAGTCAAGTGAAGGAATATCTTCCCCGATTATTGACTGCACATTTTCTCTTCAGCTGCCAGATTTCATACCGATCTATTTAGCCGAATTCATGGCAATGGTGCTGGCATTACGCAAATTAGGATCATGAATTACGTCAGGCGGGATAATCACTGACTCGTTATCATTCGCTTACTGCTTCTCGTGATTCTCGCGTAATGAGGACGTTTCATTCATCGGTACCTGGATACTTGAGAAGCGTGGGTTTGATTTAGGTGACTGGCCACAAAGGACTAACTATAAATGGAATTGCAGATTCTCTAGCCAAGGCATCGATAAGTGGCCCGATTCTCCCTTGTTGCCCATTGGCTGCTCATGTTACTTCTGCTAGATTTCGCAGAAGTGTCATTATGCTGGCAGTATCAGGCCCTGCGATTACCAACTCTATGGATTACCGACATCTTCTATACCTTTAGCACAAATATTTTTGCCAAACTCCATAAATTGAAGTGTCAATCACGAGGTTGCGCTGTCGTATACATACGTAGAAGTGGTATCTTCACAGATCTGGTCTGGTACTCTGACATTTATGTTCATTCAGTGGTGAAGCGGAAACCATAGACCATTTCTTGTTGTCTCGCAAGCGTTTTTCTGTTGTAAGAATTGACTACTCGAAATCCCGCTTCGCAATATCGGCCTAAATATATCAGTGCCTGTAATACTACCTTTTGGAGCCTCCATTATTGAATTCAACTAGCCACAGAAATGTTTGCATGGCAATCCAAAATTACCTAATTGAAACAAATCGATTACCACGTTAGACTTATTGTCCACCGTCCCCTCCATAACTTTCTTTTATTTATTATCTATTATTAGATTTTTCTACAGTTTCCTTCTGATTGTCTTTTTCTCCACAGACAAAAATTTTAGTTTTTAAGCTCCAACGTTCAAATTATTAACCTCCTGTTTTCAGACACCTGATTTAACCACCCAATTCATGGCCAATCTCGCACTGTGGGGATGTGCCACAGCCACACAGGACAACAACAACCCAAGGGAACGGCCGCATTACCCAAAGAACCAAGTTCGCCTCAAAGAGGTTCACTGAGGAGTGCTACATACCCAATGGCACATACCCACTGGCATCTACCCATGGCAACGGCCCAAATTTTAAACTACTCTACCTTCAGGATCGGCCCAAGTTCTTAGACTGCATATCTTCGGGATCGGCCCTCAAGAACGACCAGGTGGTCATTATAGCAGACGAGGTTAAGCGTACCAAGAATGCTTTGCAATAAATGGCTTACCTTGTCAACGAATTCATCAGTGTACTTCAGCTTCGTGAATATGTCAATAATGCAGCGGCGTGCGCGCTGCATGTCTCTAGTGTCAGCTAAACTTTTACAATGGTCTGCTCGCCGCCACACCGTCGCTTCTTTCCTAATGCAAACAGACTGAAACATATACGCGCATCTGCAGAGTACATCGCTTACTGCGTATAGATTACGAGCGCATGCGCAGGCTTAGTGGCGGCCATGTCACTCTTAGTGCAGGCAGGCGACACGCGCTAGTAAGCTAGATGTAGCTGCAAGCGTCAGCCGTACATAAATTGATGAGCTGTGCGTGAGCTCTACGGATAAACAGCGTCGTATAAAGCCGTGTCAATCTGTCCTGTAATCTTGAAGAATATTAACTTCAGCGAAATGCAGCCTTCTACGAGAGTGTGAGACACAGGTGCAGCAGACAAGCCAGACGCTCTGACTGGACAAATAGGCCACTCTTTCACTCAATGCGGAAAAGTACAAAAAATAAAACGAAAAATATGTGCAGAAATACGATGAGTGCCTAAACAGTACAGCGCGCACTGAGCATTCAAAAGGGATTGGAGTCTCCTGTTGGTCTTAGAAAGTTCAGCATGACTCTAGTAACTGGTCTTCTACTGTCCCACTGAGTTCTCTCCTCTTTGTGATCTGTCATCCAGTCGGCTTAAGGCACAAAGATGGGGCTTCGTCGTGAAAAGGAGAGTGATGGCAGATGTTTGAAGCGTCGTGGCGTGATCATAAATACAGTTTGCTTTTGGTGTATGGTTTTCGAAGCGCAGTTGCTAGCACAACCGCAAAGACCATTAGTGTGGAACAAGAATTTTTTTTTACTCTTCTAAGCCCTGGCATTAGGCAGAAATCAATAGCAGAACATACGTGTGCCCGTTTGGCCAATGTAATGCATTAGGCAATTTGGCTTTGCACAACTCTGCTAGAAAACCTGAGAATTGTTTGCTGACTCTGCGGTTTCCAGATTTCTTGCTCTCGACTGCACTTTCTGCAGTTCCAGTAAAAGCAAATGGAATACGAATCACGAGCGACCCTCGAAATATCTGCCAGGCATGTTGCCTGGTAAGCATAGGTGCTATTTCTTGTGTCCCAGCTTACCGTAGGCAAGCTATTTGATGCAAACAAAAGAATAATAATACAAGGTGAAAGGTGCAATAATAAAACCTGCGGTATTCGATCCTTAAAAGTATCGCTACTAAAAGCCGCAGGCCTTCAAATTGTTCCTTGCATCGTAGTATAACTTTTTTTTTCGTTGACCTGCTTGGCTAGCCTTTGTTTGAACATCCGATATATACATTGAAATCTGACAGGCAATGGCGTATAGGTATGCACGTATATACCGTCTACGTTAGTTAGCAGGCAAATGAAATCTGTCTCTGTTGTTGGACAGGCTCGAAAATACGCTGCCTGGGATCTGCAGCAATCGTATGTTCCATTTTCAGAATCACTGTGTATGCCTGATGAACTAGCGAGCGAGTTAACGAACGAACGAAAGAAACCAAACGAAACGATGCGAAACTGGTAGGAACGAATAGGAAAGCAACGCAGCGCAACGACACGAAACGCACTTGACGTCTATGGCACTTAACGCCAAACAGCAAAAAGCGTTGCTTTGCAGGTGTTGCACGACATTAAATAGGCAATTTCCCACTCCGCTGCTAGTGATGTGGATACACCAGATGGAGCAGTCTGGAGGGGTCAGTGCGTCTCTTGGCAGAAAAGCTGCACGCAGAATGTAAGCGCCTTGCTGTGTTGCTTGCCAATCAGCGGTGAATGTTGGCTCTGTCGTAGCCATTTGACAAGCCTCACAATATATATTAGCTTTAGACCCTTCGCATACAAAATATGAAATAAAACGCATGCACAGGCACGCAGTGCCAGTTCAATGTTTGAATGTGATTTGGTCTGCACTATACACTGAGTAATGAGATAAAAGATAAGAAGGAGAGCCCACATCAATGTCATACGCCCATCGTCTAGTGACGAGCAGTGGTCGAAGAAGGAAATCGCGCTGCAACGAACGTTTCAAGGCACTCAAGAATAGAATGCTAAGCCAGTTGGTTCTTAATAAAAACGAAAAATGGCGCGACACTATGCATTACTGAAGATGCATGACGCAGGCGCAGAACAACCGGGATTTATTGACAACAACTCGAGTAAATATATATACTAGAGCTGGGTTAATATCCGAAGCTCCGAATACGAATCGACTATTGCACGGGTACTATCAGGTACTATCCATACTCGAAAACTAACGCTTGGGTATTTGCGAATATTCAAAACTAAATTACTAGTTCGCAAAAGCCGACTCTTAGAGTCCTGTTACGGTTCTTCGTCTACTAAACACACTATTGCAAATCGTCAGAAGTGAAACGACCACAAAGGATTTCGAAGAAACGCGGCAACAAAATGGATTATGCAAGTTTTGTTTTCAATTTCGTGACGGAAACCTATATGACACGGTACGAGTTTTTCTTGTAGTCTGTCATTTTCAGTTTCTTCTGACCTGTCTTTTACGCTACGACCAGTGGTGTTTTCTTGCAATGCGCCCCTTTACTTGTGTTTACAGTGCACAATCCTTGAGCTGACTTCTTTTCTTTTTGATGCGAAAGAGTCAATGTCCTGATAAGTCGCTCTGGCGGTGGGTGGAATCGAGATTATGTCTTGCAGTTTGTTTCAATTGAGTGGTTCCAAACTTTAATATATAGGTGTGTGACTTACGAAAATAGAAGCCACTTAGTATTTGTGGATGTACTCCTCAGCAAGGGAAAATATTTTGAAATATAAGCCTAATTAAGTAATTAGTTAAAAGAGTTAGTTAACAAACTGTTAAAGCACTGATTTAGACGCAAAAGCTTCATTGTAGAAGTTGGAGAGCATATTGAAAAAAACAGCCAACTAATATTTTTCTTTCCGGGATGATATCTGCTGCGGCTTTAATTTTTGCGGGCTGCAAAGAAAGCACGCAAGATTTGAAAAAGTACCACGTAACGGCGCACTTCTGCACAGCAACAATAGTTCCATCAGTAGGTTTACTTCAACTGGGATACATCCTCGTAATTATACTGGTTAGACTTCAAAAGTGTGCATTATATCAGCAATGTCGTCAAACATTCAGGCTAACAAAGCTTCCGAAGAAGATAAAGACTGTGCAAGAAGTGGTGCCGTGAAAAATCATGTCTAAAGTTCTGGTGTAGCGATAAAATAGGGTAAAACGAGAGAATGGATCAGAGAGTAAATAGAGGAAGACAATAGTCCAGTTCAGATTAAGAGATATAAACATAGTTGTGCAGCTGACCGGGGGTCTATTACAAATGATGTCTTCCAAATTATCTGAGTGGCTGAAGTTGGCGGTCCGTGAGGCAATTTCCCAGCGCGGAAAGAGGACAAGGGCGAGAAAAATGTGAATCAGCAAAAGCGCTGACTTCCAATGAAATTTATTCCTCGAAAGTCATGTATTTGCTCGTTCATATACATCTCGTGATTTTAATCCAAGGACGCTAGCGTCCTGCGGGTTATGCATACATATATCTTGTGGGAGAGTAAAGGGCGAGAGTACGCTCACCCGCCGTGTTTGCTCAGTGGCTATGGTGTTGGGTTGCTGAGCACGAGGTTGCGGGATCGAATATCGGCCACGGCGGTCGCATTTCGATGGGGGTGAAATGCGAAGTCACCCGCGTACTTAGTTAGATGAAGTGCACGTTAAAGAATCAAAGGTTGTAAAAAATTTCCGGAATCCTCCACTGCGGCGGGCCTTATAATCAGAAAGTGGTTTTGACACGTTAAACTGCAACTTAATATTTTTAAGAGTACGTTTCCGGCTGTCACTGTGATCATATCCGAGTTGCCTCGGTGTGCTCAAGCTGGCCGGGTCTGCTTGCTACGGAGCTCCAGAGGTGCCAACATCAAAGAGTTGTGGCGCAGTAGAGTACGACAAAGGATTAAACAATGGGGTGAGATTGCGAAACTTGCACTACCAGATGGAAAAGAGGTGCACAGAAGATAGATGATGACAATGATCCTATTTTTAATGATGATGATCATTGAAAATCAATCATTCAGGCTACCTGGCCTCGATGTCCAGGCTTACGAAGAGCGTGTCCTGATCGTAGATCATGCAAATGGTCGCCCAGCTGTACAGGCCAATCAGACCAAATTCTGTGCTGCTGGTGCTGTGCAGTTGGCAGTGCTGATGCTCAAGATGCAGCTCGAACTGCGCCATGCAATTTCTCGAAATGTCTCGACCAACTGTCGAAGCGGTCAACTTCATTTGTAGGACAACCTGTGCTTTCGAGTTTGCTCTACGACGTTGCGTTGTCGCACGTGACAAGGCTGGTAAGCGGTGAAGCGAGCGAGTGCGCTTCTAGCACTTGAGGCGGCCGAATCACACAAGTAAAAAAGTGGGTTGAATGTTCTATAAGTATGCCGCTGTTACATGTTGTACTTCGAAATTGAATCTTGGAACTGATCTTCCCTTGCAAGATGTGTAAGTAAATATGTTATCATAGTTTTTGGGTGCGCCATAGAGTGCTCGTTAGACGGCATAATTATAGTAATGCCATTTTGTCACTGTGCAATTTTAGAAGCGAAAGCGATCTTGCCGTGATTTCTTTCCTCTTCAGGTTTTAGACTGCTATTCTACTATACGCGAGTAGTTTTTCATGTCATAACTATGTTTTACTTTAAATGTAGGATAATGAATATTTGAATGTAATTTGATGAACTTCATTTACTGTGCCCATAATAAGATATATTCATAACTACTACACTATATGTGTGCGATGTAATGAATTCGAACTCAGTTTAAAATTGCATTTAGTAAGGCACCAAGAGTACTTACTCTTTCTAACAAGGGTATTGTGCTTATTTTCGCCATATTACACAGAGAACCAATCTTAAGGATTTCGAGGCTTAGTGGGGTAAATTGCGGAAATATCTCAAGCGTGGTCGGCCGTAAACGTTTAATTCCCAGGATTATTGACGAGCGAGAGAACCCATGGGAACAAATCAACGGGATGACTGTTAAAAAACAATAACAGCATCTCTCTCGTACCCCGTGTCTCACACCGAGCAAACCCCCGCCCCCTGAAATGAGTGAATGATCCACCAGTCACACTTGTTTAGCCCTTTCTTTTGCTTGCACAAGTCAGTGCATAGATGGTACATGATTATACGCGAATAAATATTTCTCCTGTAAATATATCAGTCAGCGCTGGAATATTCGATGCTCACTATTCCTATTCTATTCGTATTTGAAAAGGTTCATATTCGGCCACCTACATCACTTTCACGAAGCTTTCAATAGGGCTATTTCAATAGTCTTCTTAACAGAGCTTTATCCGTGCGGCTACGCCTCTGTTTTAGGCCGAGATACGTGCGGAACTGGCCCATCACGCCCATATTCCGGCATCCCCTTGGTGGCACAGCGACCGGTAATGTAACGGTAAAGGAACCACGATGCATTTCTGTGCACGTTTCTGACTGGCTTGCAAGTGTGATACTTGGTATCGTGAATTTGAAATTCTGTGCACATGCAAGCACACGATTAGAAGGATACACGAAGTGGTAGGTGAGGTAAATATTGCAACATAGCTGTGTACGCTCGAATCAAATTCATTACTGGTCATACTGGTTGTACTCCTATTATCGATGTGAGGCAAGATTTTTTTGTTTTTTTCTTTGTTTTTACGATGTTTGGCGTGGGGGGTGTGACAGCAACAGCATCGCAAATGTGTTTGTGTGTGTCAGCTCATTCTTATTCCCTGTGGCTCCCAGAATGTAAGTCCATACCTACATACTAGAAAACTAATTAGAAGAAGCCTTGCATGCGGCCCTTTACTAACAGCTTAAGTGCTCGTGCAGCCTTAGCCGAATCAAAGCCTCCAAGTTCTCGAGAAAATGCCCTTTATAAGAGATCCTGAAATTCGCAACAGTATGGAAATGTCTGGTGTGGACACAACCAGCTGTAAAATGCATTTGCGTTCAGAACAATTAACGCCACCCGAAACAGCGTGAGCAGGGCTTCCAGGCAGAATGATTATGCGGAATGTCGCTGCGCCTGTCTGCGCGGTTCGAGGACGGGTATACAAATCCGTTGGGAGGCCCGGTGCTGGCTTCAGCATCGACTCTGTAGACCCGGACGTAAAATTTCTGCAGCGTGAAGCCCTGAAGTGTGTAAAACAAGAACCAAAAACAGGGAAGGAAGAAGCACTGCAAGTGGACAACACGAACGCTGCACCAACCTGACCTGGTCAAGAGAGTGCGCTGGACGGCTGCGGTAGATGAGGTTCTGGACTGAAGGCTCCCCCACGACCGAGGCCTCCCTGCAGGGAGCACGCCGGTGTGATTTCTAACCATTACATTTTCTTTGTCTCCAGCTACGTTCGAGAGAGGCCTCGAAATCGGCACTTGTAATAGAATTCACAGCACCATGCGAACTTCAAGCTAGGAGCAGAATGCTGCATAAATTTCGCTATTTTGCCATGGAGGCCAAGGTTCGGAAATTGGGAAGTTCACGTTGGAAGTTTTCGAGCATCAGTTTGCTAATACAAATGTGTCGCGCACATTTCCTTTATGCACGCTGCCTCTAATGGCGCTGCCGTAAAAGAAATTACATGTTCATGTAGGCTGTACTGTCATTAATTTCCGCAAATATGCAGTAGTACGGAAGTGGCGCTTATAAAATAAATAAACTTGTAGTTCTTTTTTTTTCTTCAAATACCTTGGTGGAAATTCGATTGGCATCTTTCCTGGAAGGACGTGAAACATTTCAAGCATATTTACAACAGAACTGGTAGACTTTCACGAAGTAATGTCTTCATAAGTATGAACATAGCAGTACCAGTTCGACGAATACATGGTAACTGCACGATGAAATTTACAAAACAATACATGCCATACAACAAAAATTATGAATACATGAAGACTAGCACTAGAGAAGAACAGCGCAAAAACTCCCTATGACACTCCCCGCTTAAAAACACATGCAATACAAGTAATGCAAACAACAATCAGGATAGAGTTATTTCAGTTAACACAAGTTAACATAGAAAGAAAATTTATGGGACGGTGCATATCGTTCAACAAAACAAACAAAAAAAGAGAAGCCTATGAATGAGAAAAGTGGTCAATCACAGCGCCTGGAGAACGGGAGAAGTCATGACTGGTTTACTTTATAGCAGAGTTTTTTTTTTTTTCAATGAGCGCTAAGCACGCGTTTCGATAAAGTGAAGATCGTGTGGGTGCCTTCAACAAGCAGCCGCTTCGTGGCCTTATCAAAAATGTCCATCTCGACGTAGACGACCTTCTTCCCTGCGTGGGTGATCCTGGAATCCAGGAGGATGACGTCACCAAGCCTTGCGGGTGAGAGGAACCTGGGAGGAATATCGCGGCCCTTGTTTCGTTTTCTTGCAATCTTGCTGAGGGCATTAGTCTCTCTTTCAAGCGTCCTATGACAGTCGCCAAGCTTTCACTGCACCGCGCTCCTTACAGGCGGTTGTTTCTTGCTTTGAGAGTGTTGTCATCGCTTGCCTAAGTCATTCTCGGATGTACAGAGTCGCCCACGCTTATGTGGGGGAAATATCTGAGGGGAAAACATGGTGCTCTTAGCAATTCAGGCTCCGCATTAAACCATCCCATACAAGTGTTCAGAATTATATCTCATATCATAAGAAGCCAACAGATACTAATACCAAGGATAACATAGGGGAAATTACTTGTGCTCAATAAATGAAATAATGAAACTATAAATTATTGGAAATTAAAGTGGATGAAAAAACAACTTGCCGCAGGTGGGAACCGAACCCACAAACTTCGCATTTCGCGTGCGCTGCTCTACCAATAGAGCTACCGCGTCGCCGTTTCCCCATCTGCTTTCTTGAAGATTTACGTCTCATAGTAGAACCCTGGGAGTGTTAGCCAGCGCCCCGACTCAGAGACCTTGGCGGCGGACGTGGTGCGTCCTTTTTGCCGCAGGCGTCACGAGAACGTGATCTTTTTGGGCGAAGGGAACTGGTCAATAAACCCACGCATGCTACCTGAAGGCATGTTGCCGGCAACACCCTACTCTGGGGCTAACGGCAAGGGGAATAGACAGACGGAGATAGTGAATACTATGGTCACGCGGGAGAATGATCAAGTAGACCAGAAACGGCCACTCAAGCTGATACAATTCTAGAACTCTGTGTAGTGCGAGAATAACTTTTTTCTTCAAACCGTGGCCGCATCCGTCGTCCATATGGAAATATTGTAGACACCTGTGCCTCCCGAAAGTATCGCTTGCTCCCTGGCTTTTGTGCATTAAACAGAGATGCGCTTAGAACGGTTCCTTGCTCTTATACCTCAATGTCACTAAGAAAACGCACACCTAATAATGCAGTTGCACAGCTAGTCGTTATGTAGCATACGTTCACTTCTAACTTGGGTGTGACGGAACGACTAGAGCTTTTAGATGGGGTGAGAAAGCCTCAATACCAGCTAGAACGCTTGTACTTAGTCTTCCTAGATTAGGTTCGAGGTGAACGGCCCCTTGCACTTGCTGTGTAATCCAAATACCTCGCTGTCAAATTCAGGCTGACGAACGGTGCATCTTGGTCGTACAGCGTGCAAGCGGTTGCCCACGTGTACATGTCCATGAGGGCGAATACCATGCCACTGTGAAGAGTGCCGTGCAGGTCACAATGCTGCTTCTCCAGCCGAAGCTCGAACTGCACCTCGCCATCACGCGTCGAAGCCACGGGCTTCACCTGCATGGTTTGTGGAAACGGCTGAGGTAATAAGGACACACTAAGCGAAAGGATTAATTCGAGCTACATTGAAAGATTAAGGATTTTTTAGCAACTAATCTATCATTCGTTGGGAAGCATCACTATTGTAAGCGAGAAAATGAATGAAGAAAAAGACGAAAAAGCGGTAAATACCGAGTGGCACACAGCCAAGGGAACGGCCACATTACCCAGTGAACCAAGTCCGCGTCAGGGAGGTTCATCGAAGAGTGCTACATACCCAATCGAGCATACCCACTGGCATCTACCCATGGCAACGACCCAAATTTTAGACTGCCCTGCCTTCAGGATCGGCGCAAATTCTTAGACTGCATATCTTCGGGATTGGCCCTCAGGAACGACCGAGTAGTCGTTACAGGAGACTAGGTTAAGCTTACCAAGAGTGCGCTGCAGTAAATGGCTTACCTTGTCAACGAATTCATCTGTGTACTTCAGCTTCTTGAGTATGTCAATAATAAAGCGACCTGCGCGCTGCATGTCCGTTGTGTCGGCCAAACTTTTACAGTCGTCTGCTCGCCACCACGCCGTTGCTTCTTCCCTAATGCGAACAGTCTGAAACACATGCGCGCATGTGCAGAGCGCAGGTGGAGCGTCAAACGGCGCATCGCTTACGAGCGGATGTGGAGGCTCAATCGCGGTCATGCCACTCTTAGTGCCGGCAAGTGACAAGCGCTAGTAAGCTAGATGTAGCTGCAAGCGTCAGCCGTATATAAATTGATGCGCTGTGCGTGGGCTCTACGGATAAACAGTCTCGTATAAAGACGTGTCAGTCTGTCCTGTAATGTTGAAAAATATTAACTTCAGCGAAATGCAGGCACAGTGTCAGACAAAGGTGGAGTGGACTCGTCCACTCTACCTCCAGACAATGCCAAAAAGCAAAAAGAGAGGGAAACAAAAGGGAAAAGAAAAGTCCAAAAATGCGATGAACGTTTTAAGAGCACAGCGTCCATTGAGCATTTAAAACGGATTGGAGTGTCCAGGTGGTCTTAGAAAGTTCAGCATGACTCTCATAACTTTCCGTGTAGGGTCCCATGTTCTCTCCTCTCTGCGATCTGTCACCCAGTCGGCTTAAGGCAGTAAATAAGGACTGGGCTTTGTCTTCATAAGGATAGCACTGGCAGATGTTTGAAGCATCGTGGCGTCATCATAAACACTGTTTGCTTTTGGTGTATGGTTTTCGAAGCGCAGTTGCGAGCAAACCCCAAGAGACCAGTAGTGCCACAAAAAAATTTTTGTTCTTCGCAGCCAAGGCATTTAGCCGGAAATCAGTAACAGAACATAAGTGCGCCCGTTTGGCCAATGTAATGCATTAGGCAATTTCATGCTGCAGAACTCTCCTAGAAAACCTGGAAAATATTTTCTGAGGCTGCATTCTTCATATTTCTTGCTCTCGACTGTACTTTCTGCAGTACTAGTAAAAGCAAATAGAATTTCCGATCATGAGCCGCCCTTCATATATCTGCCAAGTATGCTGCCTGGCAGGCTTAGGTGCTATTTATCTTGTGCCCTAGCTAACCGTAGCCAAGCTATTCGACAAAAACAGAAGAATAAATACACCAGGTGAAAGGTACAATAATAAAATCTGTTGTATTCGGTCGTCAAAGGTATGGAGACTGAAAACTGTAGGCCTTCATACTGTTCTTTGCACCGTGGTATTTCTTCTTTTGTGGGACAGCTTGGCTAGCCTTAGTTCGAACAGCCGGTGTATACATGGACATCTGTCAAACAAAGGTGGTGTACGTATACATGTATATACCGCCCACGTTAATTAGCGGGTAAATGAAATATCTCTGTGCTGTTCGGCGGGCTCAAAAAGACACTACCTGGGATCTGTGCGTCTCTCGGCAAAACAGCTGCGTGCAGATTGTAAGCGCCTTGCTTGATTGCTTGCCTATCAGCGGTGTGTGTTGGCTCTGTCGTAGTCATTTGATAAGCCGCAGTCTTTATACAGTGAACCCTCACTTGAGTGAACTTCAAGGGACCGAAGGAAATAGTTCACTTAAGTGAAAGTTCACTAAGCTGAATATTCACTAGACCAACATAAGACATGGCATACAGAGTCAAAAGTTTGAAGTGCAATTCATGGAGCAAAACACATGACATCCATAGTGTTAGAAATGTGTGAAATGGAATTTGCACTTATCAACAAGTACAAGGTTCATAACAGTCATAATGCTGCCTTTCTCACTTAGAAAAAAATCTGTAATCTTCTTCTGCACTTGTAGTTTTAAATCACAGGAAGTAACAAAACTGTCCAAAGAGTCAATGTTTTTGTACACTTCTTCTGGCACAGCTTGCTGTTGAGACACAAAGTCTCTCAACTTTCCAGTGTACCCTACAACCTCAGCTCGAGTTACAGGGCTTGACACTGGCTCGGCAGTTGCTTCGTCTTCGTCTCTTCTTTGTCTTCGTCGCCTCTTTTTCGAAAGAGACGACGACCATGCCACGACTAGCCGGTCGGAAAAAAACACACACCACGTGGTTTGTGGTGTGACAGATCGCCGCTTTTTTCTGGCGGCGTTGTAAGCCAGCGATGTTACTAGGTTCACGGCCTCCGAGATTACATGCTTGCTCGTTTTGTGTGGGCGATCTCGGAGCCCCTGCCTCGTTGCCGTTCGTTTTCCACACCGCCATTTTGCCTAAGGGGCGCTGTAGTGCCAGCGACGTTACATTGCCGCTGGAGCGGCGGTTTGATGAGGGCAGGCATCAGTTCTGATCGTAAAAATAAGCCTTGGGCCTCTGAGCGAGTTCGTTAAACTGAAATATTGACTGTTCCGAAATTCGCTTAAGTGAAACATCTTTGCATAGAATCTATAAGAAAGCTGCCGGGGATTTTTAAAAAGTTCGTTATTCTGAAATATTCGATAAACCGACGTTCGTACAACTCAGAGTTTACTGTATTAGCTTGAGTCCCTTTGCATACAAAAGATTAAAGAAAACTGAAGCACAGTCATGCAGTGCCAGTTCAATGTTTGAACGCGATCTTGTCCGTATTATACACTGAGCAATGAGAGAAAAGACAGGAAGGAGACCATAAATCAATGGCATACGCCCATCGTTCAGTGACGGGCAGTGGTCGAAGAAGGAAATCGCACTGCAACGAACATTTGAAGGCAGTCAAAAAGAGAAAGATAGGTGATTTGTTATTTCATAAAATCGAAAAATGGCGTGACACTGTGGATTACGGAAGATGCACAACACAAGCCCAGAACAACCATGATTTATTGACAGCAACTCGAGCAAATTTATATAGTAGAGCTGGGCGAATATCCGAAGTCTCGAATACGAATCGGCTATTGCACAGCTACTATCATGCACTATCCGAAGTGAAGAGCTAACGCTTGGGTATTTGCGAATATTTAAAACTACCCATATAGTTCGCAAAAACGGACTCATGGAAACTTGTTACTGTTTTTCGCCTGCTAAACACACTGTTGCAAATTATCAAAAGTGAAACAACCACAGAGGGTTTCGAACGAACGCAGAAACAAAATGGATAATGCAAGTTGTGTCTTTGATTTCGCGACGGAAGCCTATATGACAGCGTACGAGTTTTGCTTGTAGTCTGTGATTTTCAGTTTCGTGCGGTCTATCTTTTGCGCTACGACCAGCGGTGTTTTTCTTGCAACGCGCCCATTTACTTGTGTTTACAGTGCACACGTCCTTGAGCTGCCTCTTTCCTTTCGATGCGAAAGGATCAAATGGCCCATCCAGCTAAAAAGTCGGTGTCGGTAGCAATGAAACGACACGTAGATTCTCATTGGTGATGACGTCCCGTCACGTGCGCGTCTCGACGAAGCAGAGCGGGGGGAAGGGTACCTGCTTCAATGGTGCGCCAGGCATTGCGTGAGGGGAGAGGGCATCGCCGCAACGCCACGTCATCCTCGCTGCCGGAAGCCTGTGTTATCCGCGCGCTCCTTGTCCACGCAAGCCCTCAGCTGCTTTCGAATTTCGCCTCGGTGATCGCTATAAAGAAATTTACCTATTTAAAAACAATAAATCTTAAAGAAAGAACGTTGGCGGTAGGGAGTTCCGAACCTAAGCCGAGTGTCTTACCCGTTGTACTGAACCCGCGCCTCCTAAATAGCAGGCGTATGCACTTGCTTTTGCGACACCCTGCTACTCGATCGAACCGAAATTTCCGTTGCCAGTCCCGGCGTGACGAAATCGGTGGCGTCAAAATCACCGCGCTTACACCCGTGTTCTTAGATTTAAGTGTACGTTAAAAACCCCAGGTGGTCGGAATTTCCGGAGTCTTCCACTACGGCGTGCCTCATAATCAGAAAGTGGTCTTGGCACGTAAAACCCCATCATTCCTTTTTACTCTTTGCTCATTTCATATGGCCGTACCGAACAAATTATTTTCGCCGCGCATATCACGTATAGTCTTCAAAGTATGACATATTGTATATCTCATACATATATGTCATATATATCATGTTTGAAAGTAAAGTTAGAAGTTCATTCTTTTACCGGCTTTTGCGTAGCTTCATTTACGACCCCTAACTATACCCTACACGTGCGTCTATTCTGTCTGGCATATTGTTTTTTTTTTTTGCCAATACGAAAGCGTAATAATACGTTCCCTTTAAGAAATTGGGCTCCTTTGCGTTATGCAGACGACGTCAATGCGTGTCCTAAACCCATTTCTCTCCCTAAAATCTAGGAAAGTTATTGCTTTGACACTTTCGCTGGGACTTTTTTTTTGTTCTAATACACGAATATATAGCACAATGTAAAAAGAATAATAAATCCAGCGCCGATATATTCGTAAACCTGGGGCCAATGCGTTAGCATTGCGTCGCAAGTCTTTGAGGTCCCGGACGCATTAAGTGAACCGCGTTCACCACATCGCAGAGTGTTGTAGAAGAGTTCACTCGACACGCGTACTACCTCTTCGAAGAGCAAAGTGCCACTGACGGTGGTATGGAGCAGACCAACCTCAGTTCCGCTATATATGTGTCAGTGGAGCGTATAATAACGGGATCCGGCACAGAATTAGTTCAAAGGCTAGAAGCTTGTAGGAAAATTAACAGGACCTTACTTACGTTTGTGCCGGGGTCCGGCTTTCATCAAGAGTTCGATTGCAAGCCCACGGAGTTCCCAATTCATACATATTTCTCTGTAAAAAAAAATAAAAAAGTGAGAGGGAGAGAACAAAAACGGGAATACAATCTTTACGAACTCGCGAGCACACAGTGGCATTATGCTCAGAGAAAACAACGCAGTCTATGACCACAAGCACGCGTACATTGAGTGGCGTCCTGAATGCCAACACGTCCATCCGTTGACTCACGTCAAATTCAACGAAAACCGAGCGTGAATACAAACTTTCGCGTACATACACTCACATTTTTATATATATATATATATATATATATATATATATATATATATATATATATATATATATATATATATATATATATAGTTTGTGACTAACTTACGCATCAAGACCTTCACAAGGGAGGAAAGACGAAAAACGTTACCAATGGAACTACGGGAGAGGGATGACACGTTAACGAAGTGTATGCCAAGGGTCGCAGCTGCCAGGAAAGCGTTTCTTTTGTTCTTTGTTTGAAGTCGCTGCAACTTATGTGCGACCTCGATGACGGTCAATCCACCCCCACCTGGTTGTAGGACACCTGTACTGTGACCTCCACTGACCTCTGAGTTCAACCAACTGGGTTCCATTGCATTCTTTGCACGAGTGGTGCCTGTCTTTTTGTCTGAGGGAAAGCTGTTTTTTAGAGAAAGTATATGCGTGTGTGAAAAGTAAATTTAAACATATATCAAAACTGATATGACAAGGCGAACTAATAAACGTGGACATAACTGCGACGCGCGAAGGATCTCTAATGGCTGTTGCCGCAATAAGCATCTCAGTTCGTAAACGCGCCATATAATATGTCATGCACGAGCGTTAGGAAATACATAAGGCAACCAGCAAAAATATTCAAAGGTGCACGAAACTGACGTTTCGGCCGCCCAATCATATGCAAAACTAAAAGAGAAAGGTTCGCAACCATGGCAGCTAGAAATGCACGTGCACACATTTTGGCATCGCACCGACCAAAAGTGGTGGGGTTAAATGTAACGTGAAATAATAATTAGAGGCCACGTGTGGGTTATTCGAAAACTGCCTACCTGGTTTGCTTTCCTGCGTTTTTTTTCCCGTAATGTCACTGTATGTGCGCGCAAGTTTGCGTTTACGGTTGTTTTCGTTGACTTTGACATGAGTCAATGCGCGTGTTGGTATTCATGACGCCACTAAATGCATGACTGCTTGCGGTCATAGACGATCTCTTTTTTAATATATTATGCCACTGTCTGTACGCGTAAGTTCGTAAAGTTTGTATACACGTTTTTGTTTTCTCTCTCTCACCTATTATTTAATGTATAAATTGAACATTGAGTGTTTGCAGTCGCACTGCTGATGAAGGACAGATCCTGACCGAAACGTCAGAAAAGTCCTGTTACTCTTCCTACGCGCTTCTACTCTTTAAACTACATATATTGCTAGCGCTTTAAAAAGTTAAATTAAGCTACTAGCTCCGCACCTTCCAAGATCCGCAATAGTGTCTTTGCAAAATTGTTTCCAGATAGGACAGGCTTCAGTCCAGCATACTCACCCGTCGCGTTCCTGCGCTCTCCAGCAAGAACTGAAATATGGCCTCTGCCGGAAAACACTCGCTTCGATTCTCCATCCGTCTGCTTTCTTTCCCGTAGCCTCACCCGTGTGCAGGGAAGATCTCTTCGGAAGCTTCTCACTATAGTGACCATCGGTCACTTGCGCTTGGCGTTACACAAAAGACGACCAAAGAACGAGTCCCAACTGCTCGGCTCCTGTAACAACGTCAGCTGCTGAACACCTGCTTTGCATGCGCCCTGGAATGTGAAACTGGAATGCGAGTTTATGTTCTTACGACCACCGAAGCAGCAGCTTTCACGCTGGGTAAGTAGTGGGCGGTTTAGAGCAACACGCAGACTCGGTGAGTGGCGGCGTCTGTGCGTGTATCTCGGGAGCCACCCTGATAGGCATTACTGCAGCGGCCGCGAAAGTCTATGTGCGCATAGCAAAGAAATTGTGGGTATGAAAGTGATGGTGCCCACGGTGAAGGTCTGCGGCTGTTGCGGCAAATGATTTCAGAGCTGCAGAAAGCAACGAAGTCTGCCGATATTTTCGGCCCTCAGCCGTTGTATATGATTGTATGTATTTTGCATAATTTTTTTTGTTATCGCTATAGCTTTATTAGTGTAACGATTCCCCATTCTCAATTTGCTACGCGTGCGGACAAAAGATAAGGGAACATCCAAATTGTTTTGCAGTGACGTCTGCGGTGTGCAGGAGTCTGGTATGTTGCGACGCCGTGGACCCTGACAAGCGGGGCTCGGACATTCCTTCGCTTTACCGCGCGTGTCCTGGTCGTATGCGACAATGGGGGAATTCGACGACTGAGCCGACGCCGTGCACTTGGACCTAGGATTTCTGGTCTGGGAAACGTTCTGCTTAACCGCAGGCGTCACTTATCATGTGAACTTGGGAGCCGGAAACTGCTAAATAAACCCACTACAACGGACGTACAAGCACTAACTCTGAATGATTTTGCAGATTTTCAAAGGTGATCGAAATGTATTCAAGCGAGCAGAGTGTCATCTACCGCACGAGAAGGGCACGATTTGGCAGGGCGATCGGTGTTTAAAGGAATGTTGACCATCTCCTAGGCTCAACAACTTAATTCCCCAATATCCCAGAAAAGATAACTATAATTTGAAGAACGTATAAAATATTTCTTTTTTCCAAATTCATATCTAGAATAATTACCTTAGTCTGCGGCCCGATCTATATCGCACCCAAATCGGGAACCTTGTAGCCACTGTCACCTTGCGCCGGAATTTTCATCCGTAGTGGTTGAGCGAAATTCGAGGAAAAAGCAGGGAGGCAAGAATAGACGGTGGTCTTTCTTGTGGGAAAATAGATGCCGTCGCACTAGATGTATTCAGAGCCGGAAGGATCGCTGAATTCTGCTGTCTTTTTTCGAAGCGTGTTACGAGGCGAAAGCAACCAAGGAATGTTGCAATACTGCAGCGACAAGTTTGTGGTAGGGCGCACTAAACCATGAAGTACAGTAAAAATAAAACACTAACACAAAACAGCGAGATGAATGTTCGTTTCGAAAGTTCAGTCATATTGTGGGTGGGTATTTACAACTCCCACGTTAGCGGCCATAAAATAAATAATATCCAATAGGCAGCCATATTTCTAACACAAGAATAAGCAGCTGCGACGGCTTCGCTTTACGACTTGGAGAAAATAACATTTCTTTTAACAAAATGACAAAGAGAATGAGAGAGACGGAAGGGAACGACAGTAGAGCAGCCAAGGCAATAACTTCAAAACGAGGGCTCAAACTGCCCGGCGTCGATGCGTTCGTAAATACGTAAACCTACTACGCCAAACATTCCCTTGTGCCTGAGTGCTCTCGGAGCACCTTATAGGCGAGGCCTTTAAATGTAACGACTTTTCATGGTCCAACGGTCGTTAAAAGAACGCATTCGCAACCGACGATAGTTCGACGTGCTTTTTCGGTTCAAACTCGTGGCTATTCAGATTCTCTCTTGGAGGAAGGACGATCCACTCGGTCTCCATCTCACTCTAGGTCAGAGAAGACAGGGAGAGAAAAAGGGGGAGAATGTCTTGCGGAAACATTCCCCGAGGCAAAAGTTATCTCCTGTTAGCAGCCTGCACGCGATTTGAGACGAGTGTAAGGCTCCTCCTGGAGAGAAGGAAAACGGAAACGTTGGGGATTAGCCGAGCAGAAAAGCAGTGCTGGAGCTGGTGATTAGATAGACGTAAAATTGCAGCCTTAAGAAGTTGTGGAAAATAGCTGGGTGTGAATGGCCGCGCTGGCAGCTTTTGCGGAGAAAGCCGCTTCGGGAGCGCCGTGCTGGCTTCTGCTTTTAATGCTGCTACCTTCTCCGTCGACGTGTCAGCACGAGCACCCCACGACTTCGACTACTTCGCCCGAGGGCACCTCTACTTCGCCTAGCCCTATAGGCGACGTCAGCGCTTCGGCCGCCAGTCATCTGGACAACGAAGCTTCGTCCTTACCAAGGGTACACCGTGGTGTTTCGTGGGTCTCCCTTCGGGGTAACGTTTCTCACTGGGCAAACAAACCTGCAATGTAGGTCAGCTGCTTCAACATGAGGATTTGCATATGCGTAACGGTGGACGAAGGCACGGAAAGAGTATCCAGGAATCACACCACTGCCCCCTCGCTGTGATTTCTTTCGAGAAAGCCAGAGATGTACCCAGAAACACTTCATTGCACCAGGTTTCGAAGAAATATGAAGCCATAAATACTTTCGACTTCCTTGCGCTGTACAGTTACGGATATTATGTTACCACAGGATATGAAATGCCAGTGTTCACATTCAATTCTATAGGGTAGGTCTCAAGCTTTACCAATTAGCCGTGAAAGTTAGTAGGAGATACAGCAACAGTAGATATTAGCAATTCATTCGGGTGAATGCTCCCCGGGGTGCCTTAAGGCATTAATTGCTCTGTAAATGCAGTACTTTCAAGTTATTTGTCCTCCAAATATGCTTGAAAATGTATTGATGTTCGACGTCATCCTTTCCCAGTAGGAAAACGACCCGCTTTGCAATGACGTACTTGAGCAAGTATTTGTCGACATTTATCTCAAACCTAGTGGTAGTCAGAATTTTGCTCCTTATTGGCTGTGTATTGAAAATCGAGGAGCTCAATTCACTAGTTCTGCAGTTGTAACACTTACAATGTGATTACTCATGAAATCGCAACTTGCCCGTTTTAGTTGATAAAAAAAACCTGTTGGCAACTATCACGCAGTGCCTATAGCTCTAAATGCCGGTAATAAAGTGTCATCGAACAAATAGAATTTTCTTTAATTTTTGCTGTGGCATATTTGGAGTATGCAGCTTCGTGGGTGAAGGCAGTTTACGTGGCCTGGCAAAATTTGGTCCCTTCTCTAAACTTATGGAAAACCACATTTGAGTTATTATTCACAATGAGAATAAACATCTAAATTAGAAAGTAACAGCAAGAATCTTGTAAAACAAGTATGTAAGGAAAGCTTAGACTGACAAAGAAGATATGCTGATAACAGGCACAACGTTCATTTGTGCCGTGTTGCAGCGATATTTTTTCAATGAAAACGGTGAATGACATTAAACGTCAGCGCATGGAAACTTTGCGAGCTTTAAGAGTGTTCTAAACGTGGAAAGACAATCAGCTACCTGATTGAGACGAGATCGCTGAATACAAAGTTACTATTATAAAACCAGGGAATATATAATGATATCTTTATCACTCTGGCATTTTCTAATCACAGCAAGGAAATTGATTGTTTGATGTAAGTGACGGCCGAAAAGGCGAGAGTACGCGTTTCTGATGAATCTCGCTCATTAATTTATTTATTTATTTTTATTATTTATTTATTTATTTATTTATTTATTTATTTATTTATTTATTTATTGCTTTCATGTGAATAATTTGAGATGCCTAGTGTATATTGGAAATCAAGCGCGCGTTCTGTCGGCGAGCGTACGACCGTTGTATATGCTAATTTAATTGAATTGTCAGCCAAGTATAAGTTGCGTTTTATGTAGCCAACATTGGTAAATGTTGTTCTGCTTATGGTATCAATAGGCTCGTTTTGCTTTCCAATATGCTTGGAGGTATTTGGGTGCGGATTCACTTTGAATGGTCATATCCGGAACATCGTATAGGTCCTGGGTTCAGAGTTTTTGCACTTGTAAACGCCATGGCCATTGTTTCGGAAATATGTTTATTTGGCGCTGCTTACACCAAAATGCAATTTTATTTTTGTCCATTCCTAACTTTCTCATATCTGCAATTGTGCATGGTTATTCTCCTGTAAGTGAAACAGTTTTCCGCGAACAATCATACAATTAAAGTTAGAGTGTTTCCTGTGTCATTTATACAGACTAGAAACAAGACTTATCCAAGCACTAAGCCTTGTTGTATATCGGGCTCGATCTGCCCCGAACAAGACGCCCTGCGACTTTGTGGCCTGTGTGAGAGACCTATAGACGTATACATTTGGGTCCTGTGATGAAGCCCCTCTTGGAGACGGCTCATCGATTGGAGGTCCCGAATGTCGGCTGTATATTGAGTTCGCAAGCGTAGAAGTTGGCAGCTCAAGGAAAGCATGAGTACAGTGGCTGTACATTTATCAAGTGAGATGGAGGCCCTGAGTATTCTTGCTTAGCTCAGTCGCTGAGTTGATGGAGTTGGTGAGCATATCCCTTAAACTTATCAAAAAACCAAATTTTGAGGATGCACAGGAAATCCGCAATCGCCGGCTTTTGTAACACGGCTGTTTTCAAACCGCAATGACAAACCCATGATAATATAGCTCTTGTTTCAGCGTACCATTAGTCGCAGAGCCAAGTGCTGCAATACACAGGCCTGTTAACTGGACAGCACCACGTGTAGAAGTGAAAGAAATTACTTCTATTGATGCCGCATGTGGCGACACCTATTGGGCTTCGCTGCCGACTAACGCTGAAATTGTATTTACGTCTTCTTTCCCTTTTACCGATGCCTGCTTGAATGTGCCTTGGACTCACTCTCGGAATAGTTGAACCAGCCCTTGCCAGTAAAGAAAGTGACAACGGTAAGTTCAATTTAACAACTATCCACTGCAGAGAGCTTGCCATTGTAATCATCATCACCCATCAGCTTTTGCATGCATTCTTCCTGCCAAGTCTTCAACTACCATTTCTTGCGCCAACAGCTCCAATCCCTTAGTCACCTGGGGAAAATGCGTTCTTTTCAAGAGGTAGCTTTCTTTCCTTACCTCCTCGCTAATGGAGGCGTCGTCGTCGCCTGGATCACGAAGTAGCTGTCGCTACTTTAGCCAACATGCTGTCTCTCGGCGCACGATCTTTTTGGCTAGTCTATGTGATAGGCTCGAAAACAACGACGCGCATATAGACTTACGTACACAAAGCAACACTTCCAACAAGTGTATTCCGAGGAAAAGAAAGACTGTATTATACACAAGCGGCTATCACATCGCGTCAGTGCGCAGTCGCGTTCGAATAGTGAAATTCTTTAGGAGGCACTGATGTCGATGCTACACTCACGCAACGCTAGCCTACTTCAACGACTCTGTTTTTGTCTCGACAATCAACGTTACCTATGGCCCTATAACGTAAAACTATTCCAATATGTTTGTATTCCAGTCTCCTGACATCAAATTTGCGTAACCACCGACGCAAGCACCGGGGGTTACCTGCAGTATTGTCTGAACAGACAAATCAAACGCTCTCCTCGTTCATAGGAGGTCACTTTTGCTTACTTGAAAAACGAATAACACTGCCTACACTGAGCGGCTTGTCGTATCTAATTGGCTTACAAGAGGCGAGGAGAACGCTCAAGCGGAGAGGGATTCGACGGAGGAAGAGCAGTGCACTGAAGATCGAAAACCGGACGAAGAGGGTGGAACCGGCGTCTGCGATTGTTCCGCTTTCCCTTACTTAGCTTGCGGTGGCTGGTCGAAAATCGCGGCGGCATGCAACGGAAGCTTAAGTATGACGCTAAAAGGGATCCTCAGGAAAGAAGAGTTGGCCGAATGAGTTCGTAAACGTGCAGAAAGTGCTCGAAAACGTTACACGGCCACGCAAGAAGTTTTATTATACGCAAACAAACCAATGCTCTCCGGCAGGTGCGAGTAGCCAGCGCCTGAGCGATCGGCGGCAGCCATCTTTTATTCCTTTCGGTACTGGGCAGCCTGCGGCTGTTCAGAAGAAAATTCAGTTTTGTTCGGCATGTTAGTGCATCTTTAATGCCTACACGTCACTTTGACGCCGTGAGTTTTCGCGGTTTTGTGACGTCGCGTGCCGCCCGGAAACTTTTGACCAATGGCCGGGAGCTAATGGCGAAAAGGCGTCGAACCAGAATTAACTGTTTTTTTTTCTTTTTTCGGTCAATTCATGCATATTCAGTGTGTGCACATCATATCAGATGGGGAGGTATCGCGGTTTTCGTGACGTCGCGTGACAGACAGCTGAAGTGGGGGTGGTAAATCGCGGAGGGCTGACAGCAGAAATGGAATAGAAAAGTTTGGAATAGTTTTACGTTATAGCGCCCCTACTGACGACGAGTTCTAGCAGCAACAAAGCATGTGCTAAGATTTGGCGTGCTTTTACAATCTCGATAATGAATAGCCAGGTGATCTCCTCTGCCATTCCTGGCCTTGTTTTGATGCTGCCGCAGCACAATAACAAGGGTATTACAGTATCTGTTTTCCGTGCAGAGTTACGGCTTTCTACATTTCGTGCTTCAATGTTTTTTGAAACTTGTAGATTTTCGTCAATATTTATACATAATATGCAATGGTACTAAATCAAAATTCTGCTGCCTACAGTTGCTAGAATGAAACCTCATTTTTCAACTGCATCAGACCTCATTTCAATTGATCAGTCGCATGTCTCTAGAGAACGTCGTCTTGCGTGTATTTGAATAGAGGAATTGCAGTCGACCTCGACTTAAAGCTTCCTCGTATGGTCTTCAGAGAGCTTTCAGTGAAATTTGCCGCGTCCTTCAGCTGTTGATTCCTTCCTTCATGCCCATGCCAGCGCAATGTATATTTTGTTTCTCATTTCTGTGCCACCATTAACCAGCACACGTCGTATTTGTGGATAGCTCTCGGGAGTGCCCTTATTCCGCGTTCCATTTTTCTGCCGCAGCTGCGGGCGACTATACGTGCGCGTTGATGTGATATGGCACGGCGTGCGCGTAAGTGCACTTGGCGATCGTGAAATAGCCCCACGACGGCCTCTTCAAAAGTGGCCGCGAAGCGCGTCCTCGAAGCGGGGGCGGCATCGCAATATTCCCCATTGTTACATCAAACGTAGGGACCGTTATAAGTTGGAATTGCTCCCGAGCCTGTCGTCCTCCGTCTATGTGGTGCTGCGCACTGCTCAGTTCACATTATATGGTGGTATAGTTGTGCGTGTGTTCCTTATCTCCACTGCTTACGGAGAACATTCATTGAAACTCCCCTTGGCAGCGCGTTCATGCTGGTGAGAGAAATATGACTGCGACTCCATTTAAACGAACGTTTCCTAAGTGTACGTGCGGGATAAACGAAACGTGGACGCCAGCCTGGTCAGATGTAGGTCCAGGCACGATGATAACGTGCGTTAGTTAAACAGAATGCTTGTATTTGAGAACATTAGTTGAAGGCAACTGGTACCTAAGCTATGGCTTCACCACCCGTCATGCTTGGCTACCGAACATCACTAGCATTACAGCCATAAAGGAGGAACACAACTCAGCCCCTGTGTTGTGTACTCTCCTCTGTCCTCACCGTCCACGTTTAGCGCTGTGGGAACATGTCGAAATTGAATCACCAAATAGCCCAAGCTTCCAATTTATGGAGGAAGTGAATTCCCGTGAGCGATGGAACCGTGGCGCATGTTACACGCTTACGCATTAGACACAGGAGATTTCATACGAGACATGCCGTAGTGGAGGTCATCGACGAGTAATCGCTGCGAGTAGTTATGCATCCTTTCTCCAAGAGAATGCGGACGCGACGGTTCGGTATGCATTATTTTAAAATTTTGTGCGGCCCCCGTGGATGACGATCTTCAATGTAGGCGGATAACCAAACGCTTCCAGAAAGCTACTCGCTTTATCGAACGAATGATGCGCTTGGAAGCGTATATTTCTTTCAGAGAGGACATTTAGCGAGTGTTTGTTGTTTCGTGTCGTAATTCCCTAGAGAACAGAACCGTTACCTCTGTAGCCGTAGTATATATATATATATGGCTGTGCATGCGCGCGTTGAGCGGTGGAGCGCCGGTGCGGAGGCTGACTCCCATCCTCCTCCCCCGCCACCGTAGCTCTCTTTTGCAGTTACCACAGGTGGGGAAGGCGGCGAGAGAGAAGAGACGCGCTCTCCTTCCAGATTGCTCCAACACAGACAAAACCTACACTACGAGACGTCCCGCAGCTGTCACACGTCAGCACGTCCGTCGCAAAGCGCTGTAAAAGTTTGTGTTGGGCGACCAACGGGCCCTGCAACGCCGCGGTTGCACGAGAAGACGTGCCATTTGCTTAGCCGCTTCTGTACCGGCTATGAACTGTGTACCTATGTACCTATTTACCGGCTATGACCAGATCCAACCACTGCTGCACGAAAACTGGCGAAAGAGCCAAAGAAAGAAGCTGTCTTTTAAAACTCGGGGTCACTGCTTTGAACTACGTACAGTATCCTCGCTTAGGCAGCTTGGTTACGCTCGCACACGCATACACACCTCGGCCTATGGCGTTGCGCCGCTGAGCGCCAGGCCCCGGTTCTATTTCGAGTCGTCGCGGCCGCCTTCCGAAGGGGGATGAATGCAAAAAACACTCTCGTATGCCGTGCCTTGGGTTAAATTACGCCACGAGGTCAAAATTAATGCGGTACCTTACACTATACGGAGTCCCACGTAACCCACTGTATCGAGACGTCAAACCCCACAATTCGATTTTCACACTCACGCACGCACACATACACACGGCGAGAATAAGTGCGAGAGAGAGTGACAGACAGACAGACTAATACGCTCACTGGACCCTTGGGAGTCACGTAATAAACCGATATGTATGAGGAGACTAGTTATCATCGACTCGCATAGCTTCTGAGGGTTGGACTGTCCTGTGTCTGGTAGCTTCATGGAATGAATCTCCAGAATGCACTTGGTGTGGATGCGTGTGTTCGTATACACGGGCGGTTATCCATAAAATGTCGTGACCAGTATGGCATGCGATTAAAGCTGGCGCTTTGATGCTGGCATGCTAAGAGCACTAGGGGCACTATTACTTGTCAAACAGCTGTCTTTAAACCAGCATAATAGCCTTTGCGTCGGCAGGTCACGGAGGGGAACGTCGGTTTCGTTTTGTCACTTTACTACGCCGTTAGTGCGATTATATTGCCTTCTTCGAACCCGTCAGTTTTCCATTTTAGTCCTTGAGCGAAACATGCTTGTGATATAATATTGATATCATGGTCGGTTTGATGCAGTTTGGGTCACGGGGTCCCCGTCGCTAGCAGATATGTGTATCCTGTGTGTATCCTGTGTGGCGAAGCGTGAATTCGTCATTCGGCAGCGATGACTCCTCTAACCTGACATCATAGCAAGTACCGAGTAGCTTTCATCTACAAAGTTTAGTCTGATGGAACAACTTTATGCGCCACATTTGTGCCACTGCGGCTTTTCCACTATAGACTTTAGAAAGCAATTAAGGTGCTCTCTATTACAGTGCTTGAGCGAGTAGTGTTGAATTATTGTGGTGGCCACCTTTCGCGGTAGCTCGGAGACCATGACATTCTTATGTTTGTTGCGAGACACTGCGTTGCGAGTCTGACTCCTAGCCGCGGCCTCAGCATAGCGAAAAAACAATTAAGAAATCGCTCCATATAATTCCTACATTACCCATCCCACGATATCTGTTGACGTTTATGCGATTATGCGTTTATGCGATGGAGTGCCATCTAGCAGCGCGTACGTGAACGCCTTTCTTTCTCTTTATTGTGGCCTCCGAGATTCCTGGCGTTCCGGTGCCTGCTAGCGCTGAAAACTGTGTCTCGCTGCCCGCGCACATTCGTGACTGAGCACTAAAGCATTGGGTTGCTGTCGTTACGGAACTCGTGCGACACTGGTTGGTTACCGCCCTGCACTGTGTACATAGATTTAGGTGCACGTTAAAGAACCCCAGGTGGTCAAAATTTCCAGAGTCCTCCACTACGCCGTGTCTCATAATCTGAAAGTGATTTGGGCACGCAAAACCCTCTAATTTTTTTCCCCTCTCTTGCGTGGTCGAGAAGGCGCCGCCGCATCAAGCCACTATCCTTCTCGGCTCACCCTCTTATGCTTTCCCTCGCACCTACAGCATACGGCGCGCGGCCGCCATCTTATCGCACTTGGGCTTGAAGGTTACCTCACGGCAACGCCGACGCCGACGACGGCGAAAATTCGCTTGGAGTGCCCGTATAATTGCTGTCGCAATAATACGAAATGCAATACTGACGTTGCGCTTCCTATTCTTCGATGGTCTTTCCTACGAGAGAGATTACTTGCAGGAAAGGCTAGCATTTTCATCAAAGCTTTGGAAGACCTCACACATCACAGTTATGTTGTCATTTATATGAGTGGTGGGTCTGTTACTATAAGTTATGTATTATGGCTATAATTTGAATGTTATATGACTGATCTTTGTTAATTATGTTTATTGTCATTGAAGGTCTTGATCTTTTGCTTCTGCGCAATGCTTGTAATTCGCACTCCTTCCAGTTATGCCCTTAGGCCGCGGATTTATGGTAAATAAATCAATAAATGAATAAATAAAAAGTAAATAAGGTTCATCCCACGCACCTCCAGGCATCCTCTTAAAATCAAACGCCCATCGTGATTGGTTGCTGTTGGCATCAAAACATGGCTCATAACCGCGAGAGATAGTGGTGAGACAGACGGAGATGAAAACTGTACGAAACTAAGGACGAATAAATTTTTAAAAACTGGGAACCATAATTTATTGTTTGTTTTTCGTCGTCCTCAGTGCAGCTGACCACTTTCACGCAAGCTCCCTGTCTTTTCCTCAAAACACTTCTACTTCTCTGGCTTTAAACTACTGCACTGCGCTCATCATCACCACCGTTTGATCCGAGCCCTTGATAACGCTCAATATTGCTAAATTGCTAAAGCTGCAGTGTCTACTAGCCTTGCTTATCGCTATATGCTATCTCATTTACCGGGATATGTGTATATCAAATAGGCATCCGCAAGTCGCAACGAGCAGACAGAAATACTTAGGCGAATTCTACAAATTAAACATACCTGGACATGTCATTTTAATTTTACGGGATGATCTACTTGTACCCCTGAATTAAAGTTAAGACTATTTTAGACAAAACGTTTTTTTTTTGCCCAAGCTTTAATGGAAGAGTGGGGTGTGCAGCGTGCAGCGGCGCTTTACCCTCGTCATTCGCTTCCTTAACATGCAGTACATTGTATCTACATTACATTTACAATTACATTACCCTCATCATTGTATCCTTTGTAAAATAAGGTAGGTAGGTACATTTAGAGGATGGAATAGAGAGGTTCTAAGCACGCCCTTCTTGTTAAAATACAGTGCATTTGCAATTCCTTGCTTTGTTTATGTTCTATTTTTCTCCCGTCAAAGTACGCTAAACCGTCGGTATGCATGCGGTGCTAACTTTCAGTCAAAAATAGCATAGAATAGTTTAGTCTTTGTTGCAATGTTCAATTATTAATAGTCTTGTTATCGAAATGCAGGCGCTACCCCCGTACAAGCCGTACAAGGGTGGAGCCAGAAGTCCCGTAAGTATATTGGAGACATTTGTTTTGTCATATTGGAGACGTTTGTTTTGTCGAACGCTTTCTTATTCCCACAGCCCCCACGAAAAGGTACCCGCTGCGCTTGCGTAGGGAATTTAGTATTGTGCTGCTAAGCCCAAAGGCGTGGGATCGAATCCCGGCCGTGGTGGCCGCATTTCGATGGGGGTGGAAATCTCAAAACCAACTTGAACCGAGAACCGTGCATCGGGTGCACGTCAACGGACCCCAGCAGGTCAAAATTAATCCGGAGCCTCTCACTGTGGCGCGCCTCATAATTATATCATGGCTGTGCACGTGAAACACCCGAATTCTTTAACACCGAAAGTGTTAGTTCTGTCGACTTTGTAAGGCAACGTTGCCGTACGTTGCCACGTCAACAAGCAGAAAGAAAGACTGCAGGTTCACAATGTTGGACTCTTCAGACCCAGCGTTCCACCCTCGGTTTTTCATTATTTCTAAAATTAGGCCCATAAATAAATGAAATTATAATATTTAACCATTTCGTAAACTTATATGTAGGTGTGACTTTATGTCACGCATTTAACTGTTTGGTTTCCTCGGGCTTTCGAGAAAATAAGTAGACTCTGCTAGGCTTGCCTCAGGGTCGACACGAACGACGAAAAATGCATGCGCTGTAAATTTCAAATGCCACTAGATGACGCGGCATCTTATTTTGAAAAGTGAAGGCAACAAACCACCGCATGATGCTAAGCCGGCATCGATTTATTTAGGCAATGAAAATGCCCTTTTTGTGTGAACGACCAACAGAAATTTACCTTTTCTCCGCATACACGGAGGCGCTGCTGCAAGCACCTATTCGTGCGACTCGACCAAGAAAGTAGTTTTTCACGCTTGTAGGGAGCTCCCACAGGGGCGCCTGCGTGACCAGGCGTTCGGTGTGCTTCGACACCGTAGACCCAAGCACGTGGCCTGCTGCACCTTCCCACGCGTTGCCATGCGCGGCTTTGCCGTGACTGCGAAAAAAAAAGGAATCCTGGTGGCGGAGCCGACGCTGAGTGCTAGGACCTTAAGTCCCTTCGGCAGAGGCAACCCTCCCAATTTGGCCCTAGCTCCACGTAAACGGCACCCCTGGATTTACCCACCCCGGGGAAATCGGCACTCGGCTTTTCTTATCTCTCTCCACGCCCTTTACCTTTCTTTTTCATTTCTTTTTTACACTTCCTGTTTCTTTCTTTCTTCGCCTCAGTTTCCCCAATTTCCGGTAGCAAGAGTTAACCCGGGGGGACCTATCCAACCATGGTTAGGGTCCATGAAAACTGAGAGCTGGGCGAGTTGGCGTGGTTCCATGTTAACAAAAAAAAATACCAGCGCGAAAAAGGCTTGCACGAGCACAGAAACGACAAACACGGGCGCTGACTCGCAAGTAACATTTTATTTGCAATGAAACAGAGTAAGTGGAGAACCACAAAGGCAGGAGAACAGAAATCCTCTCACGTGCGCACGGAAACGGAAGAAGCAAAGACGTGGCCACCCCGTAGATGGCTGATGAAGTTCTGACTCACAGACACTCCCTTAGGTATGACACTTCTGCCTGGGACAAAAGTATTGAAGTTTCACCCATATATCTGTCACCTTCCAAAGACATGTAGAAAGCTTTCATTATTTCTTTTGTTTTTCCAGCACTATATATGTCGGCACAAAATCTCAGTCCTGTCAAAAACGGGTTTACAAAAGCTTGTGCGGCAGAGCACCGCCAAATTTGGACCAGTGCCATTCTTTCTGTAGAGTGCACGCTCTTGGATCCTGATATTTAAACATCGACTAGTTTGCCCTATGTAAACCTTTCCACAAGAGCACGGTGGTCTATAGACAACAATAACTTTACAGTCCACGTACATTTTTTTTATGTTTGACAGCGCGCACCCTGCACATTCGTTACATGTCACTCCATTCATTTCTTTGTGATCGGCTCGACAAATCGGACCAAGCTTGTGGCCGACACTAAGAACAGCATCAACCTTAATACCTGCTTGCCTCGTTTTTGTAACCCGTGTGCTAGCCCACGCACGTCAGGAAACGACAATGCATAATTTCTCCTCTAAGAGTAACGGTTGACGATGATCATTCCGGTCCTGTCCATTCTGGAAAGAAAGAGAGACATTATTGTGTTGAAATCCAAAGAAAACAACTTCTTCAAATGTGCACGGAAGCGTCTCTGCTCGTCGCATGCAGCTACGCTGCTGAGCACGGGGTCGCGTAAACGAATTTCGGCAGCGGTGACACGTCAAGGGGCGATGTCACAGTGGTCTTTGGCTGTGGTTCAGACCACGCCCCGTGGGCCGATAGGCACGCCGCCGGTATACCTAGTCGGCCGTAGCTAGTACCGCTAGCGCCATCAACAAAGACGTGTCTGCCGCCCTCTGGGCATGCCGGCTCTGGGGCCTCCGCTCGCGCAGAAAGGCCCGACGCACCATTGAGTGAAGCCTGCGAGCCGACGTACAGCAGCTCGATGGAAGTGATTGATGGATGGCCCTGATATTGAGCTGCAAGGAAAGCACTTATGTGCGAACACGGCGCGCCAATTTTTTGCCATCATACCAGGCGCAATACGAACCTTTCTTCCACAGTTGAAGTATATTAAGAAAAAATGCCTAAAACTAATGAACGTTCTAAAATTTTTATTGTACATAACATGGTAGTGACAGGAAGTGCCTCGTGAACCTGTACAAAAGTCTCATGCAGACACGCATAGAGTATGGGGCCATAGTGTATCAATCTGGCACTCCATGTGCTTTGAAGATGCTGGACCCTGTTGACCGTCTAGGTATCCCCTTGACAACCAGTGCCTTCGGGACAAGTCCTGTGGAGACTCTCTGCGTAGAATCCAATGAATGGTCACTCCGTCTTCAAAGGTCGTACTCTAGTTTCATGTCTTTTCTCATAGCACATGTCCACAATTAACATCCGAATTTTCAACCACAAACTGTATAGCTAGTGCCACTGTCTGTCATAACGGACCTGCCGTGGGAGAGCCCTTCTCTCTGCGCCTAAGGAACCATAGTGTCGATACCAGTTTCCCATTCCTTATATTCAGCGAAGCCATTACTGCCATGGCAATGGTAGCTCATAGAATATGACATGTATTTTGTAAAAGCTACAAAGCATGCCCCAGCATACACATCCAATTGCACTTCCTAGAATTTCAGGCAAAATGCCCGTGCCCCTAATGCTATAAGGACGCATCAAAGTCGCATGCCAGTCTGTCTTATGCAGCGGTGGGTCCATCGTTCTCGGCATCCGTTGCTCCGCACCTGGAAAAAAAAACATTTTTATGGCTGATGCGCATGCACTAATCCCAGCTGTAAACTTCACCAACAATAACCAGCTTCGGAAGGCAATTATTTATATTGACTCTTTCAGAGTCCTTAAAGCTCTATCGTCCCTACAGAAACATATGGGTCCTGTATTTCTGAGCTTTACTCGGCTCTGTGCCCCGCTAACGCATTTCAACAACATGTTATAGTATGCTAGGTCCCTGGTCACACAGGCATTGAAGGCAACGTGCTTGCCAACATAATGGCCACATCTACAGTATTAAAAGCTGGCAACTTTATCACTGCTGTCCCTTCCATAGACCTGAAACCGTTCCTGCGCAAGGAAAATACGGAGCTGCTATTTGCAACGCTCGTGGGACGCAAAACCCTCTAACAAGCTCCACCCAATAAAGCAACATTTACAAAGTTGGCCACCACTAACTCAGGTCATTTTCTGTCGACTGCGAATATGCCACACCTATGGCACACAGTCTTACCTATTGACCAGCGATGATCCTCCAGTCTTCAGGAAATGTGGCGAGGCGCTCACCGTTCTCCACGTCTTGCTGTAATGTCACGAAGTGGAAGACCAAAGAAAGACGCCCTTTCCTCTATAAGAGAAACAGCATACTTCATTACACACAACAATGTTTTTCGGCAAAGACCCACTCTTTTATGAGAAATTAGCTTTAGATTTTCTTTAAAATGTTTATGTACTCGATGTTATACACCCGAACGATCAGTAGCATGGCCTCTCAATAGAGGCCGTTATTACGCCAGTAACGTCGATAACACACGCTATCAAGGGCCCTGGTGAGGCAGCAATGCTGCTTGAAGTTTATTATCAATAGAATGATTTAGGTTAGCACGTCCTACATGCATATACACAGCGCACCTCACTGTAGTCATTGCCATAGTTTTATTGCAAGTATATGTTTTACGCACTTATACAGCGATCGATTTTAGGCATCTATACAACCACATTCATCAATCCATCGAGCTCAATACTAATCAGTAATACTCAACAGTACGCAATACTTGGTCCTTGCGCCATGAAACACTATACATAGTCATCATCATCGTAAGAAGCAGTGTGTCAGTAAGAACTCAATTTAACAGGGTCACAAGGACTTTGCTGGGTCTGAGGAGCTTAGGATTGTTCAAACGCAGTAAAAAATGGAGACAACCAAGTGTACACATACACACGCTTCACTTGCTTGTTCACGTCTGTTACTTCGCTTAAACATTCTTAAGTATGTCTTACGAACAAGAGGGGAAAGAGTGCCGCTGCCAACACCACTAGTGGTGACCACGGCAAAACAGGGCCAGTTGAGTACTACCGAAACTGCTACAAGGAACAATGCTTACCTGCAAGAACTGTATTCTTTGGTTCATGTCCCTTGGCTGCAAATGGTGACCTTGGCAGAAGCTAGATACCCGAGGAGATAAGCAAGCAATGCTAAACGATCCCTAACAGTGCCCTTCCGCTTCCCTGCCGACCACACTTGACCAAGTACGTGACGAGGTCGTCGACTTGTTATTCAACAGTGATCGCGATTGTTCTTTCGAAGGATTCGAGTAAAACTGAACAAGCGCATTTAAACAAACCTTCACAACATTTGCATACAACGTTGTTTTAAACTTTTCTTGACTGTATGCCGAAAATTAGCCCGCTCTCTCACCCGATTTGTTCTAGATTTTACGTCGGCTATCTATCAGGATCTCATCGTATCTTTACGTTGTAGCCTCGCGCTACAGTTACTGAATGAGAATTTTTCCCTCTCATGGGGGTTAAATTTGTATTAAGCTACATATTATCCACAGAAGAGAACGAAAATTAAAGCGGAACTTGCTCGCTGTAGGAGCCCAATCCAGAAGGTTTTCATGGTGTGGAACTTGCGTTGCTCAATTGTTATGTCGCCGTAGCTCAAATGGCAGAGAATCGCACAAATCATGCGAAGGCCGAAGGCTTGGCTCTCACCAACATGACGTTCTCTCTTCGTCCAGGTCTACTTTCATTTCACTTAAATAGTCCCGCAAGGCCAGAACACTACATAGGAATTCTACATAGGAAATTCTACATAGGAAGCAGATAAAATAGCGTGCTTACTTTAACCACGTAATGTACATTATTATAGAAAGAGAAAAAAGGAAAAAAATGGATATTCAATAATAATTAATGTGGTACATATTTCTTTATTAGTAATTTATTTGCTGAACCATTTACGCTCTGCAGTGTATGACGGACACTACCATGGGCTTTGCGTGATGTTCACAGCGCTTAAGTCACAGTTACAATGTATCAAGCTCAGCATTCGAACAATTTGTCTTTACGTTGGGCTTTGTAGGGAAAATGATTACATGTTTTAACTATTAACTAGACTATTCACTCTTCTTCAATGTCCTGGTTTGTAACCATTATGGATTGCCGTTTTCTCACTTCACGTGCGTTCGTTTTCTTTTTTACTTTGCATGCATGTTTAGTAGACTTTGTATGTTTTCTTGAAACTTATTGTTCTAATTCAATGTTAACATCCAAATTTAAAATCTGCCTGTCCCATTTTATACGTGCATCTCTTATCGTCCCTCCCCTCAGTAGTGTATTTATGCGCCTCAAGGTAAAAATACATGAAATAGTTCAAGAATATACCCATATATAGCCTTATGTTGCCAATTTCCCATATATAACCGTCTCCTGTATATATTATACTGTTCAATAAAAATTGGATATTTTCCAACTTCGCTCTAGGCTCCTCTAGGCTCCTCTAGGCGCTCTAGGCGCCTATTTGCTCTAGGCGTCTCCTTGTACGGTCAGCCTACCCACTAATATATACAAGTGCTTCTTTCTACTATTTTTATTGACAAGACGTGTGCGGCTTGGCGCTGCACTTGTTACCCCTTGTTTCGTCATCGTACAGTCTTATGCATGGCAAGCTGGGAGAATTAGTGATCGAACACGTTCCTAGGGGTGGGCAGCGCAACCCGGATAAAAGACAAAGGTACACGATACTCGTAGCGCTCGTATCGTGTACTTCCTTTTGTCTTTAGTCCGGGTTGTGCTGGCCACTGCGAGAAACATGTTCAGTTTTATACACTAATGCATATGCGTTTATATATACGGGCACACACAATGTTTCTAGAAAAACGGTGTTTTTCGCAACAAACATATAGAAAGACTACCACAGGTTGATTACCACAAGTTGATGCAATGTATTTTCCCATGCCCTGCAGCAGCCTCCAAATGGAGGCTAGCAGTATGTATGAAATAAATAGATAAGCATGAAGGTAACACTGTGGGAAGAAATTGGCATTCGACGAAGAGAACGGAACTTTTTCCATCCGGGCAGGTAGAACGTTTGAAGTTTCAGCAGAACCATTGAACTACGCTGAAACTCTACAACATTGCAGAGATAGTAAAAGGCGCTTCCTCCAACACATCATTCTATTAACCGAGAAGATGCCCTCGAATGACGACAGCTATAAACTAACTTATTCCCGTCGTCTCTTGCACCTTCTCCTCTTCGACCTCACACAATATGCCTCATACTGTCCCTACTGTGGAGCAAAGCACTGCACCTGGGAATGCCCAGACCATCCAGGCTACTCCCCTCTTCCTTCACCTTCCTCTTGAGAAACTGCGCTCACCAGCTGAGACCCGTAAAAGCAGCGATGGGCGATCCAGCGGGCATGCGGAGCGACGCGAGCGCATCCTACGGGGAAGTCGCCCTACCCGATCAACAAGAAATGTTTTCTCTCTCTCGCTCTCTCAACCTGCCAGGACAAATATAGAGTTCCACATTCGAAATTGTTGGCATAACAATTATTAGTTTATGGCAACATGGTAGTTTATGGCACCGACAATATTGGCAATACGGCAACAACAAATGTGGCAACATTTATTCATCATCATCATCATCATCATCATAATCATTAGCCTATTTTATGCCCACTGCAGGACGAAGACAGCTCCCGGCGATCTCCAATTAAGCCTGTCTTGCGCCAACCGATTCCAGCTAGCGCCTGCGAATTTCTTAATTCCACCACCCTACCTAGTCTTCTGCCGTCCTCGACTGCGCTTCCGTTCTCTTGACATCCATATTGTAACCCTAATAGTCCACCAGTTATCTAACCTACGCATTACATGACCTTCCCAGCTCCATTTCTTTCTGCTAATTCAAGGGCGATGAGAGCACGCGGCGAATATTGGCCTCCACCGGCTGATACAGACACGAAATGGCGTTTGCTGCTCTTTAGATCCACGGCCATGACAGCGGACCGTAGTGGTCCTCTGCGCCATGAAGCCAAAAATGACAGGGCCAAGGAAACCGGTGACACTACAGGCAAGCAAGGAGACGGACACAATCAGAAGGAAAGCGTTCAGAAAATGCTGAAGCAAATGGTAGAGTCAATGCGCGTGATTCTTCGTGGTCTCCAGAATCCGGCAGCCAAAAATTCCTTGCAGGTGTTCGCCGTACTGGAGCCGCTTATCGCAGCTCTTTAGATGCTGTGAAACTTTTGTATGGCGCCTGTGCTGCTCAAGCAGGCGAGGCCCACCCACTAGCTTCGTCTTAACGCCTTCATCTCTTGGTTCGCTTGAACAAGTGATTACAGACAAGATACAGTACCCGATAATGGCTTCGTGGATGAGATTTCTGAAGGTTTATGATCAGGACGTTGAACTTGCTTTCAGCGTTGTGCGTCCCTCTGTCTATGTCGTCATCATCGTCCCTCATCACACCTTTAGATTCCCGTTCCCCCTTCCCTGTGTAGCGTAGCAGGCTAGAGCGCGTTAGCTCAGGCAGACCTCTCTATCTTCTTTCAAATAAATTATCTCTATCTCTCTCTCTCTCAATTAGTATATCGGCTGCCCCTCTTTGCTCTCGCATCCACACCGCTATCTTCCTGTCCCTTAACGTGACGCCTAACATTCTTCATTCCATCGCTCTTTATGCGTTCCTTAACTTGTTTTTGAGCTTCGTCGGTCTCCAAGTTCCTGCCCCATATCTCAGCACCGGTAGAATGCACTGATTGTACACTTTCTTTTTGGGGATAATGGTAAGTTTCCAGTCAGGTTCTGACAATGTCTGCCGAATGCGCTCCGACCCATTTTCATGCTTCTGTAAATTTCTTTCTCATGATCAGGGTCCCCTGTGAGTAATTGACCTAGGTAGACGTACTCCTTCACACACTCTAGAGGCTGACTGGCAATCCTGAACTCTTGCCTCCTTGCCCGGCTATTGATGATTATCTTTGTCTTCTGCATATTAATCTACAACCCCACTCTTGTACTCTCTCTGGTAAGGTCCTCGATCACTTGTAACTTGTCCCCATTGTTGCTGAACCCGACAGTGTCATCTGCAAATCGAAGTTTGCTGAGACATTCGATGTTGACGCTTACTCCAAAGCCTTCCCATTTAATAGTTTGAATAGTTCTTCGAAACACGCAGTGAATATCACGGGAGAGATTGTGTCTCCTTGTCTCACCCCTTTCTTTAAAGGTATCTTCCTATTTTTATTGTGGAGAATAAAGGTCGCTGTGGAATCTCTGTAGATACCTTGCACAATATTTACCTAAGCGTCATGCACTCCTTGATTCGAGTCCTTCGACTTTCTTCCAAAGGTTACCAACAGAAAAGCATGCTTTCGATTTTTGTAAAAGAAGAAGGTCATTGCGGCACAATTAAACGTCGACTCTCTGGTTCCAACACCCTGTAAATTGGCTAAATCACTGGAAGATATTGCTAAAGGTCTGGAAAGTCGCTTTAAGTCGATTTTGCCCTATCACGCTACGTCGCCTATTCATGGTGAAGTTACAATTTTGAAGTGCGAACAAGTTGTGTTTTCGGAGCTCACAAATGTAATAAGCCAGCTGCCCAATTCAGGCATCATTACGGCAATCACTACGGCAATAATAAAAGCCTTATTTAAGATATCTCCTCACGCATTACTTACCATGATAAACCATTGAAATGAAGATTTGTGGATCCCTCCGGACTAGATTTGCAAAAGTAATCCCATTTTTAATAGATCAAAGTGCTAGTTACCTCTTAGGTAACTTAGGCCAATATCTCTAACATCTAACCGAGTCAAACTCATCGAAAGAACCTTACAAGACCGCATAGATAATTGGCTGATAGAGAACGTGATTTTGAGCCCATGCCAAATTGGCTTCAGACATGGGTGCTTGATTTAGTGGGCCCATGTCGACCTAGAAAGTCATATTAAACTTCCTCGATGTCAGGAAAAATATGCTGCCTTCGTCACTTTGGATATCACTAAAGCGTAAGAACATGCAGGACTAATAGACGCGCCTCAGATGGCAGGTCTGCCAAATTATTTTGTCCCGTGTGCTTATGAATGTTTAAACTGAAAAAAATTTTACTACACTCAAAGCGGATTGTCTTCATTAACGTATAAACATTCAAGAGGTCAGCCCAAAGATCAGTCCTATCGCCATTTCTATGTAATGTTTTACTGAGTACTGTGACTTTGCAGCGCGATGTACATGTGTACGCATGCGCCGACATCGCATTATTTTGCAGCGTCAGTAGATATACATGCAATGTACCAAGCTCTACGGCCCCATATGAGTAGTCTGGAATTGTGGCTTGATGGCATTACCATCTCAATGTCAGAAAAAGCACCGTGCTAGTTTTCCCTCATGGCGTTCCTGTGCAAATTTCGATTCTTTGTCTACAAGAGGGTGTCCCACACGTGATTTCACTGAAATATTTGGGTGTAATGTACGCCGAAAAGCCTAATTTGAGTCCGCACATAGAGCATATAACCTCAAACGGAGTACGCGCAGTAAGATGGTTGCGCAAACTTGGCAGCAGTCGATCAAGATTGCGTCGGCATGTCCTCATTATGATCTACTGCATGTATGTTTTCCCGATAACAAAGTTCGGGTGTGTTTTCTTTTCTGGCGGACCTGCATACAAAATTCGGCCTCTTGTTCTATTAGAACGAGAAGCATTACATTTGCGTCTAGGGCTTACTAAATTTGTCACTAACGATATCTTATATCAAGAAGCGCGCCTGCCTTTTCGTGAGATTTCGTATCCTAAGGTAGAAACCTTCCTAAATATATGTATGCATCTCCACAGAAGAGGTCACAATGCGTTTTCATTATTGAACGGAGAAAGGCGGGCTAGTTGGTGGTCGATATTTGAATGCGTAGTGTAACCGCGCAAGCGACCAGTGTGTTTCCTTCTTCGTCCGTTGTCGTTTGCGTGGTTATATTATGCATTCATTATTCAATCAGCTTCATTTTTTAAACATCCATGCTATCGCTCGCGTTATCCTTACGCTGTTTCCGCGCAAAATCTATTGGACCCATTAAATGTTCACCTATGTGAGGTGGTCTTACTGAATTCTGCTGTTCCAGTCATTCAAAATAAACATGGCGATATTTTTTTCAAGCAATACTAAACATTTGCCCTATCAATTTCTCAGTGGTATTTTGGAAGACTACCTTACACACCTGGATGCAGAGACCGTGACAGCAACCGATGCATCTGCCTATGAAGAGAAGGCAGGTGTGGGCATTGTATCGTCATATCTAAATTCGTACTTTTCCATTGGGCTACCTGAGCCCACGCCTATCTTCCAGGCAAAATTATTGGCAATTCCCTTAGCTTCACGTGAATTGCCATTATCTCTGTCATCAGGCGTAACTTTAGCCGATTTTCTGTCTGTCTGTTCTCCACTAACCACATACAAATTGACAGATTCATTAGAAACTGTCAATTCTCTACTCCCAAGACATTTACGTCTCGTTTCACTTAGTGAGGGTGCCAGGCCACAAAATCTAGCCTTAAACGAATATGCAGATGCACTCCCAGTAGCATCCCACGATGGTCCTATAACGCCAATTTTACCTGCGTCAGCATTCATCACTGCGGCCCGATTCAGAAAATATACTGCAGGTAATAACTTCCCGAAAGCATCGTTGTCAGTATCAGAATTCCACATCTCAATTTTCCATGGAACAATAAATGATGCACCCCTAGAAAAACTGAAGTAACGATTACGCGAATATGGTCCCGAGTCCTCGCACTGAACTGTCATCTCCACAAGTATGGTCCGGCTATGTCGCCTTTGTCCCCTCTATGCGATTAGAGTCAATCTCTTCAGCAGTCCTTTTTCACATACCGTCGTTTCATTATTCAACGGAAAGGTTTTTTATAAGAACCCTACCTAAACCTTCGTCTGAATTTCACACTTCCAGTAATTCTTTCCTTTGGGCTACGGCACGGAGTTACAGCCACAGTAACGTTTGTAAAGCCTTCTGCATCTTTTTGCACGAGACAAAAAGAACTGCATCCTGAAATTCTTCTTGATACTTATTATTCTCGCATATATTCTACTATAATACCAAGTTATTCTACTATTATACTACTATAATACTT
Source organism: Dermacentor variabilis (assembly GCF_050947875.1). Classification (NCBI taxonomy): domain Eukaryota; kingdom Metazoa; phylum Arthropoda; class Arachnida; order Ixodida; family Ixodidae; genus Dermacentor; species Dermacentor variabilis. Next base: position 77,204,898 of record NC_134576.1, on the reverse strand, counting down.
TATAATACTACGTTCAAAGCGAAGGAGGAGCGGATTCTCAGCCTCCACAGAAGAAATCCAGGTTGTCTGATTCACAAAAATGAAATTCTACAGAACGCAGCAATACAAGAAGTTTGTAATTCCACGACTGTATGGAATGTAACTGTGTTTCGAACGTTATAATATGGTGCAAGCAGGATCGACATGATAAGCAACAAAAATCTACAACATTCTCAGAATTGCCGGCTAATACGTAAGCGTTCTTTCGCACTGGGAAAGGAATGGGTAGACGTGCATAAACGAGGAAAAGCAATTAAGCAAAAGCGAAGTAACAGATGAGCCACAGACTGCTTACACTCTAGTATACAATTCTTAGAATTTCTGCGGCCTTTTCAAACGCCTGGTTTTTTTCAGGAACCACTTAATAACAGTTTTGAAAGCTAGTAACAAAGCAACCATTCTTTCTAGTAAAAGGTTGTGTTCAGCCACGCTGTAAGGTTCTTGTGCGAGCATTTAAGCAGTTCATCTGTGACAATCACTGACCTTGCCTTTGAAAATTGATCGTTTGTCCCTGATAGTTAGCTCCCCTTTGTGCCCTGGTCACTACAGGTACAGTATCTAATTATGCATTAATAAATATCACTGCCGCGAATATTTGCGTACGTGTTTGGTCAGCGATATTTAATTTGATATTCCATACCTAATATTTGTATTCCATTGGTATTCTACCGGAAAATAAAAGTTGATATTCGCCCATCGCCTCTACTCGCAACACTTCGGGGCCCTGTGCTCGTCGACCCGCAGGTGTACCAGGGCACCTTCCGAGCATGTTCATCCCACGAGGACTGCCTACCGGACGAGTGCTGCATCTATGGCCTGAGCAGGGGCGACAGCTGCGTCAAGCACTTCAAGCCCTGTCCCATCATTAAGGTGCCCGTGCGACGTAAGTATGCATGCATGCACACGAAAAAGGGCTGCCACTGTTGCGCGTTTTAAAACGGAATCGTCACGCAACACATTCGGAGTTCTTTCATTATATGTGTTTTATATAACATGATATTATGGGATAGGTAGACGCATTTGGATGGCAATGGATGCTTCTCGTCCCAGAGCAAACTAAAATGAAATAAAATAAAGCGCCGAAGAAGACTGAATGCAGTGAAACAGCACCATTATCGGAGTCGTTCTGCTCGCAAGACCAGGAAGCCGCAGACCCTGCACATTTCCGTAAAAAAATTATAAAACACGTAAAGCATAATAAATTATGAATGGCTCAATGGCCTAATAAGGGTAACTGGCTTGAGGAATTGCGAGATTTCGATGGGGTCAGCTAGGACCGGAGAGCTGTGGCACTTGAAGCACTTCCAGAGCAAGTGCCTGATTGGTTGGCACAGCTGCCGCTTCGCACGCTTGGTGACCCGCTTGTACCGGCGCTAGCTCCTCCACCGTGTTATTCGATACACGTCTTGTTTCCTTGTGTGCACACCAGCGCACAAGTGCATCCCACATAAGTGTAGCACTGCTGCAGGACTTGTGCACGAGTACTTGGCACGCAGGCTTTGCAGGCCAGGGAATCTTCCTTCGGTATACGTTGCCGTAGGCGTTCACGCGCTGCTGTGGTCTCTGTTGCTGGGCTAAGACGTCCGTCCCTGCATTTCCGTCGCATTATTAGAGCACATAAGTTGCTACATCACTGCCTAAACCTACTCGAAGTTGTCCGCGAAAATACGCAAGTCACAATTTTGCAGATCAGTAGGCGATAAGTGAAGAACATGCCACATAACTATATACCGCCATGTAACTGAGTTAAGCTTGCACGACGTGTGACACGCACATTTAGTATAAACCCAATGGGTTTGAATTTTCTGTGATTTTTTTAGGACACGGAGTCTCTTTCTGCTGGCCCATCGTAAATGCACGCCTATGTTGCGTTTCGCAATGCCTGCGCCCAAATCGTGGCCAATATGCGGATCGCGCGATTGCTGCTTACTCGCAAACCAGATCGAGTGAGGGCTCAGCTTAGAACACAGCGTGGTCATCGCGTGCTTAAATATGCAATGAAGTACGGTAGGATCGTAAGGTATCATATAAAAGGCAATCTACTGCCTTTTCGTGGTCTGCGACTTTAGCTTTGACAACACGATTGGGTTTGGGCCCCAACAGCAACTCAAGATATCAATAAAACATTTTCAATTAAGAAGAGCAGTTCGGCACATTGCGAATCTTTCTTACCATGCACCGATACATGACCTCGGCGCCACGCGAAATAATTTGTCATTGCCTAAACTCGACAACCTTATCTTGTTTTGTGAGTAGAAAAACTATTTATCAGATAAAAATCACATTTTTTATCACTTTGTCATCAAACAGTTGAGGCGTTTTTCGGAATATAGATGCCTAATTTGTTTCATTTGCAAAGGCAATATGATCGTAATAGTTTACAAAGACGGATTCCAAAACTGCATATTTTGCAGCAGTTTATGTTTAGAAACACTTCGAGATATTGCGTTCAAATCAGATCTACAAAGTTTATTTTGCTGAATTTCGACATGTCCTTGTATCGGAATGTGCATATCTGTGTTATAATTGTGTTGCCAGAGTTTTTATTTTATTTACAATAATATCCCTATATTAAAGCTATGTTTGTGACTACTATGCATTCTTTTTGTATTGTTATACATGCAGAGTAAGCGTTAATTTTGTATTGTCATTTATATAGTGTACAAAAGAATATGCCAACCTTAATCGTTTTTTTTATTTCTTTCACTTTCGTTGTATTATGTTTCTTGTTTTCTACTGTTTCGTTTTGTCTACTTCGATTTTCATGTGGTGTACCTATCTTGACTGCCTATAAGAGGAGCTGAGATCCCGTTAAACTGGCACAAGGTTGCCTTGTATCCCTTCTCCCAAAAGCGGCTCCAGCAAGACAACAGTCTCATGTACATAAGCACTCACCCCTTCTCTTATCATCATCATCCATCCCAGTACTTTCACTCCCCTTCCCTCTTCCCCAGTGCAGAGTAGCAGACTAGAGCGCACTAGCTCCAGGTCGACCTCTCTGTCTTTCCTATCAATAAATTCTATTCTATTCTTCTTCTTCTTCGGTAAAAATGTGAAATAATCGAATTTTTATCGTTGTCTTTGACTGTTACTAAGCTGCCATCCACCACACTGAAAGTTATTAATAGAGGAGAAAGGAACTTCGCATAGGCTAAATGTTGCAATTAGCCATACCGCCCTGCAACCTTTTTGAAGTTGTGGGTCACCTTGCTAATGTATAGAACCACTACAGATCTTTTTGTCCTTGTAGTCGTACTCAGTACCGCAGAACTTTATTGTCCCTCGATTTGAGAATACAAAGTAAGGTTATGTAAAAACTAAAACTGGACAGGTTTGCTTGGAATATAAGTAATGCGAAAGGTTATAAGCTAAATGTGTTCTTCACTTCTAAAACGGACAACCCTAATGTGGCACTTAGCACTATTGTTAGTGAATGGCGTACTTAGTAACTTCATGTAAGAGGTATTAATTAGCTAAAAGGTAGATAATTCGTTTGTGTCGAGCCACTCACATGAGGTAAAGGAATACTTTCGAGATAAGCAAATAATAGGCGATGCATTTTCTGTCAATGTTGAAGACTTGTTTTATGCGATTGCTAATAATCTCTTTATCGTTGGGAAGGCCTGAATTGAATAAAACGGCACCTTCACCGTCCAAAACGGAGCTGGTGTAACGGCGGAATACTTTTTAATGCTTTTACAACTTTATGTTGACAGCGCTTCTATGCGTTTTGACCAATACTTTTTTTTTTCAATACGTGACATCTACATCGGATCGTACATTGAATCAGTATTCTGCAGCATCTTAGCTAGTGTCGATGCGTGCTTGTTGATGCTCCTAAACGCTATGATAGCCTGCACATTTCGAAGGTTTTATTGCGATAGAAATTATATGGACACTCCAGCCGCATTTCTGCCGTCGCCGTGGGGTTCCGTATGAGTGAAAGCGTGTGAGTGTGAAGCCGGCGAACGCGGTTAAATCTCGCGTGCGCAGGCGAGGAACGCGGCACGGATGCATTGCCTTTCCTGTGGTTCGCGAGGCAGCGAAGTGAGGCGAGGGAGGAGGGGCGTTCTCCGGCGACTGCTACGGTGCCTCGATGTCCTCCTCGCCCGCCGCTCTGTACAGAGTGGAGACAACCGCGGCGTCTACTACGGCGTTGGGACGCGAATCACGGACGGCGTGCTAGACGCCTTTGGCGGACGCTGTAGGGACGGGCTGCCGGCGCTCCTGTGTCTTGAAAGCGATCTGCTACGTGGATAAAGTGCGCGCCCGCGCGGGTGTCATCTTCAACGCGATATGTGACGTTTGCAGAGTGCGCGTAGTGCCGGTAGCTTCGTATGCGCCGTGATGTTCTGTATAAGGTCCAAGGGCGATAACATTGTTATTGGAAGCCTATCACATAAAAAACTTAGACGGCCCATGTATAAGCGATACGTCGATACAGCTGTATAACTCCTATTTTACATTCTTTGAGTACTGTGGGGTCTCTCACACCCGTACTCTTGGGACAAAGGAACGACAACACAGTAGTGCAAACAATCACAAGGGCATTTATTACACCTTTCATAAATCAATGCCTGCTAGCCGAGTTGCTATCCACAAAACATGCCGATGGGAGCGCGACAAATCTAGAAGTCTGACTCACCGCGACCGGAAGCGAGCGAATATGTTCGCCCCATGCTGGATCCCAAGGCCTGGTCGTTCGCGTGTATGGTCACGCGAATCGTGGCGCGTTCGAGGGCGGCCCGCCGGGCAACCGACCCGCCGGGCAACAGGGTCGCTGCACGTGCGGCACGGCCGTCCCGCTCCTGTCTCGAACCCAACAGCACCGAGCGCCTTGTCTACCGACGCCCGAGTAACCCCGCAGCGGCGCGACGCTCGCGCCATCTCTCGCACCGCGCTTGTACCACCCGACCGCCGCACGCGCCAGGCCACGCGGCGGGCGAAGCCGCCCTGCAGGAGACGAGCCATGCGGGAAAACTAGATCTCAGGGGAGGCGTGAGAGTCACGCATCCCCACAGTACTGGTTGTCCGATAAGGTTTGAACGATGCCTCTTGCGTATGGGATCGTGTGAATATTGATTCTTGGGTTCTTTTCTGTAATAGATCAATTGGAAGTGTCGCCGTGTCGTCGTAATTGTTTTTCTTTCTTGTCTAAAGTTTGTGTGCGTCCGTTTAGCAGTGATTCTATTTAACAGCAAGTACTAACCAAGCGAAAAAGTAATTCTTACTTGCATGAAGGTCCGTGCAAGGCTACAAAAGGGAGCATCGTAGACATGAGGCAATCTTCAACGGGAAGGTCTAACCACCTCGACGGGAAGATGTGCGTTAGTTGCTTTCACGCAAAAAACTTCAAAATGATAAAGCACAAATGAGTAAGGGGAGTGTTTCTACAAAGGTTTGTGTTCACTAATCTTATTATCATCAACCTTAAAGACATAGAGAAGGATATGAGAGGCAAGGAAGTATCCAAAACAAGCACTGCAGGCACTGAACAGTAAGAGCGTCGTCTGGAACAGCGGGAGTGGAAAAACAAAATACTTCTTCTCACGCTTAACGGGATCCACAGGTCATCTGTTGCCACAGAAGTTGCACCTGAAGCAGCGGCTTCTCAGTACGTCCAGTGACGTCATGTATCTTAAAATAAACACACTTACGTTAATTCAAATGTGACCCCTGAAACTCAAAGCCTTGATTTCTGTAACAATATCAGAAGGGAACACTTAGAGTAGTGTACACTTAATAAATAAAACAACTAAATCGAGCAAACGGTGCAAGACATTCTCATGATCTTCATCCGGCAACACAAAGCATCGCTCGATCGCCAGGTGCCAGAAGTAGAGGAAAAGGACAAGAAAACTCCAACACTATTCTGGTGCTCCCTGCTGGTAAGCTATTAGGGATTTATTTTTGCACACACGGTATGGAACGAAAGGAAACTGTGCGCGTAAATATCACTACATCGGAACCACGTCACGCCTAAACCTATCGTTGTCGTTATGTGCACATAAAAATTTGAAATCTTACGTTGGAGATAATTCTCTAACATACGCATGTGCCCGCACTATGTTGTCACAAAGTCAACGCACGCAGTAATATGTGACAAGACATGAATGTCTTTAGTTATTTGTAACTTCACCTCCTGTTATCTTTCGTTGATCATCTAAGAATTCATTACCCGCCGTGGTGGCTGGGTGGCTATCCTGTTGGGCTGCTAAGCACGAGAGCGCGGGATCGAATCCCGGCCACGGCGGCCGCATTTCGACGAAGACGAAATGCTAAAACGCCCGTGTATACAGATCGAAATCCTAAAACACCCGTGTCTACGGATTTAGGTGCACGTTAGAGAACCCCCGGTGGTCTACATTATACCGGAGTCCTCCACGACGGCGGGCCTCATAATCAAAGATTGGTTCTCATGCGCAAAACCTCACAAAACATTTTTTTATCGAACAGTTGTTTGTTTATGAAGGCACAACTGTTGCAACTGCTTCCAATTTTGTAAAAACAAATCACAAGGCTGTGTTCACACGGGTGTGTGAATAATCCACACGCACTTTCGATTAACGAATCAAATAATGCCGTCTTAATTCGATTCATTCTCGGAATCAAACAGCTATTGTTTGTAAATGAGAATTTTTTTTAATACTTCAAATCACCAAATATGCGATCAGTCCCCTCCAGGCGGCCATAATGGGTATAAAACATACGAAGTTACTTACCGGAGCGTGGTGCATGTAATTCAGACGGGCGTGCCATTTCCGTCAATACCGCTATCACTCACACTCAGTGATCCGTGCTGTATATGCTAACGACCAAATTGTTTCTTTGTCACTAAAATGCTCGGTTCGGACTTTTAATAAGCGACGCTTCATAACGCGCAGTATCGTGACAGAAAATTGCTAACTTTATGTTCGCACTAGAACGTGTTGAATCGCGATAACGACCGTTCACAATTCGAAAACTATTCCAAAGGTATTCGACATTTGAGTCGGCTCGCTTCTTGCACGATTCGAGTTGACAATTCATTTCCCTTTCTTTAAATATTACTATTCGCACACCCACGGCTATGTATCTCGCCGATATGTTGGTGCGTTACGCATTGCACTCGCAAGCGCTGCGCTGGCGCGACAACGCCGCAGTGGGTCCCGCCATCTATGTGCCCGTCCTCGCCACTCGCAGCTCGGCCCCGCTTCTGCCCGCCGTACAACAGCGGCGGCTTCTTCTTCAACGTGTGCACGGCGCCCGAGGACTGCCCGTACCCGTACCTGTGCTGCCGCCTCCGGGGCTCGTACATGTGCGTGCCCTCCTTCTACGACCGGCGCCGGAGACGGCGGCGTCACGCGATCGCCGGCCAGCGTGACGAGCACGACCGCAACGTGGAGGCGTCGAAGTGGCTGCACGCGAGCGATGCTGCTTTGTCTTCCTAAGAGCCCGCAGTAAACGTGACGCTAATCACCCTCCGTCTGTGATGTCAAATAACTCTCGCGCGAGACTCTTTCTTTGTCCAATTATGTGCGTGCTTCCGTCTCCGCTACCTTGCTTTAGGTGCAGAGACGTGTGGCAAGGAGGCTACGGGCCTTGATGGCTCCTTCCCCGGCTGTAACGCGTACTTTGAGAAGAAAAAAAGAAATCCTTGCAGATCCGACGTGCTGTGAAAATTGGTTCAAGTGATGCTTCCATTTGTGCTTTCAAAACTAAAGACAATAACTCTGTTCTCGGGTCAACGACGATTTTAAAGTTTGGAAGACACGCTGGTAGCATTTTTTCCGGGAAACGCCTAAAGCAACCTAAAGTTGTGGCGCTCGAACGTAAGGATTCCACACAGGACGACGAAGGAATGACGACGATAAAATGACGGTGACCGGATGGCGACGACCGCATCATGACACCGGAATGACTACGAGAAAATGGTGACGATTGAGCGACTATGACGATGACGACGACGCAATTAATGGCGACTTTGGAAAGACGATGACAATGACATGACGTGAAATGTGTGACGACGACTGTATGATCACGATGCAGTGAAGATGGTGCCGTGACAACGGCAGCATGACACCCTTGTCGTCACCCCATTGTCATCATGCCGTCGTTGCCACGCTGGCTTTATAATATCGTCATAACATTGTCATCGTGCCATCGTTGTCATAATGCTTTCATTGTTCCATAGACGTGATTGCATCGTTGTCACTGCGTTGTTGTCATACAATCACCGTCATGCTGTCATGATCATGGCCGATTCTGGTGCGCGAGTGTCATAGCTAAGAGGGCCGAATGCCGAAGGGAAAGTACAACGCGTATAGCTGAAGCAAGGGAAATCTCAGAATAACCTCCGCAGATTCTATATAACGGTGTCTTCAGCGATTCGGCATGTCGCTACATTGCTTCAACGCTCATCGTATTAACGTCGACAGTCATCGTGTGAAGGGTTCTACTGGAATTGCCTCTACCCGGAGTTGTGACTACTGATTATGCCTGCCAATTAGTTTTCTTTCTTTTGCGTTATCGTCTGTTCTTTTATATTTTATGAGAGACTGATCATGACATCCCGTAGGCGTGCGTCTTGGATTGCAACTGTTAGGACGGAATCTACATGACATTACTTGTCACCGCGACTATACAGCGACGCCAGGAATGACTCATCATCATCAGCAGCAGCAGCAGCAGCTTGGTTACGCCCACTGCAGGGCAAAGGCCTCTCCATACTTCTCCATCTATCCCGGTCATGGAATGACTCATTGAAGTACATATTATACACTGAACGCAAGATGGACGCGCTACAATCTGTTTCGGAGCATCAACATTTACAGGTACGAATAAACACATGTAAACAACCGTGGTCCCTTTTCTTTGCCTTAGCTTTCATAAGTTACCAAATCCTTTCATTATTGAGTTAAAATGATTGCGAGCGATCTTTACAAGCCTCCATCAAGTATGTGCCACGTGCAATTTCATAAAGACGCAAGACGCCTTGTGAAATGAGGAAATGTTTATTTTATGCTATATACATGCTCGTTGCAGGCTTTTTCTGCGTTCATCCAACATTGTGGCACGAGGTAAATAGCAAAAGTTCCCGTACGAAGCTCCACCGGACGATGTCAGCTGAAAAAAGTAAATTGCAAGCATCTGTCATTTTGGTATCAACGCATAGGAATAATGCGTGTAGAGGCTAAACGTGCGAAAGTGGTGAATGGGTGGCATTACAATCAAAACCAGTTCGCTTTTAGATACATGGCGTAAGAAATATCCGCCTCGTCCCAAACGATGCCGCACATACCACGAAAACATCCAAGTTCCAAGCATTCCCATCTTCCCAGGACGTACTTCCTGCACTTTAAGAGCACGGACACACGGGCTACTGCGCGTTTCGAAAAGAACTTGGCTACAATCGACGCGATAGTTCGCTAGGAATACACAGAGATGACCACAACACAGGCCCTCAACCAGACCATGCTGCACGCTCGTAGAATTCCTTCTACTCGCGCTCAAGACAAATGCGTGGATGCAAAGCCTGTCTTCAGTCGGGCAAAAGATAGAATTTTCGAGTTAGAATTCCCTAGCGTTTGATCTCCTTGGCGTTATCGTTTGCGCGTTCTACCGGCGCAAGCGACACACTCCCGTGTTATCACTCTTGGCAATTCCTCGTTGAGTTTTCGACAAGCGTGAGCACCGAAAGCAGGTTTAACTTGTTGCAGTGCCATAAATAATGTGGCAATCTTGCCGCAGTAAGATTCAGTACACGCCTAACTAACTTTGTCACCATGGCCGAGCTGTTTTTCGCTGCGTCATGGCAGCCGCGGTGAGTGTGCCTAGAAATTATCCCAAAAGGCAACCAAATTAATTACAATCATGTTTGGGGTTAGAGAAAGCGTCGCGAACACGTCCCACTAAGAATCAGTACATGCGAAAAAACTGCGCCACACAGCCGAGCTGCTTTTCGCTAACCGCGTCACAAGGCCAGGCGCGGCGAGCGTGCCTCATAGGTAACAAAAAAGTAGCGAAATTAATTTTCAACAATGTTGGGCGTCAGAGAAGGCGCCACAAACTTGTCAGCGCATTAAAGCGCGAAACTTATCTGCGTACTAGGGCAGTGATGTTTTTCGCTAACCGCATCACACCGCTAGGCGCGGCCACTGCGCTTGAGAAGTACCCCAAAAAGTAACAAAATTAGTTACAATAATGTTGGGGGTTAGAGAAAGCTGCGAAATTTGTCCCAGTAAGAGTTAGTGCACGCGAAGCTGCGTCACAACGCCCTGTGCGACTAGCGGGCCCTAGAACTACCGAAATAAGTTAAAATAATGTTGGGCTCATAGAAAGCGTCGCAAACATCTCCCAGTACGAGTCATTAGTTCAACTTAACTGTACCAGGATGGCCGAGCTGTTTTTCGCTAACTGCGTCACAAGTCTAGCTTCCGAGCTGTAAGCCTAATTGCTTGAAATGCGTCGCAGACGGTCGAACAAAATTTCTCGCCTTGCCCTAGTCCAATAGTGCAGTGGTGCCAATGTAAATATACCTGGTAGCGAAGCTTCCATAGGAGCCGATACGTTCAAAACATGGCGGTCCATCGGCGGTTCATGGGGCTTGGCGCCATCTGTATGTGGTGGGGACACTTCCGGCGGAAGAAAAAACAATGTGACGACACGTCCGTTAAAAGCATAAGTGACGTCATTTTGTTTTCGAAGGCGCGAAATTTTTTTTTGTTGGCCTGCCTTTGGAGCTATATATTTAAATGCCCTGCCATTCGACTTGATGGGCGTTTCGAGCTTTCAGCGCGGAAAGCGATGCAAGAAAAGGCCAGCCGTACGGTTGCCGAAATCGCACCCCTCACAGAACATACTTTCTTTGGAGGCCGACGAAAGCTTTAGATGTAGAGTGCTAATCCTATCGTCGGATGCCGAGCCCGTCGGCCAGCGCAGTCACACGAAAACTACTACACAATTATCTGCCGGTCGTAACTCACTACTTTTGACTGAACAGATTAAGAAACGATGAAGCTACCCGCGTCACCAAATTCATACAAACTTCGGCAAGCAAAAAAGCACAACGTGTGATGGGGGCGTAATTCAACAGGTGAAATTTACGAGCGCGCCTTTCTGCTCATTTCAAGACGTGCATTACATTGCGAGTGATAGTGGCGTCAACGCCCCCTACAACGATGGGCGCTGAAAAGAAATGCATTCATTAATAATAATAAAAACAATAAGCTTGTATTTTCTTAACTCGTCACGAATATATAAAATTGACCAGGAATTTTATTTTCGTTGAAGGAACCTACTGTGTCTCGCTTGAATTAAAAAACGCTTTTTTCTTTCCAAATGTTCGTTCCCTCCAAACATAGTCGCGCTTCAATCGTTGCTCCAATAACCCCCCTTGCTGATGTCGGTGACAATTTGTACTGAACCGCTTTTCGCCCGAAGCTTCGCGACCTATCTGGATCGACATTGGTGGTGCCGTGTCGAAGTGCAGAAGGAACGCAAGAATCCGACGGGAGCGCAACAAACCAGGCTAAATCCAATAGTAGAAAAACAGGCAGACGGGTCGCCGAACAGGCCAACGCTCATATGTGCAGCAGGTCTCGCTCGCTTCTGCGCGGTCTCTGACGAATGACGCATGTATCTGGCTCGTCATTCGGCGATTCGCCTGTCGCTAGGCAACGGAAGTAAGCCTCAAGGTTTAATTTCATTTATGCGCAGATATTTTTTTAGTTTTACCGGGAAGCAATAAAACAAATTAAACAATGCCTGTTAACTTCGCTTCACATTCTCTTTCATTTTTTCGATGCTCGCGGCAGCAAACGGTCGGCGTTAACACTAGCGTGACGTATTTCCTGTTGCCAGTTTTCGCCGAGTGTCCCCTCTTGTATAATTTTGTTTTCTCTATTGCTAAAGCGCACTGTAGCGCAGTTTCCTCTGCGCTGCACGGAGTGCCCGTGTGGTTCGGTAGGCGTGGTTCGGAAATATGTTTGGCTCACAAAACGGTCGGCGCCGGCGCCGGACTCCGGTGGCCGACAAAGGATTTCCTGCGACACGGGACACTTAACTCTCTCGCGTTAAAAAAACAAACCGTATGCCGATCAGCCAAACGTTCACATGCGCAGCCACCTTCGTTCGCTTCGGTAGCATGTCTGGCGCGTGTGGCATGCATTTGGCGTGTTATTGGATTATGGTCACGTAACCCAATATGAATAAGTTGCCACTTTTCGCCGAGTGTCCACTCTTGTTGAATTTCTTTCTCTGTGATAATATTTTCTGGTACTGCGACCCCTCAGTTGGACTAGGAACGAACGAGTGCTGCATTTTCAATTATACTTCTTCTGCCTTAAAAATAAGGGGGACGGAGGCTCAACTGGAAGAGGGGCGCAGTTAGCCTCGGTCTAGTGAACTGGTTTAAAATTTTGCTGATGAAGGTATGACACACTCGTTTGTTTGCACGTTTGCTCACTTGCGTTTTTCCTTATTTGTTTGATTGTGCGTGAGTTTCTCTAATATTAGGCATATAGGTATGAAGCAGAGTAGTAAATACTTTGCCGCAATAGATATGACGCAAACAGGCTCTGTTGCATACTCTCCCGTCCAGTTCTTTCATCGAGTATGTCACGCCAGGTGGTCTGAGTTCTAAATGCAAAGTGCAACATTTTGCCCTTTCCTTCCGGAGAGAAAAAGAGCCACAACGAAGAAGACGAACTCCAAAAGAAAAGCAATAATCTGGGCCAAGAAAGGACTCCCCGCGACTATTGCGATTCACTGCATTTCCAGATTCCCGACTCTGCTATGCAAAGAAAGCGAAAAATGCGACTGTGCCTCTCGCATCCGGGACACGTACGTGGCACCGCGCGGGTGGAACATTAAATTCCCTGCGCCGCTCGGATGGTCAAGCAGAGAAGTGACCGGAGTTTCACTTTAACCTCGCCGCGTCTTCAGACATGCTGTTCTTTTGCATCGCAATCATTTCTCAGCTCCCTGACGTGGTCTCGAAACAACAAGCAAACGAGGAGGAGGAGGAGGAGCACGCGCTGATGCAGTGGCCAACCGCAAGCACGTATGCACGCGCAGACGCGGGAGTTGAACGTAAAGAACGTCCCTGCTGGCGAGCTCGGAACTAGAAGCTGTTTGTACACAGGTTTGGGTCTGGATCCTCTGGGTGTTCTCTCTCTCTCTCTCTCTCTCTCTCTCTCTCTCTCTCTCTCTCTCTCTCTCGCCGGTGCACGTTCAACCTCTACGTGCTCTGCCTTGAATTGCGCTGTGTATACCGCATTTGTTTGCTTATAATGCAGAGCGATTGCAGTATAGGTGGTCCGGAACCTCACATCCCACCTCGCGTGAATCCACCCGCGCTTTACAAGCCTCCCTTTCTCGCCCAATCTCCCCTACCTCCAGACACGGAATGCGCAAGCTCCCGCGTGCTTTGCTTTCCGTGCACGTTTCACTCTGTCCAGGAGATCGGAATTAGTCCACGGGAAGCATCGCTTGGCGCCTCGCAGGCAACACGGGGCTTTGTGCCACCAACCACCGGCAGCTCCTAAACTGTCTTGTTTTTTATTATTCCGTGGTTTAACGGGCTTCAAGCTGCGCATTCAGGTATGGTGAGTGCCGTGCCGCGAAGGGCTTAGCATTATTTGGAGCTAGCGGCGGATCTCTAACGTGCACCGAAGGCATAGTGCACGAGCGTTTGCTGTAATTCCAGCCATGTCGGAATGATTCGGCGCCTGATCGAAGCCACGAGTAGGTCTGCCTAGAATATGATTGGCAGTGGCGGTTGTTCCGAGCCCTTTAACCGGCGATTGGCCGATGTCATTCCGACCCCCGAAAATATTCGCAAAACAACATCTCTGAACATTTAGAGTTGCGTCTTTATGTTTACAGCATTTAGCATCTTGTTTGCATTAGACCCTTTATAAAGCTCCCGCAGATGAGCTGAGCACGTCTACACACTTTCCATGCCCTCTACCGTGAACAAGTCCACGGTAAAATGTCCCAATCTCTCTTGCTAAAGACGATCTGAACAAGTCCATGCTTCTAACTCTCTTTTTTTTATGCGCAGATTGTGCTACAATATAAATAAATACATGGCAGAAACGTCGTTAAGGTCACCGACAAAAAAAAAGAAAAATGTCGTCGCCGTCGTGCGGAGAAGCCAACTTTCTCCTATACCTAAATTATTTTGTTTGTGTGCGTGCGTTCTCCAATAAAAAAAATATTGTTTTGAATACATGACTAGTTATTTAATTTGTCGATTTTATAGAGCACTAGGAAAAATCAATATTCTCGGGGTGCTATTTCTTCAAAAATAATTAAATAGAAAAAGCAAATGGTTAAATGGCTCACACCTTACGAGGGGCCAGAAAAATGACTGGGCCGCTTTAACAGCACGTGGCGTATTTCTTGAAGCGAAGTTTCGCAGGCATTCCTGCACGGCGGTGCCAGCCGGAATGCGGAGGGGTCCTAGGTATCAGTGCACGCAACGCAACCTGCGTCAGCTTCAACAAATGTTTCTTATAAAACGCAAATATCAATTGTTAAAAAATAAAAGTTATCTTCTGTCTATCTCACTCGCATAGACATCAGCTTTCAGGCACGGTGTTTTGAGCCATTAATCCGTAACTTTTGTTTCTCTCGTCGCGTTCTGCCAGCCCCACGTCGGAGGTCAACTACGCATTTGTACAGCTGCGGGAAGTGAAGAACTGTGTGATTAGTGTCAAACCGTAATCGAAGAGCAGCCGCGTGTCGGCCCCAAAGCGACCGTATCACCAAGGCTTAGGTGGTGAATAGAACAGAATACCGGCCCCTGCATTCTACACGTCACGGAAAAGAAAAAGCAACCGATTACAATTGCGTTTACTTCTTTGGAAAAGATCACTGCACCCCGAATGCAGCTGAGCGATTAATGAAATGTAATCCATTACTTAAAGATTACTTTCCTTCCTATTTCACTGACATTGCACAAATACAGTACGTAGGAATAGCTGGCCTGGCTCTTTCGGCAAGTTCTCTGCCGCCTTTCACACATTGTTAATTTTCACTGCAAATTGATTTTGAAAAAAAAAGGTTTTGATAACATTCTCTCGTTTTGATGTGAATACATCTGCAGCTACACTTAAAACTCGCTCAATTTGCGCCCAGAAGAGAAGGGCTATGTTTTAACGCACGAACACGTTGTTTGCAAGATTAGCGAAGAGCGCTCCCGAGTGGGCCAGTGAAAAATTAAAAGAAAAAGTCGTCCGTGGGTGATTTCCTGGCATCAACATCGGAAGCGGTGACCGCTCTACTGAAGCGCCATTTGAATCGGTCGTCCACCATCTCATGGACCTCTTCCCGCTATACTTTACTCGCTAACCGTTTAGACACAAACGACCAAGTGTAACAAACGCCAATAAACCTTCACCTTCCTCGAAAAGGCGGGACAACTTCCAATGATTTATTGTAAAGATGCGTAATATTCAGCCCTAAAATCTCCTTGTGTGCTGCAATCGCAAAGGTAGGTTTGTATGAGCCATGTATACGGGGTGTTCTTTTTTAACTTGCCAAGTCTGGGATCCCGGGATTCCTTTTTTCGCGTCCGTCACGCTGACAGGAAACCCAGTGGGCCGATCCCCGTGGCACTGGAGGGCCGAGAGCAATGGCAAACATACAGCACAGCCTTCTTTTCAATACGAAACCGACAAATAAAGAAAGCCGTCAAACCGCATGATTGATGCCGAGGCGCGCGCACTTCCACACGGATCAACGCACGTTGCCCCCGATCCCTCGTCGGTGGTCGTTGTCTGAGACTTTAACGTCGACATCTCAAAACCCGAAGCAAAGCAGTGGTTGACCCAATTCGTGGAAGAGTTTGGCCTCGGTTACTTCGACCATGCGATTCAACCAACCACCGTACATGGGTCATGCATCTGTTTAACTTTGGCGAAAAACAGTTTTAAAATAAGAACGGAAAACATCTGTGCGTATCGTAGCAACCACGAAGGAGTTATAACAGCTATATGGAAGTAATAAATAAAATAATGGTCTCTCTTAAGTGCATTGTAACGTGTGTTTGTGCCATGTGTCACTTTGAAGAGCAATGTGCATAATGGGTGCGCATCGTGAGATCAGTGTTTGATAAGTTGCGCTGCGTTAGCCGCAACATATATACAGCTTCGCTGACCAATCACCTTCACAGGAGTGGATTGGCGGTCCTTAACATTCTTAAAGAAACACCCCTGGTATTCAGTGCAATTTCGCTTCTTTAGGTAGAATACTCTCAGGGGTGGACATTATTTTCTTTATAAATCAAATGGAATATTCCATCGAAGGTGTCTATTGCTAAGATCTCGGGATTTCTTTGTGGCGTAACGTCCACAGAAAACTACCATCATCTATGGCTCATACCGCCAAATGCAACGGCTCATACCCCCTCAAGGCAGACGCCACAAGCACTCGGCAAAGTGAAGCGAACAATACGTACATCCTTTCAAATCACGCATACAACATACAGAACAGCGTACGTTTCAATAAAGAACAAGCTCAAAAACAAACATCCGAACCACATAGTTCTCTCTGGTCCACTCTTTACAGCTGCACGAAGTAGGAGCGCAAGCCAAGTCACAGGCTGTCGAAAAGTCTTAGGCTAATTATTAGGTAAGGTAAACGTGGCATTCGCCACGTGAATCATTTCAACCTACGTACATTGGGGAATCTTTGTAGTTGTATCTTACAACTGCACTCTCTAACCACCTTCACAGCGTGGATTTTACACTATTTAAGAAATGTTTGCTAATGATGATTTTGCCTAATAAATATAGTGTACAAATTGCAGTTTATGGCGATGACGGTCACGAAGGCCGTTTTGGAGCGCTTTCAGGAGAGACAGAGAAACGTATTATAATACAAAAGCTGAGAGGTCGGACTTCCAAGCGAGGTGCGCAAATCTGCAAGCCTGCCATGCTGAGCTGATCGAGGCATAACTGCACTACCCCGCAGAGAAGCTGAATCACTACACAGATTGTGGATAGGAGCTAACCCATCTATGTGTTTTCTTTTCCGTTTGGACACTTTAGTAACTTCCAAATTTAAGTGCTCGAAGCAGCACTTAAATGACACAGTTTATTTCGTCAAAAATGTAACTGGTTAGATATAATTGATCACTGAAAAAGGTGCCTAATTGTATTACAGAGAATGTTACAGCGTAAACAAAATATTAGAAAGGCACCAAGAAGCGCAATCTCTTACAAGTAATGACACGTACTTCGTTACGTGCAAGACTGACTCCATCTCACAAGTCCTCTGCTGTGCCGTGGAAGCTGCAGGACTACTTAGCCAATAGGAAGGCCGAATGCCAACCGAGATTTTTTTTCATCCGTGCCGCGTCTTCTGCTCTGCGGGTGCGGAATTCGTTGTTTAAGGCCTGCATGCGCAAACGTCCAAACACATCGTGTGCCAGTGTTACGTATCACGTACCAAGCAGAAAACAAAACTCTAATACTGCCATTATTCGGACAGCTACGCCCGGTACTATACTCCGTTTCCCAATAATATTGCCTGTGTACGCTGTCAGGATTGGGGGCTCAATCCCATCGCTCGTGATCCGTTGTCAAGATTGGAGTCCGGCATGAATTAGAAGGTAGCTGGCCCATGCCGTCGTCCAACTTATCCACGCTGAGGATGTTGATGAAGGGAAGGACTGCTTCTCATCGAGACCGAGGAATAAGGGTTTATTTGCAGTATTTACATGCAGTTCATCAGTCTAGCATGACTTCGCGAGAAAGTACGTCAGTCTAACCCGACTGCTTGAGAGAGTGTCTCAGTCCAACATGACTGCTTAAAAAAAGTGCGTCGAGCCTCCGCACAACAGCGGCTTATAAGCACTCGGTCCCTCCTTGACACCAAGGGGACGGAAATATTCGTCTAGTCATTGTAAACACGCCGCCTCTCCGCGGGACGGCTTACACACGCGCACACACGCACACACACAGGTGCACGGTCCGGAGCTGACGTCAGAGGGGCTTCGTAGAACTCGGAGCTGACCCGGGTAGCGCGCCAGGGTAGCCATTGTCCTGCGTCTTGGTCGGCGCGTTGTAAGGGGCCTTCGTCGACGTTCCCGCGGTAATTCCCCCCCTCATAGCAGAACAGGGCGGCGTTGGTGGGTTCCGTAACAATAGTTGGCCCGTCGAATGCATTCAGTCACAATGGCGACTTAGTGACGCCGTGGCTAGAGGTTTGCGGCGGCGCTCCCGGAAGCGCTGACGCCCGTTGTCGCAACTGGCTGGCAACACTTGCACCTCAGCTGGGCCGTTCTTAACAACGCTTAGTAACGTCGACAGCGCTGCAAAAGATCTGTGAGATGGATGATAGTACTTCCGAAAGACATAAACATGCGCGTATGCAGCTTCACTGTCTTTCATATATGAGGTACTCAGATTGGCACACACACTGTGAATTTCGTTTCTCTATTAAATCATTTGCCACACCTGAAGATTTCCCGAAGGCCATGCCTTATGATAACTGCTTCAGAATTTGCTCTCGCCCGACGTGTTTTTCTCGAATTCCTAATTTCAGCATACCTCTTCCCGTTGCCGAACGAACCTAACATGCAGGCATTGTTCGCATTTTTCTTCCTCAAGCTGAAAAATCAGGACACATTAAAGCAAACATTTTCTTTCCGCTTCTCGCCTACTTTTCGTGGACGGCTCTCTGGCCAAGCAAACCGGGTCAATTCCGGAGACGTCGTGGTCAAAGGTGACGACTGCGTGTGTCATGCCTAATACCAGTGCACGGAAGCGGTGTTTGCCGAAGCTTTAGTGCGGTTTGTAATGCTGGCTGGTCCTGGAGGTAGTGATGCGCGGCAGTTCCGAGCCCCCACACGCCTGCTAGCGTTAATAGAGCTAAGATGTATAGCATGCACAGCAGTACACACCTACCCTTTCAACCATCCTCCAAGGGTTTCTCACGCATCAGTGTGCATTCTCTTTGCTTTGCTTCCGACTGTTTTCATGACTCCATTTGATGTGCATGTGAGACAAACAATGCAAAACTAGAGCATTGGAGAATTATAGGCGCATTACATTGCTTTCACTATTTTCTGGGATCCGAGCGGTCATCCAGAAGATCATTTTTCTGCTATAGTTGCCGGCTAATCGGAGGAAATAAAGGGGATTTGTTTAATTTGATTCTATATTACTTTCTAGTTGAAGGGGTAAAGTTGTAGCACCTATTTTTTTTTCACTTCTACGATACAGGAGCGTTCAGCCCAGCAATCAGGCATTCCACAGAGTACAGGGCAATGTCATAGAATGTTTCTTTCTAATGTTTCTTTCTAAGAAACACGCTTGGGTTCCTTGTTGTATTTTCCTGCCGGAAGTCGGATGGACGACAATTATCCCTTTCATGAACCCCCCTCCACTTTGCGAGCTTCCGCTTTACCGATTTGCCACAAACAAAGTTGTAAACCTGCCTGCACTTTCATGAACGGAGAGGGACTAAAAGCCTTCAAAGAATTTCCGATTTTTCGTACACTTTTCGTGGTAATACTTTGTTCAACGGCATAGTTCTATATGGGCGTATAGTGTCTTGATAAAGGCTGGTAATTAGGTGACTCGTATGAAGAACAAGCAAATGCGAAGTTGTTTGTAGGAGAAATGCTTGCTGGGCGAGAAAATTGTCCCCTCCGCTCTCCCGCTCCTTTCGAAGAAACATCCTTTGAACATTCTTCTTTTGTCATATGCCGCAAACAATAAAAAACGAACTCGCTACTCTTTGATCACTTGCGAAACTATTTTCCCGCATAGACACTGCAAGTTCTTTACGCAACTCCCATACCGTGATCTGCCGCAACCACCCCACGTATAACTGAATTCGCTTTTATGAAATTTTCTTTGATAAGGAAACCATCATTTGCCTTATCACAGACACTTGCGGTGAGTATGTAGGACGGTAAATAGGTGCCTGTCACGCATGGTTTCGGGCCTCTTAAGTGCAAAACAAATAAGTGTCCGAGGGTCGGATGGAATCTCGGTTTCTCAACACTAACTGGCACACTTCCCATTATACCACAGTTACGCTTTCTTTTTTTTTCCTTAGTGCAGGGAAGGAAAACGAAAGCATTTGCACTAAATATGTCATAACCCAATGATCACGCAAATTTTTACACGAACAGGCGAAACCAGTCTAGAGCGTCGCTAGAGCGCTTCTACCTCGTGGATGTGTGAATTGTTTGGTCCTGGAAGACGTTCTTTATTGGTCATGCCGGTTCGGAATTTGTATTTATAGATCTTGCCCTCTAGAGACTATGCCTGCCAACTGGAAAAATTACATCTGCGGACAGATTGACTTCTGTCACATCGAGATATATGATTGGTCAGGAATTAATTTCTGGTTATTTTTCAATGTTTGTTGTAGCACATAAGAAAAAGCGCTTCAACCCAACAATCAATAAAGTAATGATGAATAGTCTCTGCATTTTTTATATAATCTACAATCTGTGGTCTAGGAAACATAGAAACTCTTAGTCTTCTTCCATGTCTCAGCAGGTAGCTTCGAGGCATAAAGTTTAAAGAAGTCTTTCTTCCAGGAGGCGCACTCATTCCTAACGCGATTGAACACACCAAACAATAGACGATTTTCGAATGCATTACGGCATACTGGCATGGGGAAAAGACGCATCATTTCATCCCTAATCAACGCCTTGCGACTGGAGTTAAATAAATAGGCTATTGAAAACATGCTTTGAAGTACAGCATCAACGCTTTCCTTTTGGCACCCCATACAGAGAACAATTTTCAATAAAGGAGGAAACAATAACGGCAGGCAAATGAAATGAGCTACGGCGCTGGAGCACTTCGCGTTGAAATGGATGCCTCACATCGCGAAAGTATAGAAAATGCGAGGCTGATTGGCGTATGCAAAAGCGTGCAACGCCAATACCAGCCTTTTCGAACGAGAGAAACAAGTTATCCCGCAGCACTGGCTCCTATCCAGAGCACCAGAAGAAAGCGGGCGAAGATTCGGAATGGTTCAATGTTTCTCCGCGCACAATGGAGGACTCTGTAAAGAGATGTTAAAAAAATTGCTCACCCTTCCCCTACCGGAAAATGGTGGTATGTGAAGCTTGTCCTGCATGCAACTGACCTTCGTCTCGCTTAAGTAACCCACAAGTAACAGTGCTGGATTGCTTCCGACTCCCGCTCCCTTCGCTCGGGATCTTCTTCTAGTTGCTGTAGGATCGCCTGGGCTCGGGCGGCTTTAACGGCTGAATCGGCGCGCCGACGGCAAGCCCTTTCACGGGCAAGTTCTCGCCGCCACTCATCAAACACTGCCCGTTCCTCGGGGGAACGCACAACGCATGGCCATCCCATTCGTTTTGCGAGACTAAACTGAACGAAAACAAAGCCGGCGGGCAGCGCGCGCGAAACTCTCTCCCGCCCTTTCCCTCCGCGGCGGAAGTGAAACGGCTCTGATTAGTTGCGCGCGTGGTGTGAGCGCGCGCCTATGCAGCGGGAATCCTTGCTGATGACTTCCGCTCCGGCGCCGGCGCAGCTGTCAACTCATCAAACCGGTCTTTCTCGTAGCTGCTCTGCTCTTGGAGCAACTGGGTTTTGGCGTGACCACGACAACGCCGCTTATGAGCCAATGGAAGCTTCGCTTGAAAACAGCGGACATTCGTTAGGCTTGCGGACGTGCGGTGCCTCGAAGAAAAGAGACATAGGAGAGTGAGACTCCTCATGCCAGAACCCACACGGAAGTGCGTTCGCAATAACGAGACAGAAAAGGAACTGAGTCAAGCATGTAGATACTACACACTGGAAATAAACACATCCCGTGGCTACGAGGAAAGTCTTAGCGCGGTCTCTCAATGATGAATGATGGCCCACTGTTGTGGCCCTCGTGCCTATAGTTTTGACATTTGCCTCATTCTGTGGCTTATTCTGCGCTAAGAACTTATCCTTGTGGTGGGTGTGTGCGGGTAAGTGTGCTTTACGAAATTTCGTGCACATTCGCTCGCTCCTTATTTCTTTCGTTGGTGCATCTGTCGGCTTCCATTAGAGGGCGCTTTCTGCGCCACTGTGGTGCCGAGTTCCCCGCATTTGCAGAAAAACTCTCTTTCACTGTCGGGGTTCCGAGCACAGAGACAACCGCGTGCATTATTCATCAAAGGAAGGAAGGCCAAGATACGAGGGAGGTGGGCTCAGAGAAATCGAGTTTGAGTAGCCAGAAATAAATTTCATGAAACGAAGCAAAAAAGAAATATTGCGAAAAGAACCCCACAAACCATGCCAACGTTGAAGTTGTAGAAGAAGCCGAGGCGTGCCGCGCTCGGAGAACATCTTGGCTGTGCGCTGTCACCGGTGAAAATCTTCTGCGGGAACTGAAGGCGAAACGCGAGTGTTCGTTCAAACGAATATATTTGTTTTATTTTTCTCGCGTTGTGAAAATGTTTACGATGGCGGTTGGAAACTGAAGAAGTGGATGAGCTGGGCTTTTGGAGATGATGATGGTGAAGCGGGGAAGATGAAAGGCTCGAGGGAGAGGAGGATAGTAACTGAAAGATGAAGGGCGCTCTCGGAGAGGTGGAAGCTCTGCATCGGAAAACAGACTCGAGGCGTCCGCACGAGCTCGCCGTCAGCCGAGAGACAAATTGTCTTCCACTTTTCCGTGTCCCGTCGTCTTCGTTCTGTGACGCTGAAGAGTTTACCTCCGTCGTTCTCCCTGTGTGCAGTACGAGATCCCATGCGCGCGCATTCACAAAAGAAAAAGAAAGAAGGAAAGAAATTAAACCGAATCCTATCTGTTTCACCACGGGCCAGTCGACGATCTGCAAACGTATGCCTATGGAATGGACCTTTCCTTTGTTTTTTTGTTTTTATTCTTTCTCGATAGGAAATATATCTTTCTGTACCGTGCGCAACCGTACTTGATCGAAAGCGAAGGCAGCATGCACTTCCCGTGCGAGCATTGTGTCGACAATTTTCTACGCTACCAGGCGAACGATTGGGAAATAAAGTGTTGTCAAATTCATCGTGGCACTGGATCTGTTCTGTTAGGTTCTGTTTTGTTCTGATATGGATAGGGTGCCGTGAGAAACCAAGCTTGAAGAAAGCCCGGCTGTTCGCCATTGCTCTCCGCTATACAGCAACAGAAGTAAAAAGAGAAAAGAAGAACGAGGTATATTATGTAATCAATATCTCACTGGTATTTGTGCAGCTCAACAAATGCGAGATACACTTTAGAGTATATATGCTTTAACAAAGGAATACTCCTTGTGCTAACTCGTATTTCATAAATTAAATTCACCCCGAAAGAGAAATTAGGAAAGAATGTAACGTGTGCGATGGCATCATTGACATCAGACACATGCTGGCGGGCTGTCCCGCGACTCTCGCCGACCCCGAAGAAAAATGGCTTTACTGGCACAAGTTGATAACAAGCTCTTCATATCAAGATCAGCTACGGGCTGTCCAGAGGGTCCATGATGACGCCATAAGGCTCGGCCTGGCGGTGCCGACGTGGACGCGGCCCGCCTCGGTCTGAAAATACCGGGCTTCAGGACACTAATAAAGTTTTGTGAATGAATGAATGAATGGGAAGTTCGAACGAGCACGCCACTTCGGGCTGATTTCACAGCACAGCGAATACAACGCAGCTCCATGCAGTTCTCCCTGTTGTCCTGCTTCGTTTGCACGCCGATCGCAGTTGCACCACGCGCAGGCCACACAAGTACATGCGCAAACTGAATAAAGTTCTATTTTTTTTTCTATTGCGATAGCAAATACATGGATACTCCAGGCGCATTTCATCTGTCACCGTTGCCATGAGTATCCGTATAAAGTCCAAGGGCCACGTTCTCCATGAGCGAGTGAAAGCGCGCGAGAATGAGCCGCCGGTCACGACTCATCTCGCGCACGCAAGCGAGTAAATCGGGGAGGAGGCGCGCCGTCTTACGTCGCGCGCAAGGCTCCAGGAGCAGGGTAGCGAGAGGGCCACGGTCTACTCCGGCGGCCCGGGCGGCCGCGCGCTGTTGCGTTTCGCCTGCGACACGTGGTTTTGCCGGCGCGACTGCGGCGGGGCGGCAGACATTTTGGCCCGATCGTCGTCGCCGCAACGCTCCCCGCCAGGTGTTTCCAGGCGCGACTGCGGCGATGCGACCGCAAAGGATCACCCTCTCATTACAGTCATTGTGCCCGACCGGCAGCGCTACGACAGTGTGCTACGACATTGTGCTACGACTTTGTGCTACGACAGCGCTACGACAGTGTGCTACGACATTGTGCTACGACATTGTGCTACGACAGCGTTACGACATCGTACGTTCACGTGCTCGTCTATTGAGGGGTTCCTTCTTGCCCTCAACTGCGAGAGTATAAAGACAGCTGCCCCGGACGCCAAAAAGGAGGGGCTCCGATTTCTTCTGTTGAGTAAAGTGCTCTCCCGTCTCTCTACTTCGGTCAACCTGACCGCCAACTCTTTGCAATGTTAAAATAAACAAGTTGTTTTGTTGTTACCAGTCGACTCATGCTTTGCCGGGACCTTCGGATGCTTCCAGTTGTACCCCAGGCCGCCAGGCCAACGCTACCCTTGGGGCTTCCGACCCAGGTACAACCACGGGCGTCAGCGCCGAGTTCCCAACAGATCGTACCAGCGGTGCGATCCCAAACATCTGGTTGGCAGCGGTGAGATCGCCTCCGACTTCAAACAACTGTCTGCCAGCGGTGAGATCGCGACAACGGAGGCCAGCAGCGAAGAGATGCAGTTGACTGTATGCTGAGCAGCTCAACGACGATCCGGGAGCAGTGCAACGAGCCCTGTGTGACGACTGGTTGCCTGCAGCGGAACGACTGCGCGGAATTCCTGCCTGCGAGGTTTGGTGAGTGCGGGACTTTCTTCTTCTGAGCTTTGCCAGGCTTTTGTTAGTGTCAGAAACAGAGCTGGTAATTGTGGTTGTCGTTGCTGCCGGGTTAGTTTGCGGCAAGACAATAGTAAGCAGTAGAGAAAGCAGCATTCAGAGCAGCCATGGATTTGAAGTCGTTGCGCAAACCGAAATTGTTGGAGCTTGCAAGAGAGTTGGGTCTGAATGTCTCGGACAAACTCAGAAAACCAGAACTGCTAAGGGCTATTCTTGAGTTAGAAGCTGAGGATGACGAGCTGTCGGAATGCCTTGAGACTATTGAGGAGAGGTCAAAAAGACAGGAGCGCGAACTTAAAGAGCAAAAAGAGAGACAGGAGCGCGAACTTAAAGAACAGAAAGAAAAAGAAGAGCGTGAACGTAAAGAACAGAAAGAGCGAGAGCAACAAGAGAAAAAAGAAGAGCGCGAACACGCTTTGGAAATGAAGCGTCTCGAGGTAGAGATGGAACGCGCTCGTAATGGAAGTCAGGCACACGGTGCAGGAGAACGAGTATTGTTCAAAATGACTGACCTGATGCGGCCGTTTAAGCTTGGAGAGGACATTGGTTTGTTCCTGGTTAACTTTGAGCGAACGTGCGAGAAGCAGGGGTTCTCTCGGGAAACGTGGCCACAGCGCTTGCTCACGTTGTTACCCGGCGAGGCGGCCGACGTAGTCGCTCGCTTGGATAGAGAGGAGGCAGAGGATTTCGACACAGTGAAATCGAGTCTTCTAAAAAAGTACCGGCTGTCTGCGGAGGCGTTCCGTCGGAAGTTTCGGGAAAATGAGAAAGGCAAAAGTGAGTCATATACAGAGTTTGCGTATAGGCTTATGTCGAACATGCAGGAGTGGCTCAAAGAAGAGAAAGCGTTTGGTGACCACGATAAAGTTCTGCAGTGTTTCGGGCTAGAACAGTTTTATAGTCGGTTACCGGAGAACGTGCGATACTGGGTCTTGGATAGGCCAGACGTTTGTACGGTGGCTAAAGCCGCTGAGCTAGCCGAGGAGTTTGTGACGCGTCGGGCTCGCGGAGCTAAGGACGGTCAAAAGGGTGAATTTGGCTCGAAGTTTGAGAGGCCGAAATTCACGCCCATGAGATTAAAGGGGGACACGCGTAGTGAGGATGCGAGTGAAAGCAGTCCGACCAAACGTAAAGAGACGGCGGCAGCCAAACGCAGAAAGCGGTTCGAGATGAGGCGAGCGCGCGTTAGTTATACGTGCCAGAAGCCGGGTCACTTTTCGGCGCAGTGTCCGGAAACAACACCAAAAGTTGTGTTTTTTCAATAGGCAGCACTGACGAGAACATGAAGCTTCTCGAGCCTTACATGCGAGACCTCCTCGTGAACGGGAAAGAGTGCCGAGTGCTTCGAGATTCCGCAGCTACGATGGATGTAGTTCACCCGTCTTATGTAGAACCCCATATGTTCACGGGCGAGTGCGCGTGGATCAAGCAAGCCGTGGAAGCTCATAGCGTGTGTCTGCCGGTAGCAAAAGTGCTTATTGAAGGACCTTTCGGAGCGCTTGAGACAGAGGCGGCAGTGTCATCTATGCTGCCACCCCAGTACCCGTACCTATTTTCAAACAGGTCCGATCACCTCCTGCGCGAGAAGGGGCTTTTGTTTGGTGAAGCTAGTGTTCAGGCCTTAACCAGATCGAAGGTTCGGGAGCTCGCTGCAAAGGCGGTAGTTGCGGGGCCGACGTTATCAAACAACGAAAAAGGGTCAGAGGCGCAGCAAGCTGATATTCAGAGCACGCCCGAACTGAATAAACTTGAGTCTGTAACGTTAAAGGCGCCAGATACTGGAGAGGAAACGCCCGACACGGGAAAGTTAGAAGAGCTATCTACTGATTTGCTCATCGCGCCTACGTCAGACGGACTTGATAGGTTGCTAAAAGTCAGCCGGTCGGCTTTGATAGCCGAGCAAAAAAAGGATGGCAGCCTGGAAAACGTGCGCTGCAATGTCAAAGAAGGTATCGCCAGGAAAACTGCGCGTTTTGTGGAAAGAGGTGGAGTCCTGTACCGGAAGTATCTAGACCGCGAGGAGTGGAGTTCGATCAGCTGATCGTGCCTCAATGCTATCGTCAGGATCTGTTGCGCTTGTCACACGGGGGTTCGTGGTCCGGACACCTAGGAGTTAAGAAAACTAAGGACCGTCTCTTGCAAGAGTACTATTGGCCAGGGTGTTTTCGGGACGCAGACCATTTCGTGAGGACATGTGACACTTGTCAGCGGGTGGGCAAACCAGGGGACAAATCAAGGGCGCCGTTGAAATTGGTACCTATCATAACGGAGCCTTTTAGACGGCTCGTTATTGATACAGTGGGACCTCTGCCGGTAACAGCCACGGGGTACAGACACATTTTGACTGTGATCTGCCCAGCGACAAAGTTCCCTGAAGCAGTGCCGCTTAAAGAACTCAGCTCAGTTGAGATAGTCAATGCACTACTGTCCATATTTGCGCGAGTTGGTTTTCCTGCGGAAATCCAATCAGATCAGGGCACAGTGTTTACTAGCGCTTTGACGACAACTTTTCTCGAAAGGTGTGGGGTAAAGCTGCTACACAGCTCAGTGTACCACCCACAGTCGAATTCCGTTGAGAAGCTCCACTCCGTCATGAAGCGCGTGTTGAGAGCGTTGTGTTTTGAACATCGAACTTACTGGGAGCTGTGTCTGCCTGGGGTGATGTTTGCTTTAAGGACCGCGCCGCATGCAGCTACGGGGTTTTCGCCAGCTGAACTGGTGTACGGTCGCTCGCTTCGATCTCCGCTTCGCATGCTTCGAGAATCATGGGAAGGTAGAGGCGACGACCCAGTCGTGGTGGAGTACGTACTTAAGCTCCTCGAACGCTTAAGAAGGGCACAGGAGTTGTCAGGTGAAGCAATGACAAAGGCCCAGCAGAGGGCCAAGGTTTATTATGATCGGACAGCCAGGGCCCGTCGTTTTGAGGTGGGCGATGAGGTCATGATATTGCGCACATCGCTAAACAACAAACTAGACGTGCAGTGGGAGGGCCCAGCACGAATTGTTCAGAAACTGTCGGACGTTAACTACGTGGTAAGTCTGCCAGGAAAGCGGAAAGCACAGCAAGTTTACCACTGTAATCTGCTCAAACCTTATAGACAAAGGGAAGCAGTGGTGTGCATGATGGTAAACGTTCCTGAAGAGCTTCCGGTCGAGCTTCCGGGACTAGGCTCAGTGACGAACAGGGAAGACACCGGTCAAGTCATTAGTGACCTTATCAGTAAAGCACCGCTGTCGCCCGAGCAGAAAACCGAACTACACCAGCTATTACAAGAGTTTCAAGGTCTGTTCTCTGAGAGGCCTGGTAGGACTTCTGTACTTACTCATGATATAGAACTTACCTCCCCAGAGCCAGTACGATCCAAGGCGTATCGGGTGTCACCCCGCCAGAGCGATATTATGGAGGCTGAGGTAAAGAAAATGCTACAGCTCGGTGTTATTGAGGCAGGTGAGAGTGATTATACCTCCCCTTTGATTTTAGTTGAGGTACCGGGCAAGGAACCTCGTCCTTGCGTCGACTACCGCAGGCTTAATTCCATCACTAAGGATCAAATTTATCCGATCCCTAACATCGAGGAGCGCCTTGAGAAAGTTAGTAGCGCTCAGTTTATTTCCACCCTAGATCTTGTCAGGGGTTATTGGCAGGTTCCACTTACAGAAGAGGCTAGTAGGTATGCGGCGTTCATTTCACCAATGGGAACATTCCGTCCTAAAGTGTTGAGTTTTGGTTTGAAGAACGCGCCATACTGTTTTTCAAGCCTCATGGATAAAGTGTTGCGGGGACAGCAAGAATTCGCTTTACCGTATCTAGACGACGTAGCGATATTCTCCGCATCCTGGTCTGAGCATATGGCACACTTGCGGGCAGTGCTAACCCGCCTGCGTGAAGCGGGCTTGACAGTAAAGGCTCCTAAGTGCCAGTTAGCACAGGCCGAGGTTGTCTACCTCGGTCACGTGATTGGTCAGGGTCGTCGCCGCCCCTCTGAAATAAAGGTGGCCGCTGTGCGAGACTTTCCGCAACCGCGCACGAAGACCGATATTCGGTCGTTCTTAGGTGTCGCCGGCTACTATCAGAGGTACATCCCCAGGTACTCTGATATCGCGGCTCCCCTGACGGATGCTCTAAGAAAGACAGAGCCTCAAACAGTCGTCTGGGACGAGACAAAGGAAAGAGCTTTTAGCGCCCTAAAGAGTGCCCTAACAAACCAGCCTGTGCTACGATCGCCAGACTATACAAAAGGGTTCATTGTTCAGTGCGATGCTAGTGAGCGAGGCATGAGCGTTGTACTGTGCCAACGGGAAAAGGGAGAAGTAGAACACCCCGTCCTGTATGCTAGTCGTAAGCTGACCAGTCGTGAGCAGGCGTATAGCGCCACCGAGAAAGAGTGTGCATGTCTCGTGTGGGCCGTTCAGAAATTGTCATGCTATCTAGCCGGCTCGAGGTTTATCATTGAGACGGATCACTGCCCTCTCCAATGGCTGCAGACCATCTCTCCCAAAAATGGCCGCCTCCTGCGCTGGAGCCTCGCTTTACAACAATATTCCTTTGAGGTGCGTTACAAAAAGGGGAGTCTCAACGGTAACGCCGATGGCTTAAGTCGAAGCCCCTAACGTAGGAATCAGCCTCAAAATTGTTTGTTACTGATGTTTTTCTTCCTGAGGCAGGATTTTTTTTAACATATTGCTTTTGTTTAGTGTTTCAAAGTGATGATATGCTTTCTAGTGCAATTTTTCAATTTGTGGACGCGTTCTGAGTGATGCTAGACTACTGTAAGGAACTAGGCAGTGGTATAAAAAGGGGAAAGAGCCTGGCAGGGCTTAGTGAGGGTTGTGCCGTGCTTGCTGACTGAGCGGTTGAGTTTCAGCGTAGTTCTAACGCTTGCCGGGAACGAGAACAAAAATGTGAACTCTCCCGAAGTCACTTTGCAGTGTCCCGTGCGAACCTGAACAAGAGAACGAGGCCTTCTCTGTGCGCTGCGCTCAAGAAACGTCGAGGGACGCCCGACTTCGGTTATGAGCATCATCGAGCGACATCCCTCCGGACAGCGGATGCAGTCCCCTGTCCATCGGGATCTCCTTTCCCCGGCGGGGCGGTCTGTTGCGTTTCGCCTGCGACACGTGGTTTTGCCGGCGCGACTGCGGCGGGGCGGCAGACATTTTGGCCCGATCGTCGTCGCCGCAACGCTCCCCGCCAGGTGTTTCCAGGCGCGACTGCGGCGATGCGACCGCAAAGGATCACCCTCTCATTACAGTCATTGTGCCCGACCGGCAGCGCTACGACAGTGTGCTACGACATTGTGCTACGACTTTGTGCTACGACAGCGCTACGACAGTGTGCTACGACATTGTGCTACGACATTGTGCTACGACAGCGTTACGACATTGTACGTTCACGTGCTCGTCTATTGAGGGGTTCCTTCTTGCCCTCAACTGCGAGAGTATAAAGACAGCTGCCCCCGGACGCCAAAAAGGAGGGGCTCCGATTTCTTCTGTTGAGTAAAGTGCTCTCCCGTCTCTCTACTTCGGTCAACCTGACCACCAACTCTTTGCAATGTTAAAATAAACAAGTTGTTTTGTTGTTACCAGTCGACTCATGCTTTGCCGGGACCTTCGGATGCTTCCAGTTGTACCCCAGGCCGCCAGGCCAACGCTACCCTTGGGGCTTGCGACCCAGGTACAACCACGGGTGTCAGCGCCGAGTTCCCAACAGATCGTACCAGCGGTGCGATCCCAAACAGCGCGCACGCCCGTGCCGCGTTATCTTGAGAGCCATCTGCGGCGGGTCCTCCGCGCGCTGTGTTTTCGCGGCTTAGTTCGCGTTGGGGGGGGGGGGGATGCGAGACGCCACAAGAAGGTCAAAGCGCTCGCTACTGCTGCCGCACTTCCTCACTGCAGCGTTTTGGAAGTGAGTTTCCGCGATAATCGAGTGAGGTGTGTTCATGTTTGCTTGTGCGCGCGTGACGCCATGTTGGTTCATTCAGTTAGTATGCCTATGTTAACAACTTCATACGGCCGATAAAGCTACTATCCTTACTTCGTATAGCTAGCTGTCCAGTAATTTGCTATAGCAATCGATGCTTCTCCTTTCGGGCGAAACTGCGTCTTTTTTTTCGGCAGTTTTCTTGACTCGTGAGTCTATTTTCACCAGATAAAAGTGGCTTTGGCCCATACTTACTTCAAGAACACCGTGTTATAGTTGGTACACTTTTCATGCGTTAAACAAGGCGTCGCAAAGAGGGTCATTCGGAAATCTCTTGGCGGCTGTGTACAATCAATACTCAGGGCGTGGCACCGTGTGCTTGTTTCCTATGTGAACAACCAAGAATACAAAATAAGCTTAGTTTCACTTCGGCAGCTTGCACTACTGGGACCAGAAATGACGAAGTAAGAACAAGTCGAAGAGGCATGCAAAAATAGCCCCTTACAAAACACGAGCAAAAGTACATTGAAATAACAACAACAAAAAAGAAACACCGTTCATTTAATTACCGAAGCCACAATACGATATTTTCTCCGCACGTATAAAAGCGCGAGTACTGGACAGGCTTATGAAACGCCCGGAGAGTTTCAATACTCGGCGCTGCATTATAGACCGGCCGCGGAAATGCGTTGCGCGCGCAACAAAGGCAAAATCAAGCGAGCCTTTGTTTGTTTTGCGCGTACGTCCGCGATGCTGCCAGCAGGAGGCGGCAGTTGGCCCACAGAGTGCCGTTCAAAGGGCGATGGCCACGGGACAGGCCACGTGATCGATCGAGCCGGCCGCCGCTTCTAACAAAGAGAAACCAAGGAAGAGGATGGACGGATATGCACGTGTCGTTGGGGGAGCATATCTGCCGGGTGGCAGCGTCACTGACACTAATTCGCGCAGTTTGCGTTTGTGCCAACGCATTTGGTTGCTCACGCCTTACGCTTCTCTTTCCGGTTGGTAAAAATATTATTTATACTAGTTAATTTCCGTCCTGGAGGAACTATAGCCGAAGTAGAATATATATATTGTAATGTAGAAAATGAGCCGGTTACGCCGGCGCATCTCCAGCGAATGAAAGGCAACGAAGAAGTGCCGGTTAGTCAGGCGCATCACCAGCGCTTTACGCACGGGGCGGGTTCTGACTGCTCGCAGGGTTTTGTCTACCGCACCGAGTTCGACCTCTCACTCCTTGCGTACCCTGTCAATAAACACCTTGACAATATCTATACTAAGAATGAGCTGCCGTTAAGAAAAAAAATATTCGCAGATGTATGCAAACCTATGCAGCTGACACATCAAAGACAGACAAGCTATGCAAGTCAATTTACAGACCTTTTCATCGGGAGAGGAGGAAAGCGCGCGCGGCGAGCCTTTCCTTCTCTCTGGCTTGTGAGGGCCGGTGTGGCGCTGCGTGAATGTTTCCATCGTGTGCTGAGGAACAATTTGGAGATCTTTTAGGTCGCTCTCTGTGAAATTCACGCGATGTCAATTGATACAAGGTCCTTGGGGAACTGCTGCGTAGTGTTGCAAATGGATCGCAAGCCCCAAGGGTAGCGTTGGCCTGGCGGCCTGGGGCACAGCTGGAAGCACCCGAAGGTCCTGGCAAAGGATGAGTCGACTGCTAACACAACAACGTGTTTATTCTAGCATCGCAAAAGAGCGGCCGGTCAGGTCGACCGAAGTGGAGAAATGGGAGACCACGTTACTCGACTGAAGAAATCGAAGCTTCTTCCTTGGCGTCCGGGGGCAGCTGCTTTTATACTCTCGGAGTCGAGGGCAAGAAGGAACGCCTCGATAGAGGCGCACGTGACGGCGGCGCACGGACACGTTGTGACAAGAAATGACGTATCCGCCGGGCCGGCGCCGCTCAGACCTCCTCGCTTCACAGTTGGGGAGCTCCTCTCCCCGGCTGCCGCGCTTTGACAAGCGTGGCCACCAACATGCACACACACACACGCACACACACGAAGACACGTGGCATTGAAACATGCTTGGACGCACTTGGTGGGAGGCGTTGGGGCAGCGCTGAACTGGCCAAAATGTCCACCGCTGTGAACAAAGCCCCGGCGTCCGTTGCATCCGCGCCGGCTATACCGCACGTCGGAGGCGAAACGTAACAGTAGCCTTTCGGTGCAGCAGTGACTACAATAGGCAGGAATTTCTTTTGGGTACGGAAACCGACCACGTGCATCATCTTCTGCGCTGTCTGTGCATGCCGTGAACTATTTTGGCTTCATAGGTTTTCACTCGACGCAGAGAACAGGCGCCTATGAACAGCCAACATGAATTTGAAAACCTTCTCCCTATCCGATCGCTTGGCGTGGGAACTAAAACATAAGAGTGCATTCCCGTGTACTGCCAACCTAATGCAGCTCCGAAACAGGCGCCTGTCGTTACAAAATATTTCTGTCAGCC
The DNA here is from genome assembly GCF_050947875.1 of Dermacentor variabilis. Lineage (NCBI taxonomy): Eukaryota > Metazoa > Arthropoda > Arachnida > Ixodida > Ixodidae > Dermacentor > Dermacentor variabilis. Next base: position 77,171,602 of record NC_134576.1, on the reverse strand, counting down.
ATCGGCATGGTTCTCGAACACCTGATGTCTAGTAGACTTGAAATCAATGCGCTATGTGTACGCTAGCCTTCAGCATGAGGCCGATGGCATTGCTCAACACAGCGATATCACAGCGGTTGGTAAACCAGCACGATACATGCTGTATACGATTTGTGCCTCGGCATTGTCTTTTAACCCTGGAATGCATCTATATCCAAGAGGAATCGCATAAAAAGTGCCCGATGGCTGTTTGTGGGGACAAAATTTCCGAAGTTAGGGTGAGTGCATCGTAGAGAAAGTGAGAAAAAAACGATAGCAAAAATTGTTTCTCGTCCTCTTTCCCGAAAAAGAAAGATGTTAAACGGACTAACGCCGCAAAAGGACCTATCTTGGTCATTCCGCATGCCTGGCCAATACGCTATATAGAGCAAACACAACAGGTACATAACCCAGCATCTACGACTACTTCGGACACTGGCGCTGTCCGCCGACGGCCATTCGACAAGTGTAGTTCACACTGCGAGGTACGCTGTTATTACTAATCAAAACTGTTTTATTTGTGGGCGGAAACCTTGTCCAACAAACGCAGTCACGCAACGTACCGACAAATGACAATTTGACCACTTGTCGAAGGAAACAGTAAGGTTCTAAAGTAGCAGCACGGTACCGAAGCTGTTGCCTACGATCGTCCCTTATGTTTCTTAATTATGCATTACTCCTAACACATAGTTTTGAAATAAAGGCATAATGCTGCAGTAAGGTATATTCGCATCCATCAGATTGTAGACTAAAACATGCGAACACGTCACGCTGGGTGCCCAGGGTTGCCAGATCGCTCCAACCACAGGTAGCCAAATTGGCCTCCCCAGTAGCCCAAATGTAGCCAAAGAGCTTTGTCTTTTTCTGAAGTCATTTCTTAAGCATACTGAAATAATTTTCGGCAAGAATACCTACATATTAGTTTTTCCACGCTTGACCACGCATGACCTGCGCTCGCATCGTCACGGAGGCCATGTGGCACGGAAAACAGATGCTGCACAAGCGCAAGAAGTTCATAAACGCTGGCATGCAGGCAAATTCATGATAAGGGAAATGCGGTCTTCATTGCCAATGCACTGCTTTATTTTTCCCAGGGCACCAAAAAATCACGAAAAGAACAACAAACAAATAGCACCGCGCACTAAACACGCTAAGCAATGACATCCATTCAGGCGTTCAGTGTTATTACTTACAGCTCTTGATAATTTCGCTTAACACCACACAATGCACTAAACGAAAAACTACAAAAAGTTGCAAGACAAAGTCTAACACAATAGATGGCGGTTGGTACGAAATTTAGTACGATGTATTTTATCTGCCCCTGGCCCTGGCGGGATCTCGTACTCGTCACTCTCTCACCTTGGCAGGGTTGGTCGCACTGCGCCTGCTCAATTATTACAATGACACGTGGGTCTCCGGTATTGTTCCCGAGCAGCGGAAGATCAGCCGCCCGGTTGTTCTCTTGAAGCCTGGAAAGACTCCTTATGAGCTTACCTCATACCGGCCAGTTGCATTAGCCAGCTGTGCTGGAAAAGTTATGGAAGGGAGGGTCCTGGTGAGGCTCGAATGGTTTCTGGAGAGAAATGATCTTTATCCGAACATGATGACAGATTTTCGATGGGGTCTTTCTTCGATTGACAGCTTCATTGACCTCGTTACGACAGTGGAACATGAAAAAACTTCGACGCCGACTCGTCGCCGCTGTTTTCATAGACATCAAAGGGGCCTACGACAACATCCCTCATGAAGCCATTCTCAATGCCCTAGGTGACTTGAGTTTTGGCGGTCGGCTCTACCTGTGGATTGTGAGCTACCTCAGCGGCCGTTTCGTTTACATGTCCACGCCTGACGGAGAGATTAATCTTCATCAGGTATGCCGTGGAGTTCCTCAGGGAGGAGTTCTCAGCCCAACGTTATTTAATGTGGCACTGATTGGCCTGGTGAGCGAACTTCCAGCTGACATCCACATCAGTGCATATGCAGATGACATCTGCATCTGGGCTTCTGGTACAACACGCCCGCAACTACGTGCGAAATTACAACGTGCTGTGTCATCTACTTCACGATACATACGGCGTCGGGGTTTGCTCTTGGCTGCTTAAAAATTTGCCGTGGTTGCATACACGCGCAAATCTGCCTGCCGCTACCCGATCTCCACTAACGGTGTTATAATACCTTATGTCTCCCACCACATATTCTTGGGCATTATCATTGACCGCGGTTTGTCACGGTCGAGGCATGCTAATATGTTGAAGAAAGAACTTAATCTGTTTTGCCATGTTCTTTGCTTCGTAGCAGGCATGAAATGGGGTTCCACGGAAGGCTCATTACTCCGAGTTTATCAGTCTCTATTCGTAGGTTACATTCGTTACAGCCTGCCGATACTCTCAAACTTGAGCATTTCCTGCTTACGGGCACTAGAGAGCGTTCAAGCGCAGGCACTCAAAATATGCCTCGGCTTGCCGCGGCGTGCCTCCAACAAAGGCACAATTGAGGAAGCCCGCGTATGCCCATTATCTGTATACCTGTCCCACGAACCACTACGTGTCTATTTACGCTTACTGACACGACACCATTTTCACCCATTGACGTCGGTTCTACATGAGAGGCCGGACAGCAGTTTCACAAGTGCACTCCGCTGCCATCTACCCCACATAACATCAGGCTATGCCCTTCCATATCACCCCGTCAAACCACCGTGGGTGATGGCATGCGTGCATGTCCCCGGCACACTAAAGAAATGATTGGTTCCCGTTAGCGGACTATAACAACTTCCTCCGGCATAGATCTGGTCAGAATACCAGACATATGTTCATGTTTACGCAGACGGCTCCGCGTTACCAAAGGCATCGACAGCAGCTGTGGTGACACAAGCCCAACAGATGACTCGAGGTTTCATTCTAGATCATAATTGTACATCAACCGCGGCAAAGCTTGTCACTACTCGGGAAGCGATTCGCTACATCTACGGGGAAAGATCTCAAGAGTGGTGCATTTTCTCGGACTCAAAACCCACGCTGCAAATTTTGGCATGCTTCCCGCGCCACACCGCATATCAGGTTGTGGCACTGCAGATCACTGAGCTACTTTCATGCGCTCAAGAAAAACACCATAGCATAGTTTTCCAATGGATCCCGGGACACTGTGGGCTCAATGGTAATTAGATGGCCGATGCTGCAGCACGGCGCGCCCACAGCAATGGCCTGCGAACTGTAGTGCCATTCTCCAGACCGGACATCACATGCCTCCTGTCGGAATTAATGAGGAGTGCGACGAAAAGATACTGAGCCCAGCCAAACGCTCGTCACGTCCGCCTTAAAAGGCTGGATCCCAATATGAAATTTCCTGTTTTGCGTGGAATTCCACGCCCCCATACATGCCTGATACACAGACTGTGATTAGGTGTCGCTTTCACGCGCAAATACTTGCACTTCATTGGACGGACAGACTCTCCGGACTGTTCAGTGAGTGGCATTGTAGAAACTATAGACCATGTACTCGTGGTGGGCCCTGAGTATGAGCGCGAAAGACTGCCAATGGCCGCTACCTTGAGAAATTTATACAAGAGACCAATGTCGGAGGACCTCTTGCTGGGCGCATGGCCACAGAGTTGGCAGACGATAGGGACAATGCGTGCTCTTTCACGTTTCTTAGGCGACAAGGGCCTGGACTTCACGCTTGTGATAACATTTATGCAATGTGCCCTTCACCTCGTTCCTCCCATTATCATCTGCCATTGTGACCCTTTTTCTTCCCCTCTTCCCCTTCTCTTACGTAGCGTAGCAGGCCAGATGCTTCATTTTCCTGCCGACCTCTCTACATTTTCGAATCATCAAACTACTTCTCTCTCTAGTACGATATATAGACATAAAAAGTATGCTATGATTAAGCATCACGAGCTTATTGCGAAGTGGAACGGCTTGGTGCATACAACATATCAGAGCTCAAACGGGACAAAAATTCTTGGCCAGGTTTAAAATCCTTACAGCAACCTCCGTTCCTGGCCAGGCCAAACTTCACGTGGAGGAGCGCTACCAATGTCTCGTTCGACATTCTATATTGGAAGTTGGTTGTAACGAGCGAAACCTGGCCGAGCACTCGTTCGACGGCGGCATTTCATACCGGTAGTGATAGCAAAAAGAGGAGGAGGGTTTGTAGATGTGTATGAAACGGAAGGCTGTGGTGGCTGTGGTGCAACGGAAGATGATATGTTCTACGTTGGCGTTGGAGCAGGGCAATTTGGGCAGGAATGGTCCGAGCGAATTGCCACGTGGGCGCAATGGGGTAGGCAGAAAATTCGGCAAGCTTCAGTTGGGTTAAGCTCGATGTTCTCCCTCCGTTCTGCCGCCGAGGTCACCCGCGGCGCACCGTCAACGAGAGCTAAAAGCATCTCGTGCTTAAAACGTAGGACGCCGAAAGCTCACATGTGGAGACAGCAACACTCTATGTTCGCTGGCGCGCGCGAGCAGGTAGCGTTAGTTGGCGGAGGGAGACGTGTTTCTGAGGCCAGCTTCTTTAATTAAAATTGTGAAAAGGACACGAACCTTGACCTTTTGACATGCATATGTGTTCTGTCACAAAGAACTTGCAAATTTTGTTTTTTTAGCATACGCGCTCAGTTTCTTTAACCTGCTGTCGTCTGCATTTTGATTCCAACGTACTTTTCATTCTTGCTTAACTATTTTTTAATTTTTGATAGAGGAAAAAGATGTAGCCTAAAATTAGCCACATAGCCAAAAGGAAAATTCTGATGCCAATTCGGACAAAAAGTAGCCCAATTTGGTTATTATTAGTAGCCCAATCTGGCAACCCTGTGGCTGCCCCGTCCGCCTCAATGGCTTAGAAGCTCCGGCCATGCTGACCTAAATCGCTTCAGTACAAGTCACAGAACTGTTTCCCACCTATACGACGCCACGTCATGCTAATTAGACCGCGCGGTGCGAAAACAACCACGACACACTGCCGCCGACCGTAAACCTGGCATAGAACACGAAGCGCTCAGCCAACCCAGCAGGCCGACTGTCGATTATGGCGCCACTTCGCACGCTATATGGCGGCGTGCATGAAAAAAAAAACTGTCTATACACATTTCGAAAATATTAGGCCTTGTTTGTCCATATTCCTGGCTGATCCCCAATGTGGAGCAAGAAAAACTCGATTGCAGAAACAAGAATTACGGATCACTGGTTTAAAACCGAGTAAAAGAGTACTTGTTTATTCGAGCGAGGTTCACGCAAGGTAACGTTTATTTTTAAATAATAGATAACCTCGTTTCGAAATAAAAATTCGGAAACCTGACGCAAGTTGGCTTGCTGGCAGTCCATGATTGATATTGGATGCCGAACACGTCGCCCCCCGACTCCGGCTTTCACCGTCACCGCACAGGAGTCGTCGTGGAAGTGCGCCAGACGTCTTCGCGCTAAAAGAAATAGTTATATTCAGGGAAAAAAATAACACATAGGAAGCGGCATAACAAGGTACAAAAGACGAAAGAGAAAAGGAACAAGAAAATTCGGCAGAGACAGTTAGGACTGCTTTTGTGTGGGAATGTGAAAGCATTAGATCGTTTGTAGACCTCCGAAATTCATGAACACGCTATTTTATACACTCATGACGTGGTGCCACCTCTTGCCCATTAGCTGCGCCGTCACGTGCCCAATTAGGCACGCGCTAGGCCACACCTTCCGTCGCTTCTCAGCCTTTTGGGTTATGAACGCTGCCCCTAAGCCGAGAAAATTATCAGACACCATCGACACCCCTGGGGTCACCTTACAGTGGTGCGCACCTCTAGGGAGATCTCCTGTTTAGCCTGCTACCACGCAACCGCCAGCCTGCCTTAGCCTGCCGCAGCCCGCAAAGCCATCTCGTGTGCCGCAGAGCAATCTGAGATGTGACGTGTACAATGACGCACACACTAGGCGCACTTTTAGTCAGCCAGAACCGTGGAGCCGCGGCGGCGTCGGCGAGCTCGTCTCAGACTCCAGAGACCGAGCCTCGATTCCCACCAAGACCAAAGTTTGCCAAATTTTGTTTTCAAAGCCAATAATCTGCATTGTTTGTAGGAACGTTACAACAAATTCGACGTCAATCCAAGCATTTTTGGACGGGTTTTTACCCGTTGCGCCGTACGCCAGTTTTCGTACCACCATTCGGTCACGCCGACTACATCGGATTTTCGCGTAATGGTGCATGTAATACTTTCGCATTAAAAAAAAATTTATGCGGATCCCACACACTATTGGAGCCGAAGTAAGCGAAGCTTTCTGTACTGTTTGCTTTGATTGACGATAACTAGCGGTGATGCTGACGGCGAATATTTACTTTCCTCGGCGTTTAGCGCAGAGAGTGGTGAGTTGATGGTAAATGTTGCCTTGCATGCCCCACTGCTGTTTATCTGCGTAGCACACAGAACACGCAACGCAACGAGAGTTGGTTGCTTGAGGCATTGTTTTGCGCCATCGTTTGAAGCCTCCGACAGTGTTAGTATTGCCATTGCCTCACAGGACACATGGCAGCGTGACAGAAGCGTTAAACTTTAGCTGAATTAGGAGAATGTACGTGCCGAAACCACAGTCAGATTATAAGGCACGCCGTTGTGGCAGACTACAAATTATTTTGACCCCCCCTGGCATCTTTAACGAGCGCCTGAACCGAGCGCCTTTGTATTTCGCACCCGTCGAAGTGCTGCTGCCGCGGTCGGGATCGAACCCTCGACTTCGAACAATGCCATAGCCGCAAAGCTACCACGGCGTGCTCAGAAGTGTTGAATTGAACTAAGACGCCTAGACTCTACGGTACTACGATGTTGCCTAGACGCCACGGGGCTTTAACGTGGCTTTGAGTCTGCACGTCGTGTGTCAGTTGTCCGCTTGACAAATTTTATATTTCTGAAACGGCAGAAACGTGCTCTACACTACCTTGAACTTAAATTTATCCAGTTTGTCCGCAATCGCTTTCCTGTCTAGTAGTAGCTAGAGCGCCTCAGGGACGCGCGTATCGAAGCACCCTGGTAATAGCGTTTCCTCGCCTTCTCACGTTTTCTTTTCCCTCTCCCACCCTCCCCCATGTATGCGAGTTCCGAGCGAAGAGTGCCAAGGTTGTTATTCACTCGTCTCGTGGATGCGCTGGGTCTACCTATTTTCTGCCTCCTCTCCCTACCTCCTCTCTAGCATTCTATATACCTCCTCTCTGGACAATTGCACGTTAGTTGAAAGGTAAGCGCTGCAGTTTCTGCAATGATCTTGCGGAAGGTAGCGGATGATTACAGCTGTCAAGAGGATACTGTGGCCACGTCCAGGGATCTCCAGAGAGTATTGTCCACATTCGACGCGGTGTAAAGGACCAAACGCGTTTCTCGCGTCGCTTTTCCTGTCTGCCACGCTCCTATATATGCAGGTTCTGAACCACCTCCCGATGAGGCGTGCAAGGAATCAGCAACAGTAGCAGCCGTGGAAAAGTCGAATGGAGGTACAATGAAAGTTTCGCTTTAAAAATAATGAGATGTCAACTGAGCCTCAATTCCACAGATTATGGCCTCGACTGACGTGGTGCTTTGGTAAAGAAATATGTGGTGAGGTGTAATTTATTGCGGTCTGGCCTTCGACAAAAGCACAGCGGGGGAGTGACAATCTCCTAGGAGTGCATTCATGATCGGCGGAGGCCGAGACTGTTCTGCGAGCGCTGTACGCAATAGCGTCGTAATCGGGCATTCTCCACGGGGTGTAATTGTGCGGTGTAGCAATCCTCGGTAATCGGCCCTGTCGATATCTCCTGATTCCCCAACTAAATCACCTTAGTATAGGCCACTGAGCCCTGCGTATTTTAAAAAGCTTTATCATCTTCATTCTGCTCTCCTATGCTAAGGTGACACAAAGGTACCTTATGCGCCCTAATTAGACAATATCTTTCACGTATTTTCCACTCGTGTCATCGGCACTGTGATCTCTGGTAAGGGGATAGAACGTACGTTTTCTTTCGTTTAGGAAAAAGAAAGACAGGGCAGGCACTGTCAACTTTTCCTCAAGGAATCAGCCTTATGATGATACGATGCACCGCGTGACTTATTTGGTGTCCCTTGTTCTTTCATATATCCAAGTTGTGGTAAACATGGTATTTGAAACTGATTTTATTGATCTAGTATGAAACGGACTTTAATATAACAGGTAAATAAAAGGTATTAATAAAAAAGCTTAATGAATCATTAAGTCTAATCCATCGATCTATTGTAGTCGAAACAGCAAAATCAACATCACTGCGCCTTTCATATTTCAGGTTATACATTGCGTGTCACACTGCTGTGATTCAAGCTCGAATACAATATTCTTCACGTTGGGGCACGTTTAGCGACCAGTTACGGAGCAAGGACACGCGGCGCTCACTTTATAACTTCTTTTACGTTCACGTACTCTTTTGAACTGTCGGTGCAGGCATCCTGGGAGCACATGAAATGACAAATTTGGACACGTTGTCACAGGCTGCATCTTTCCTCACGAGCGGAGCGCGCCTCGAGAAACAGCGCATTCGCTACACCGATATAGAGCAGCCACGACAGAGGCGCGACGTCACCGGCTAAGGACCAGAACACGTGATGTTTCAGAATCGCGTATTTGGCCACGAACTTTGCGAGAGAAGAGGCCGCCTTTCCGAACCCCGTTCCCGTGGAATGCATCGAACGAGCCGACGCTGTCGAGCAGAGAAGCGAGGCGCTGCGGGCGGCAGCGCTGCACCGGCTTCTCCACTAGCTTCCGGTAGGGTGCGGGAAAGCACATCGTGCGGGGCGTGCGGGGTATGGGAAAAAAAAAAAGCACAGCTGCAGCTTAACCCACAGCTAGCGTTCGCCTCTCCCTCTCCTCATCCGCGAGCACACTGTTCCGGCTCCGGCTCGTGTTGGCTCGCAGCGTCAGCCGGCGCAGCCAAGCCAGCAAGCGCGCCGCGAACGGCGACGACGCTAACGACGCCAGCCCTCTCTCTCCGCTGACGCTCCTTTTTTTTCTTCTCCGTTAGCGCCGCGGTTTATCGCCGAAAGGAGCGCCGGGTTGGGCGTGTGTGGCCGTGTGCTACCGTCGCCGCTTTGGGAAGGGTCTTTGCGTGCGCGCCCGGTATCCGTCTCTCTGCACTCCTGGATTCGTCCACCTCACTGTGCTGTGCAACGTTTCCGAGCCGATTGTGCGATCCGCTTGCTGCGGTGCAACGTCGGGCTCGCGCGCGCTCGGGCGCGGGCGAATTTGCACGCTCGTTTCGCGGGGCCGGCTGTGGCGATGCCGTCGTCGGCGAGTGCGCGTCGGTGTCGACGGCGGCGCGCGAGCCGGAGCTGCGGCGCCGGCTTTGGCCGCCATGCGTGATGCGTTCACGGTGCTCGTCTAGGACCCACCGTCGTCGGCCGATGGACGCGTGCGTCGGGATTCCCACGTGAGTGTCGACACCCATGGGGATCAGTCGCGGCTCTGAGCGCTGGACGCCGCCGGCCGACGTGCGACCCAGACTACCGGTGCTACTGCGCAACCGCCGCCAATCGTGCTGCTGCTGCCGCCGCTACGGCTACCGGTTTTCGGCGTCGTCGCCCGTGATTCTCTTCTTGGTGGCTTCGGCGCTCCCGCTGCTGGCCGGGTCCGACGCGAACGGCACGGAGGCAATAGCCAACGAGTGAGTACCTACCTACCTTCCTGCGCGTAGCTGCAACCGGGAAGCGCTGACCTTCGTTTGGAAAGTCTTCTGTTGAAACCAAATCCCGAAGCGCGAACGAGAGCTGCTGGTGAATGGTGCTTCACCCGCAGGATCCGGTGCAAGCAAGAGAAGTCGCACCTACAGATCTGAACGCCAAGCTCGATTGATGCTGCTGCGGCCTTAAGCGAGTTCTCTGGGTTCAGTCCTCCCTAACTAGCGGATGCTGAAACCTGCTTGATTAGAAAAATCGTTTGTACGCGTGCATTCACACGTCAAGCCGCCCAAGGCGAGTATTGTGGGTGACTCACGCTAAGCATAAAGTGCAATCGGAGAGACCCGAGAGTGAAAGGTTTCGGTCGAAGTTCCGGTTTGTAACTGCGCTTGGCTTCGCGTACGTTTTGCTGCAAAACACCGCGATACGGCTGTTTTGCAGGAGAGCTCAGTGGAGCTGCATTGCATTGCGCCGAATTATAGCTTAAAGACTACTTGAAAATTGAATCACATGTGCTTCTTCCCTCAGGATGCTGACATTGAAGTGCTAACACGATGACACAGCACTCAACGTCTTTACGACCCCGCCAATAACGCGCGTTTGTGCCGAAGCGATCAAAATAACACCACATGCAGCTGCATAAACGTCAGCTGCCTAGGAAAGAGAAAAAAAAAACGCGATACTCGCATGCCGCTGCTTTATTGTGCTCCCCGTTGTGAAGCAACCGTGCATTTCGCATCTGGAAGATCAGAAACCGTTCCAGGCGTGTATTCCCTGAAGCCACCAAACCTGCGGGAAAACTACGCCTGCTTAACAGCGTTTGAAGCGCGCTCTTAGATGCGACTAAGGTCACGTGCCTGGGTCGCGCGCTTTCTCGACGGAGAATGTAAGTTATTGCAAAAGGCGAGCCGCGCTTTCGAAGAACTCCCGAATAGTTCATAAATCGACTGGTTCAACTCGATCAAATCGCGCTTCTTTCCACACCGCCGGGGTTTCCCTAGCAAATATTTATGCTACGAGCATCCAATTTCCGGGTATTGTTGTTCATCAAGCGCGCGATGCATAGATCTCCGCAGGCAAAAAAAAAGGAAGAATAGAGAAAAGAAAGCGTGTTGCAGTTGAGCTTTCTTTCTGTCGGCGAAGCAAACGGCGGCAGGCGGGGGGAGGGTCAGAACATCGGCCCCGGAGCGTGAGCAGGGCTGCTGCTGCTGCTTCGTCGCATCGACGCGAGGGCCGCGGCCCGAGCCTTGCGCGCATGCGCACGCGCGTCCTCGGTGCTCGTGCGAGCTGCTGCGCGTGCGCACAGGGAGTCAGCAGCTGCCGGTACTCCCCCTTGTCCCTTTCTCCCTCCCCTCTTACATCCTCGCGTGCGCTCCTCCTGTGCTAGGAAAGAAGCTGGCGCTCGCCGCGTGCTGCTGGTTTTCAGCGCTACGCTGCGCGCATCTCGATTCGCGAGAAGGAGGGCGCTGGTCGTTCGCTGGTTTGAAAACTGAGGGGAAGCCGCGTGCTCTGCGCGCCTCGCACCGACTTCGTTGGGCTGCGGCGTTTAGCCATCTCTTCGCGCTTCAAGGAGTCCTCGCTTCGTCCTCATCACTGCATAGGCCGTGAGATGCTACACTCTTTAAGAAAAAATTACACCTTTGGGTCGTGTCTTGCCACGCAACATCTGTCTTGGCTGAATTTCCTTTCTTTAACGCTGCGAGCCCGGTACTTCCCAGTTAGGAACGGAATGCGCGTTATCAGTGTGACGGAGCATTCTCGACCGAAAAGTAGCCAACGTAGCGTTTACAGAAGGGAAACGCAAGCAAGACAGTTGAAGATGATTGTTGTGAGTCAAATATACACCCCCAAGGGTGTACATTTGTTTAAGAGTGTATCTTTTCAGCAACAATTGAAGCCCCCCCCCCCATTCGTCAATGACTATACTCTAAAAAAAGTTTACACTCTTTGGGGCTTACCTAAACAATAATCTTCACCTGCCTTGCTTGCGTTTCCTCTCTTGAAAACTCGTTGCTCGCTACTTTCCTGTCTAGAATGCTGTGTCAAGTTGATAACGCGCCAACCGTTCGTGACTAGGAAGTACCGGGCTCGCAGCGTTATAGAAAGGAAATGCGGGCAAGACAAATGACGGTTAATGTTAGGGGACAAAACACAACCCAAAGGATGTAAACATTTTTTAGAGTGTAGAAGCTGGAGACACGGCCAGGAGAGGAACAGTTTTGTTTGAGGTGCATTGATAGCGAGAGTGCTCGCAATTTGGCCGCAAGCCTTGTCATGATTACTGCCCGTATATGGCGTTGGTGACGCCATACATTCCAGCTACCGTGTCATCCTCCCTTGACGTAATAGACTTCAACAGCGCTCCCATTTTTCTTTTCAATTGGGCTGTCTACCGCACCTGTCGGTTCCACCATAAAAAATAATGATAAATAAAAATAAACCAATAATCGTTGATGGAGTCCTAAATAAAATTTTGAGGTTGCGGTCACGGAGCGTTCAGCGTACACCAAACTGCTGTCCTTCCCGCTAGAATTTATTTATTTATTTATTTATTTATTTATTTATTTATTTATTTATTGACAGTACCCACAGCGCCCGTAAAGCATTAGCATAAAGGGGAATAGAAGCGTTCGAATGACAAAGAATGCGTATGCGCAACGAAACTCAGATTGGTAACGTTTCATAACTGTTCGGAATACAAATAGTTAATACTAGCGGCTAATCAATGTTTGCAAAAAGTATAATATAAAACACAGAGAGAAAAAAAGAACCACGCTCAACTCTGACGCCCCGTTGACTAAAGAGAAAATTATGAAGCGAATATAAAAATGTTGACGGTGAAGCGCAGACAGTTTCTTGGGCAAGTTTATTCCCTTCGAGAGTATTTCGGCGGAAGAAGGAGCACTTGAGTAACTTGAACCTGCATGCAAGCTCCCGTATCCTCGAAAAGAGGTCTGTACGGGCATGTGTGCACAGGCTCCTTTGTGTATTTTTCTTTCTGAATACATTTATTAGCGTAAATCAGCCTGGTTACGCCCACTGCAGGGCAAAGGCCTCTCCCATACTTCTCCAACTACCCCGGTCATGTACTAATTGTGGCCATGTTGTCCCTGCAAACTTCCTAATCTCATCCGCCCACCTAACTTTCTGCCGTCCCCTGCTACGCTTCCCTTCCCTTGGAATCCAGTCCGTAAACCTTAATGACCATCAGTTATCTTCCCTCCTCATTACATGTCCTGTATTCCGAAAGGTGTATCCCGAAATAATTCGGGATTCACCTTCAGTATTTAAAGAGAAACTTCAAATCAATTTCGACTGATAATGTGTTCTTTCAAAGCTCTGTTATCGTTAACGTCGTGGTAAGAGTTTATTTCAAAGGAAAATGCAGATCAAAGCTACATTTTTTTTTTCAATTACGCGCAGGTGAATGAGCGCTGTTCGTCAGTGTGACGTCACAGATTTTGAAATCATTCTTGTCTTTCTGTGTGTATGTGTGTGTTCTGGCTTAACAAAAGTTATAGAAAGTTTTAACTTCAGTATTTGTCTGCTGTTAGAATGCGGCGTATTCCGTCTTTGCCAATAGAAAACATTTAGCGGGGTACGAGCAGCTGCCGTCAAAATCTGTGACGTCACGGGAAGTAGGTGCGAGAACTTCAAGACGGCGTCGCCAGCTTCCTGCCATTCTTGCGTCTATTCTGGTCTACGAAGCCTCTATTCACGCCAAGAGTGGCTGTTTTGGATATTTAAACGGGTAACATCAGTTTCAATAGTTATTTTATTAATTTTCTATTTATTTAATACTGTGAACACATGGTCCAAATAGGAGGGGCAACAAGTACTACATACAGTGGCAACAAGTGAGCCAATGAAGGATAGTAAAACAATCAAAAAATAAATGCTGAAAGATTGGGACCTGGCTTTAGTTAGACAATAACAGTTGTGCTATAGTACGGGGAAAGGAGGAATGCTTGTATGTGTTCGTTCGTGACAAATACGGTGTTAAAAAACAAGCTTTCTCTTCGAGACGTGCCGTTAATTTGCAGCCTAATCCTTACTGCGGCACACAAACACACAAAAAAAGTCGTCACTGCGTTCATCTTTATGTAACCACACTTATCATAAACAATATTCAAAAGCTATGATCACGGAATGTCTTTCAAGACAGGGTTCGCCTTTTGCTGCTAGCCACTCGCTGATACGGCGCAAGTATATTGCGCATACTGAAGGCTGGTCGTCCGACGTTCTTAGAGAATCAGCACTTTTTCTTCATTCTACAAAATGTGCCCAACGCTAAAGAATGATATTGCAAACGTTCTAGACTTCATGGTCGCGGCAAATCGGAGAGAAGGGGAGCAGCGCGTCCTGTAGAGGAAGCTACTTGCTTATGCCAATGTCAGTCAGATTTTAACAGCGCTTTCCCGTGGGTAGTTGATTGTTTATCTGTAAAAAAAAAAAAAAAACATGTATGACTACGATTTCGAAACCGAATAAAAAAATCAGCGTTGTCATTTTTATATGGTTTTCATCCCACAGAAGCCCAATATAAATAATATACTGTGAACAGTATGCGTCGCCGCGTGGACGGGTTTGGCTATCGTTTCCTCGTCTAGTAAGCCAAGATTTTCCGTACGAGAGACATACAGAGAAATCCTGAGTGTAATACACCGGCATGTGCTGATTCACTATTTATAATTAGGCTTACTTTAATGTAGCGTGACCCGCCGTGGTTGCTCAGTGGCTATGGTGTTGGGCTGCTGCGCACGAGGTCGCGGGATCGAATGCCGGCCACGACAGCCGCATTTCGATGGGAGCGAAATGCGAAAACACCCGTGTACTTAGATTTAAGTGCACGTCAAAGAACCCCAGGTGGTCGAAATTTCCGGAGTCCTCCACTACGGCGTGCCTCATAATCAGAAAGTGGCTTTGGCACGTAAAATCCGATAATGTAATTTTTTTTAATTCAGCCTACTGTCATCACCGAGCTCCCATGCTCGCCACTCCGCGCTAGTATGTGCATCTTCATAATTTAAAACGTGAAGTGAGGCTAATTGGCAAAAGTACATTATGGTACTAATTCCAAAGCGCTTCGTTAAAGCGTTCCGAAGCTTTTGTAAGACAACAATTAAACTTTACTACAAAGCATAAGCAGACTGCAATGGTGATGGGCCCCCCTTGCTATCACCCATATGCCATCGCCGGTAGAGTGCAATGATTGTACGCTCTTCGACGACAGTGGTAAGCTCCCTGTCAGGATTTGGTGTATGCCCTCCAACCGATTTTTATTCTCTAAATTTCATTCTCATGATCAGGGTCCTGAGTGAGTAATTGACCTAGGTCAGCGTACCCCTGAACAGACTCTAGAGGATGACTGGCGATCCTGAATTCTTGTTCTCTTGCCATGCTATAGAACATTGGCTTTGTCTTCTGTATAGTAATCTTCAACCACACTCCTACACTTTCTCTGTTAAGGCCCTCAATCATTTGTTGTAATTCGTCCCTTATTGTTGCTCAATAGGACAATGTCATCTGCAGACCGAAGGTTGCTGAGATAGCCACCGTTGAGCCTCACTCCCAAGCCTTCCCAGTCTAATAGCTTGAATACTTCTTCTAAGCATGCAGTTATTTATATTGGAGAGATTGTGTCTCCTTGCCTGACCACTTTCTTGATAGATAACATTCTTTTCTTGCGGAGAACCACGGTACCTGTGGAATCTTTGTGGATATTTCCCAATATTTTCACGTTTGCCTCGTGTACTCATTGATTATGCAAAGCCTCTATGACTGCTGGTATCTCTACTGAAACAAGTGCATTTTCATAATCTATGAAAGCCAAATAGAGAGGTTGATTGTACTCCACAATTTCTCGATTACCTGATTGATGACATGGAAGGGATCCATTGTAGAAAAGCTTTTTCTGAAGGCAGCCTGCTCTCTTGGATGATTGAAGTCAAGTGTTTTCCTTATTCTGCACCATTGCAGTTAGCATAATGTGAGAATTCGTTGATGAGTACCGATGAAGTAGTCGCTTTCGCTATTTGAAACAAAAACACGTGGGGCTTTCTTGGGCCCATTGACATAGTGTTTTTGATCTTGTGGGCAAGAAAGATAATCGCAAACCGCTGTACCGCATTAAAAACTTATGTAAAGCTAACAGAGCGTAAAAACGTTTCTGAGAACAGCTAGCTGTACCCCCATGACCTCATGGGCCAGCTCGTCAGAATCTCGCATTAAAAGAGACGCCCTGCAAATAGATGAACGTCTCTCTCAGCCACCTAATGGACCGTACAGGGCCAGCGAAAGCTTTTATTATGGCGATTGGCATTTTTAGCACACTAAGTCCAGTTTAGTGTGGTGCCATGTAAACGCTATCGCATGAACGTGACAGTGTTTGATAGCCAAAATCCTAAATCTGTCGTGAAATGCGCTTTTGTTTCGGTTCAATTTTCCGCACTGCACTTTCCCCACACTGGAACAATATTGCATTTCGCTGCCGATGTTTTATTGGCCAATGCGTGGGTTTTGACCTCCCAACTTAACGATGGTCCTAAAACTAAAAAGAAAAGAAAGGCAGTTTCACCCAAACGCTGAATCGATGACAGCGGCAGCACAAGTCAATGTTTCGCTTCAATTGCCAGGAAGGTGTTATAACTACAGACACAGGTGCGACTGTACGCGGATGCGACATGCGCTTGGGCCGCAAAAAATTTCTGGCACCCCTGAAAGCTTCAACACGCCGTGCAGGGCCCGTTAATTGCATCGCACAGGTGCATTTCGCTTCCCCCCCCCTCCTCCCATTCAAATGTGGCTTTCGTGGTGGCGGCAATCGAACCTGCGACCTTGTACTCAGCAGTAGAACATCACAGCCACCGAGCCACCACGTCGGTGCGCAAATATTTCAGTGCACTTCTTTTCTCGAAATCGGTGCAATCGGATCTGATGGCGAAAAGTTTAGTCTTTGAGTACTCGTCGAGTGCCAATATTGAGCGAGAAGCACCCGGTACTATTGCACGGAACTCGTCCTGACTCTCATTTCGTATTAGTAAGATCTTGATGAGGGCTAGATGGTTCATACTTAGAACTGGGGTTAAACAGCGCGAAAAAGACGAGTACACAAGGAAACAGGTACCGCAGACAAGCGCTGACTGCCAACTGGAAGTTTATTTGAAATTCACCGGACATTTATACCTTTTCTCAGCATAGGCATGCGCACATCAGTCGTAAGAACATCTGCAAATCAACAACATCATAATCTTTCTTCCAAAAATGGGATTTCTTTTCCCGACAAGGCAACAGAGGGAGTGCTTACACATTTATCTCCTTCCCTTCTAATGTGAAAGGCCTCTACTATTTCCCTTTCCCTCTTACCCTGGTTTTGGCACGTAATACCCCATAATTTTTTTAAATTAAACTTCCAGTTGGCAGTCAACGCTTGTCTGTGTTATTTGTTTCCTTGTGTCCTCGTCCTTTTTGCGCTGTTGCCGAATCCGCATTTATACATTATTTGAATAGATTTACACGTAACGTCAAGTTCTTACTATATCGGCAGAGTGTATGCGGAGAGTTTATTTCACTGTAAGTGTGAAAGCTTTTAGTTATGTCTGTATTTTTTTTTTTACATATGCACTGCCCCTTTGAATGGTCTTCTTAATATGTGTGCGTGTTTCGCTATGATTGGGGATGGCGCCAGAAGCCAAGCTTCCCATACTGTCGCATTTTATAAATGACTATACAACAAATTATTGGTTATTCAACACAAAAGGCGCAGACCATGCGGACACACAGAGGCGGGCGATTTTTGTGCAATTTAACATGCTAAATGAATCTCAGCGACTGCAAGGACATTCTTTGCAAATATGGGTGCAAAACAGAAAACTCAGTGTTCGCGTCATGTTAATGTCTCCTTCTTTTACTCGTTAGCTTGGCAGGCGAAAGCAGGTGCGCATTTTTAGCAACACTTAAATATTCCAAGAATCGCAAACCGCCCGGTTGGCAGTCTAGCTGAAGAGCTCAGTTGTATAATGAAATGTCCTTCTGGATTTATTCTTAGCACGGGCAGGAACGTGCGTGTGATGTTTAAAAGCGGAGTTCTGACCTTTCTTTGACCCGAGAGGCGTTTTGTACGCAGCGCATTTTATGAGGGCAGATAATTTGTGATATTTAATTTGTGATGTCGTGCTCTGAAAAAAAAACAAATAACAGCAGTTCCGTCCGTTCCTTTTCGCCTTAAGTGCGTGGTTGCCGTAAGAGGGGCGTTGCATGGAATGCGCAGGACTTTTTTTTTTTTTGTGACATCACTTTTTTTGAAATCACCCTTGACATATAGCACGAATCTACTCGTTGAGATGGATCACTTGAACTGGCTGACATTAGTTAAACTAGACATCAAAACGTATAATTGAGTAATTAACAAACTTTTCCTAAGAACCGTCTTCACTGAATATTTCAACGCACATGTTGCAATTCACGAAATACAGCCAGGTATTTTAAAAAAGCACATAACTTGGAATTATTCTTAAACTATAGCCCCAGTTTTTAGATAAGTGATTTCAAACCTGCAGAAGAAATGCGCTGTTCTTCCATCTACTTCTTTATGAAAACGTCTTTTTATGCATTGCAGCTCAGGAAATAATGAAACCCGAATGCATTTTGTCGCAATATTTGGGAAAGCATATCTCGAAACTTGTGTCCTTCTCGAAAGTCTTTCAAAGTGGAAATGGCTTTGGAAGTCGGTTAAGATTGTTTGAAGAGGAAGTATATGCCTTAAATTAATTAGGTTAAAAGCTAATTATCGAATGTTTGTTAAATAAGAAGATGTTCGTCTTAATATTCCGTGCAAATATTTTCCACCTCTGGGAGTAATCCAGCTCAAAAACAAGGGGAATTGTGCTACATGCGACGGGGGAGTTTGAAAAATCCTGTTTCTTATAGAAAGGAAACCTTATATTATGCTGAGTGTCCTTTATAGCATAGAAAGCTTTCAAGCATTGCTTTTGGAAGATAGCACAATTCTATGCTCGTGGGTTTGATTACTCGACAGCGGCTATGGTGTTGGGCTGCTGAGCACGAGGTCGCGGGATCGAATCCCGGCCACGGCGGCCGCATTTCGATGGGGGCGAAATGCGAAAACACTCGTGTACGTAGATTTAGGTGCAAGTTAAACAACATCATGTGGTCGAAATTTCCGGAGTCTTCCACTACGGCGTGCCTCATAATCAGAAAGTGGTCTTGGCACGTAAAACCCCATAATTAAATTTTTGATAACTCGAGGAGGCCGACATTACTTGGGCAAGAAGTTGAAATGCATGACAGATTACCTAACAAACTATTACTAAATTAGGTTTTAGTCATAATTTATTGCAAGGAATAACGCATTTGCGATAATGAAGCAATGTTTTAGCAATCTATAACGAAGTGTTGTTGTCGGCGAAAACTTAAGGCGCGTCTATTTAGAACGAATTCTTAGGGTGACATCAGTTTCGAGATACCTATTTGCGGCGAATAGATTGGCGTTCCGTTTGCTTTGGTTCCCTGAATTGGATAAAATGGGCTTCGTTAAAAAGAAAAAAAAAAACGGAACAGTGCGTTTTGACGGCAGCTATCCTTAAACCAGTGACACCTTCATAATTCGTTCCAAGTGGATATGCCTTGAAAACTCGCTGAGTACAATTAGTAAATGCAATATGTCTGGTAAAGTAATTAGTTATGAAGTTAATTCGTATTCTTTGTACATAATCGATTACGCATACCGATTTCTCGTCGAAATAATGTCGGCCTCTACGAGAAACGCGGCTCAAGTCATAGAATTGTGCTGCAGGCCACAGGCGATTTTTTTTTATATTTTGTAAGGTTTCAAAAAAAAAAGCCAGTAGTTCCAAGGAGTGAGTGTACGGTTAAAAAATCGTTAGCTGTGCGCCTTGCATAGCTTCGCGTAATGTCCTTTCATGTCTGTGTGTTAGAGAGAGAGAGAGCAAATGATAAATGAAAGGTAGGGAGGTTAACCAGGACTGAACCCGGTTGGCTACCCTACACTGGGGAAAGGGAAACGGGGACGGAAAGAATAAAGAAAGAAGAGAAAGTCCACCGGGGATATCGTTCAGTCACTCAGTCCGGATCACAGACGCTGACTCAATCCTGTATCTTTCAAATATCGCAGCAGCGCTTTTGTGGCCTTTTGTAGCTGCGATATGCGAGGCCATGGTCCCAAGATCTTGTTCAAGGTGAACGGTTTTCTATCTAACTGGTTGAGAGCTGTGCAGAGATCTTGTCTTTCATTTTCAAATGATGGGCAGTAGCACAGTAGATGGTCTATAGTTTCTTCGACACCGCAGGCATTGCACTCGGCGCTATCAGCCATTCCAATTAAAAACGTATATGCATTCGTGAATGCGACGCCCAAGCGTAAGCGGCACAGCATTGTTTCCTCATTACGCGGAAGCCCTGGTAACAGCCGCAGTTGCATAGATGGATTGAGGGAATGCAATCGATGTTGAGTGAAATCAGGTGTGTGCCACTTCTCCAATGTCATACGGTGCGCTAGCTTGCCTAAGTGTTGGGCTGCGTCAGTACGCGATAAAGGTATAGAAACAAGGGTTGCTCCATCGTGTGCTTTCTTAGCAGCTGCGTCAGCGAGGTCGTTGCCGGAGATATCGCAATGGGGCCAGGCAGCCACTGAAACACGACGTCGCGTCCTTTCGCAATCATGTGATGGTGCATTACTCGTATCTCCGATACGAGTTGTTCACAGGACCCGCGACGAAGAGATGACAGAAGACATTGTAAGGCCGCCTTTGAATCACAGAATATTGCCCACCGATTAGCCGGTTGGTTGTTAACATATTCAACGGCACCTCGGAGGGCAACAAGCGCCGAACAGGTCGACATTGTCAAGTGAGAAATCTTGTATCGGATGCTTAGTGATCGTGATGGTGTAACCACTGCCCCGGTGGAGCTGGTCTGGGTGGAAGAGCCATCCGTATATATGTGGACTCGGTGTTAGAATGTGTATATAACTGTATGCTGAAGTTATTTGCTTTCCTTAGCTAACTCAGATCTAACTTTTACGACCCTGTTACTTTTCGTCTTGTTCCATAACAATACATTTTTTTCTTGTTACTTTTACGGTATTTAAAAAGAAAGAGTAACACCCGCCGCGGTAGCCTAGTGGCTATTGGCGTCGCGCTGCTGAGCTCGAGGTTGTGGGTTCGATTCCAGTTGCCGTGGCCGCATTCGAGTGGGAGCGAAATGCGAAAACAATTGTGTACCCTGCATTAGCTGCACGCTAAAGAATCCTAGTTGGCCAAAATTAATTCGGAGTCCATCGCTGCGTTGTGCCTCGTCATCAGGTCGTTGTTTCGGCACCACCTGACTGTATATATATATATATATATATATATATATATATATATATATATATATATATATATATATATATATATTAGCGCCGCCGCGCCGTCGTTGTCATGTGGTCGCACACACTTGGGGACTTTGACGCAGTTGTAGGAATTTCTCAAACTTTGAGGCCTTGGAATACAGGGTGAAGTGAGTGTCGTCTATGTATATGAGTTGTGAGCCGGAGAAATTGCTGAAGCTTGATGTTTCGTGCTTCTTCTTTTTTTTTCCGGATGTTTTTCTTTCTCTGCGCCTTTGAATGATATGGAAAAAGTTGACATTATATTAGTGGTGTAAAAGTTAGGTAACTATAGTTGTAAAAACTACGGACGGGGCCGTACCGCCTCACGTCGCCGTGTCGCAACATCGCCAAAGGCTTTGCTGCTGGGCGAGGGCCTAATTTAGGTCCGCTATGATCGAATACTCACGATGGCCGACTGAAAGAACTTTCTTTCGTTGAGATTGATTCCTGTTTTAATCTGTTATTCTTTTATTCAAGCGTTACTCCGCCTTGCCCGCAGGGGTTCCAGCAGAGTGGTTGCATCATAGCTAAAACAAGTCTACATTTTCACAACACAGTTGCGCTTCAGGCGGCTTGTTGCATTCGCCGTGCTTTTCCTTAAAAAATGAGCAGCCAAACAGGCTCGTCCTGGGCCAGTATTCTCGTATTTTGAGTACGTGATCACTTCGTTTGGAAATAGAAAATATTTCTTTTATGTTTGTTTATTTATTAATTCCAACTTTATTGTTGAGTATCGGTAACAGCAGCTTTAACTTTCTCCAGCTCAAAGAAAGTGGTTGCCAACTCAAATTTTTCGTTGTCGGGGCTTACGCCCTCCGTTATTCTTAACCATTGCACATAAAATGTCCCTGGTTGTTCAACGCTATTTGCTGCAGTCTCCACTGTTCCCCCTCCATTGAGCTTGCCGTCGGTTTGGTGGTCACCGATAATGACCTAGCGTAAGTGGTTGCCAGATTCCTGGACCTCACAGGAAGGTGATACGGAAATTTTTCAGGTGAAGTCGGCCAACCGTATTCGTCTATAGTCTACCTACAATTTTTTTGCTATTTTCTCAACAGATCAATATTTATTCAACATGCGCGATGTTGAGAGCGCCGACAAAAAAGTCATTACAATGGTTTGACGGAGTCGGCGCCCCCGAAGGCATACGACAGAACTCTTGAAGCGGAGTAGAAAATAAAGATAGACTGCATATTTATAGTTATGTCCATATATAACCAACAGAAAATGAAGCAAAGGAAAGCATCGAGGATATTAACTGTAGTTGAAATTTAAGTGTAGAAAGTAATACAGAAAGGGGAAATAAAAGTGGAAGAAAATATAACTATTCGCCGGTGGCAGCCGAACCCACAACCTCTGCATTACACGTGCGATGCACTACCAAGCCGTGTTAAGCCGATGGCTATCAATCCGTCCACTAACTTTGGTATTTATCTGTACTAGATCTAGCTCAAGGAGTGTTAGCAAGCGGCACTCATAGCCATGGGGGTCGGATGAGAAACATCCTTCCTTTTTGTCCCATGGCGTTATGCAACACGTGACCTTAGGAGAGCAGGCACGCTGTTAAATAAATACTTCGTAAGCTAAATAATTACATCAAGGCTGCCAGATTCGAGACGCTCGCTGTGAATGAGCGAGGGCGAGGGGTCTCGAATGTATGCATATCCCACTCCCCCCCCCCCCGTCGCGAACTTTTTCTCATATATCACGGCCGCCCTGCTGTTTGGGAAGCGCAGAATCAGTCGATTTTCTTTAATCTCAACCTTTTCCGCACGCCTCGGCCGTTCTCTTGCGGTCCGGTGCTCAGCCAAAAGAGCATAGGGTGCAGTCTAAAAGCTCTAGCCAAACGGAAGTGGCCCGTTTTAACAGCGCCTGCGCAGACTTTCTAAATGTGACACAACACGAGCCTTGACTTAAGGAAGTGCGTAGAACCAGCGTGCCACCTCTCTCCTCCCACCGGCCAGCGTCAGTTTGTTTGTGGGGGCGCGCTTCGGCTACCGTCTTGCAAAGGCTGCAGCGTTGTTTAAGAGCCGGTAAATGGCACTTAAACGATTGGCTACGGCGTATGCACGTATTTTCGCGGTGAATGTACTCCGTGGTCGTGGGGTGCTGCGGAGCAGGCCCTTTTATGTGCCGCCTGAGGATTGCTCCAAACACGAGTCCTGCTTTCTTTCCTTCCTGAAACGCACGTCCTACTTCAGAGAGCACAGTGCCTGCGGACATGTCTAGTTGTGCATTTCTAGTAGCGCCCTTGCATTGCTTAGCTTGAATAGCGCGAAAGTGATTAAAATAAATATAATGAGACAGCATGCTGGGCTGGTCGGTGTGGATTCGCCGTCGGGAAACAGTCCCGCCATTTAGAGACCGATAATATGCCGTGCACTATACGGTATACGACCGTAGAGTACACGGTCCCGTGGATCGGCACACCCTTCGTCACACGCATCTCCGGGATCAGGCCAGTTTCCTGCTGCGCAGTCTCCAGGACTGGCTCACCTTACACGGCAATGAGCCAGCCGAGGAGACGCGCCAAACGCCGCAAAAGAACGCACAGAGATTCGCCTCAATAACTGAAATACGCGGTTAAAGGTAGATTTTTGTTGCAGAGAGATCTTATTTAGGCACTGTTCGTTGTTTCTCTGCGTAATTCTGTATACAGGGAACAAAACCGGCCACCGGCACATCTGTAAGCATGGTGCAGTTTAGGCTAATATACATACAAGCGCATTTTTTATCTGAGCGCTGTTCGGTGTTGCAGCTATTCGGCAGGACAGCGGCAGTTGTGATCAATCAAGTGCGGGTGGGTTCGCCTAGACAGCTTCGCTTTAAATATCGCCAGGCTCCAGGGACTTTCTTGATTCCATTAAATCAATTTTTGGGGAATAGCAATTATGGGCCGCGCTCCCTGTCTCAACCTCCTGCATCATTCTGGACACGTGTATATAGGTCCCACGTGTTCTCAAGGAGAATTTGACTGCGCCCCCCCCCCCCCCTTTTACCCAAACACCGCGTCACCCGGTACTCCCGGAAAACATTGCAAAAATCGAGCGCCATAGGAAGGCCAACGCTGAGAGGTTGCCCCGCAGTCTGACGAAGCATTCAGCTTGCAATCAGCAATAGCTGCGTGCTGCGCAGGTATATAGGGTCTTTCATTTGCGAGTACGACATGAGAGACGTGCCCCGTAGGCTGCTAGCGAGCTTTCAGCGAGGGGCACCTCGCTGAATGTCTTTCGATTCTCCGTAACCCTAACTAGTGGCTGTGCGCTACTCCTAGACTGCAATCGAAATGAGTCGAGTCGCATCACGTGGTACCGAAGCGCAGGGTCTCGTTCGACGTATCGCGTGCCTGGCTGGGCACGGTGGGTCGTTGTGGCGCGTTGCTTTGTATGCACAGTGCTGTGCCTAGCTCCAGAGTACTATTGTGTGCAGAGCTCAAAGTGGGCTTTGCGTTTGGACCTGCTATCCGTGTTGCTACGTGAACAGCTGCACTAACGTTCAAACGCGGCCAAATCTATGCCGCTTTGGCCATAGCAGCATAAGGCATCAGCATTCGCGTAAGTCAAGTCAGATTACACTCTGCGTCGTGGCAAGCTTACCTGCATTGTTTATTTATTTATTTATTTATTTATTTATTTATTTATTTATTTATTTATTTATTTATTTATTTATTTATTTGCTGTGTATGTACCAAAGCTAAATTGAGCACCCAAGGTATTTTCCTCCCAAGTCTCCCCACGAAAACTGATTCACGACGGAGTGAACTCAGACTGTTGGGTTTACGAAAGGTGTTGTCGGCGGCACCGCCGTGTGCCTGAGTTTGTGCGCCAGCCGACGACGTAACCTAATCTCGTTCCACCATCAGTCTTCAGCGACAAACTTGTAAACAAAATTCGAACGCATACGAGATGTGTTCGGGAGCATGCCGCCCATGTGTCATCGTTCCCGGTGCCGGCGCCCTGGAAACGGAAAGTGAAAAGACGCACATAGGAAGAGGGAGAGAGAAGTGGGAAATAGAGGTGGAGGGAAACGAAAGAAAAGCACGTGGATCAAATCAATAAGCCAGAGCCAAGCGAGGCAGCGAGAAAAAGGTTGGTGGCCGCGACGAAGATTGATCGAAGATCCCAGGGACGGCGTTTCGCAACTGTTCCTGAAAAGTGCGTCCTTGTTTGAGCAGACCCGGCTTTTCGGGCCCTCGTTGCTCCTTTTTCCCGGCTTTTTGTCACCGATACGCGGACCGTGCGCGCTTTCTCGCCTGCGCCAGCTTTGGCGCGCAATTTCGCCTCGCGCCGACGCCTAGAAGGTTGCTAGCGACGAGCGCGTGCTCTCGCGCGTTAATCCTGCGCGCGACTTGTGAGTATTACACGCTACGAGTGACTACTGCGTGGAACGTATTTGTGACGTAATAAACGCGATTTTCTTTTAGTATGCCTGCGGGCTTATGTGAATCGGTCTGCGAAGCTGCACCACTGCGTATAGGTTAAGCGGAAGCCGGGAGGGAATCATGCGTATGGAAGTTCGGTATTGAAGCACAGCTCTTGTCCTCTTAAACAATGCTTCGAGAAGCGTAACGTTTGTAGAAAGGAAGACGTAGAAAGGAAGACTGGCCTCCGTGCCTCAATTATGTTTCGTTTTCTGCTTTTCTTTTATCATTCTTTCCAGCTGCTTAACCGACAGTAAAAGAAAAAACAAAGCTTTCGCCGAATATTTAATAACGCCGCCAATCATACATTGAAATCGAGAAACTTATGGCTTCTCCAAATGCTTTTGGAGGTAAGCATGTGTCTCATCGGCCGATTATTACTAAAGCTATCACTTTCGAATGTGCACCCCGATATGTTGTGATGGATGAAAGTATTCCTTAGTAAAGCGCTGACGGTTTCTCCTGACTAACAGCAGCACATCTGATTCCCTACAAGTGACTTATGGGGTTCCACAAGGATCTGTTCTCGGGCCTCTCCTCTTCCTAATATATATATTAACGACTTACCACTGCATGTATCATGCAGTATTCGAATGTTTGCGCATGTCTGCGTCGTTTACCAGACAATTACAACGCGTGTGACTAAATATCTCTTCAGGAATTTATTAACTGCTTGCAACAGTGGTGCGATTGCTCGCTAATGACGCTAAAACCAAATAAGTGCAAAGTAGTGGTATTCTCCCGCCGACTTAACCCGCTACGCGTACACGTAGAAACTGCAAAGTCTTACAGATACCTTTGTAATACCATGGAAATACCCTTACTAATGACTTGTCTTGGAGTACGCGTATTACTAACGTCATCTCATCTTTTAATAAAACTCTCGTTTTTTTTCTGTAAACGAAACTTAAAGCAAGACCACAATCGCCAGCCTGTCAAACCATAAGCAGACGTGAACTCGAATACGCATCTGCGGTATGGAGCCCTCTTCAAACATATCTAATCAACGCGCTCGAATCTATGCAAAACCGGGCCATAAGGTTCATCCATTCTATTTATTATGTCAATGTGTCGTCATTGAAAAAAAAGAATCCAGTTTGGTTACCCTCGGTGATCGTCGTCGCATCTCAAGTTTCTCTCTCTCTCTATCTCTCTCTGTTTCATAAGTTTTATCATACTTCACTTAATCAACCACGATACATTATTCCCGCTGCCCTCATAGCACAGCGCTTTCGGCACACGTACCAAGTTGTCCGCCCTCGCACTCGTACTGCCACCTTTTCAGGCTCCTTTTTCTTCGCGTACCAACATGTTGGAACAACCTTCCCCGCCACATTGCCGCCATAACCTGTACTACGTTCGTGCAAAACATAACGGACCATATTTCGGAATAAGAAGTACGGTATTATGCTGTTCACATTTATTATTTGGCGCTATCTTTGTATCTATTTGCTAAAACTGCGTGGCCCACTTCATTCCCATGTGTTGTATTTAAAACTTGTGCTCTTTGATCTTTAACTGATGTATAATGAATATGTGTACCCACCCCTTATGTAATGCCCCTATGGGGTTTTTAAGGGGATAAAATGAAGTTATATTTCACATTTTAGCCAATCTCAGTCGGTGTAGCAGACTTCGGAAAGCCCAGTGCTAAGGCCTTCAGCCCACCTTTCTGTCGTTCGCACCAGCACGCGAGAGGCAACTGACAAGTGTTTTTCATTCAATGTCCATGCCTTCAAGAGTCACGACGCTTTTAGTGCAACTCTAGCTGACGTCGACTGTGACCAGGGTGTGAGGAGTGTCCTTCTCTAAATACACGGTTGCCAACCCTGTCGAGCCTTGTGCAGGGCGAGTTTAATTGTGCGCATTGCACCCGCGCACTTCACATTCGGGACACCCGACCATTCCAGTGTGGAAGCAGTGTAGGCATTAGTGAGTGATTACTCCAAGTCGGAGACGGCGAATGAGGTTCTCTTCCTGTCTTTTTTTGCTCGCCGTTCCTGCGCTTTCCTTTTCCCCCATGTGCAGGGTAGCCAGCCGGGCAGTTAATCTATTTAACAGCACTGCCTTTCATCTCTTTCTCTCTGTCGTCACCCTCTACGCCGTGGTGCTTTGCTTAGTTTTTGATTCCACCTCGGTTTCAAGCTGTGGCCATCGCATAACTCGTGAAAAAGTCATTTAAGAAAGAAAATAAACATAAGAGAGAAAACGCCAAGAATGCAATAATGTTGTAGTGCCTGCGCTTCCGGCGTATTGGCAACGGTCGCCATTGAACACCGGCGAAGGGAACCAGCCGCGGCGAGCTACACAGCGTGGAAGAAACAAGCGAAGAACAAGGACCGCGATGAGAGAATAGCTTAGAGAGTGAGACGTGAAGGGAGAGGGGGAAGACGAAAACGAAAGCCGAATAACACACACAGGCACGCGGCAAGACGCGATGCCTCCAAGCCGGCGCCCTAGGTGCACAAAGGGAAGGAGGCGTCGGGATGCTGCGAACGTCGTTCGCCGAAGCGAACGGAAGAGGACGGCGGGTGGGGGGAGCGGCGGGGGGGGGGGGGGGGGGGTCGTTCTAAAACGGGCCGCGGCCCCGAAGAGCCGCAGTCTCGCGGGGCCATCGCCGGCAGATGTTACGACGACGACAACGGCAGCAAAGAATCGCTCCTCGGTCGCTTTTAGTCGACGGCGCCAGCGCGCGTCTTCTACAGCGCCGCGGGCCACGGTCCTGCGTGCCAGCGCGCTGCTCCCGGAATCGCAAGAATCCTCGAAGGAGTGTGGGAGAGAGTGAAGGAGAAGAGGGCTGTGGGAGGGCGACGGCGGTAGCAAATCGTTCGCGCCGTGGAGTTTGCCACGACAAATTCTGACGCTAGGTGTGTGCGGGATCTGGAATTATATCTTCAGCCAGCGTGCGCGGGATCGTTATTTCTACACGGATTTTCCTAAACATCGTCCTTCCGGCTTCGAACGGCTCTGTGACTTTGCAAATTGATCATCGCGAACAAAATTTTGCCTTGCAAATGCAATTGCTTCCAAACATCAGGCACGTATGCTCGGAAATTTAGAAACACAAGGCCTCGGAACTAACCTCGCAAGAATGCTTGAAGTGCGAAGATTAAGTACATCCATGTATACTAACCATCATTCTCGTGACAGCAGGACAATCACAGTGCCTGTTTTCCGGCTAGTATATTTTATAGAAAACTGTATGATTAGAGCGAAGATTCCTATAATCTATGGGCTTCGAAACGTGACGCGCCGAAAGTTCGTCGTGATGTTTGCATGCTACCGTTATCGCTTTAAGTTAGACGTGTTAGCTTAGTGTTGTCAAGCATACGTCAGCGCCTTAAGTAGAACTAAAAGATAGCGTTGTCCTAACTGCGTAAACTCCGGATGCGTTACTGAGTTGCCATGGTTTGTGTACGCTGTGTCAACGTACGTTCTCTAACGAGATAAACGTAACTAATGTTTACGGGCGCGGGAGAAGAAAGCGTTGTCAAAGATCGCTCCGCCCGGGGCTCCAACGTCAGTATAATTGTCCCGACGACTGCTGCACCCTGTCTATCGTTGGTCGCCAGAATGGCGAATAAAGCTTTAGCTTCCTCTCAACTCTCTTGAATGACAAATTTGGAGCAGGTAGCGTGCCGCACTTTGGGAAATAGTGTGGCATTTCTGGCGTTGTCAGCAGCAAAATCGCTGCGGCGTCTGTAAGCCTGGCGAGACGCGTCGGCATAGCAACGACAGGATGAGTGAGTGCGTGAAGGTCTTAAGTATAAGGGCTGGCACGCAGGCCTACGTGGGAAAAGGGATTAATATCTGCCCTGAAGGTCCGCAGTTATCACGAACTCCCGGAGGGAGCTGGGCGTCCAGGTGTGTTGGCCGGCAGATCCAGCCGTTAAGATAATGGACCTCTCCAGGCTTGGGCTTCTGGCGCAGTACTTCAAGGCCCGCACATTCCCACGGGAGATGATTAATGTCAGGCTTCGCCCTAGTAGTACAGGAGTGGCAGCTGACGGGCTCGAATCGGGTGGTTTCTTCGCGGTCGTCATCTTCCGCTTTTCTTCGCTGTACGGCCACGATTCCAGAATGTCTTCTGCCGCCGCAGGTCCAGCTCTCGCACTATAGTTATGAGAATTTGGATGTGTGCTTATATTGCACAGGTTTCGCACGGCACACCAGATGGCGCCTTGTCCACTCACGTTTTGTCTGCACCTGCGTTCGCGTACGTTCACGCACGGGACGCTCGCCGCAACGTTGCGCAATGTGTTCGCGCTTGGCGTACGTAAGCCTAAGAACGCGCTTTCTGTAGCCTACCAAAGAATTGCCTCCGCATCGCAGGTTCGTTGCATAAGACGCATGCGCAGCAAGACTCTTGGTACACTTGCAAGCTTGCTAGTACCAGTTTGAAGTGCTAGTAACTGTGCTACTAGTTAGTTTCACTTCTAACCATCTGGTTAGTTAGACTGAGTTTTGTAAGAAATTGTAACCATATCTTTGTTTCTACCCTTATCTTCTGCACCCCCCCCCCCCTTATGTAATACCCCGACAGGGGCCCTTAAGGACAAATAAATGATGATGAAATGATTACACCAATAAGTAACACTACTAGTTATACTTGTAGCTGGGTTTCGGCAAGTAGGCAGTAAAGCAGTTAGGAGTAGCACAGTCAGCAGTTGGTAGCAGAAAAGTAGTTATAGGACGGCCCAAACATCCACCCGGTCTACACTGTTCGGGTGTACTTAGTAACCTCCGATACTGCATAGTCGTATAGGTCAGACACTCTGCGTCAGTAGCAAACAGAGCGCCTTTCACAGCTTCGAAAGCAGGTTAGGATGCAAAATAGTCAGTTGGTTACGTAATAGCCAATGGTTGTGGTGCCAAAAAGCCAATTCTGAAGGTCATTTGCAAGATGATGGTGCGGCACCAAAGGAGCGCTAAAAAAATGTTAGCAAAATGAAGCTTGTTTAACGGGTCAACGAATTACACATATTGAATACACTTAAAGCCCACCTGAACGAACTTAGAAGCACGTCGGTCAAACTAATCGCTCGAGCAAACGAACAGTTCAGGCGAAACGTAGATCTAAGGGAACATTATTGACATGAAGGATTATTTCTTGAATTTAAACAAAGTGTACACACGATCTTTGATGAGGTGGTATTTCAATACCAAATAACTCACACTTGTATCAAAAGCAAGCCTGCGCTTTGTGAGCCATGCAGGAAACGATCGTATTATGGCAGGGAACTTCTCGGAACAGCTCAGTGCGACCTCGCAGCGAACGGCATTCCCTAGCCGTCCCTACGTAAACCTGAGTAGATAACCAGAATGGGTAACAAAACTTGGAGTCCGAGCACACTAAAGCAACTTCGTACCTCTTTGGTTAATACTTTCCAAAAAGTTCTGCTTTCAAGGGACGTGCAAGTGCCTCTTTTCTAGTATTTTATATATTTGATACAAGTACAAACAGCGAGCATATTTCCCGGTCTTCAATGTGAATCACGTGTTTCCTTTCACATTGACCCTTACAGAGCATATTGCCAGTTCAGAAGATACTTCGGGTAAAAAAAAAAGTCATCTCTTCTGCACATGCCTTACTTTACCGCCATGTAAAAACGCCTGCTTCGAGTTTGTTCGCTTCCTTCCGGAGCAAATCGAACCGGAAGCTGGCTTCCTCCGGCGGGTAATGCCTCCAGCCATTGGCCTGACGGCGCATTTCCGGTCTGCCGTGCGTAGCACTCAAAAAACCTCACCGAAAATCTACCCAGGAGCAGGGTAGGCGGAGGGGAATGCAAGCGGGCGGAAGGCTGCGAGAGAGCCGCAGCAGAAAGCGGGACAGCAGCTCTTCGTCGAACTGCAACCGGCAACACGCACACACACACGCACACGCACGCAGACATACGCACGCAAGCACGTTCCCAGACCCAGACAGCGCTTCTCCCAGCCGCCAGAGCGCAGCGTCCTGTCCAAGCTACGCCTCCTCCCGGCGTTCCTCTCCTCCGCCTCCACTCTTCCCTACTTTTTCCCGCAAGCTCCCGTCTCTAGCTGTGCTTACCGCTCAGGCGAATTCGATTTGTCCCCCGACGTGACGTGCTTACGCGATTCTGTACCCAGTTGCCGCGCCAAAAAGCGGAGGGTGCGAACGGACAGTGCGTGCGCGGTGTGTTAGAAGGGAGAGAGAGAGAGGGAGAGGAGGAGGAGGAGGCTCGGGGGAAGGGAAGGGAACGCCGTAATTCGCGTGCCAGCCCTTTGACGCCACGTGTGTGGTTCCTGGCGGCTCGCACCTCGCGTGCGCGAACAAAGAGAGGAGGGTTAGGGAAAGGGCGGAATGAGGACGGTGAGTAAGGAGGGGGAAGACCAGTGTGTGACGAGGGGATAAGCGGGAGAGACGGCGGCCGACGCGCGTCGCGGATGTCGGACGCGCACACATCGCATGACAAGAGCGCTGCGCCTATACCGCAGTCTTGCGCAATTACCGGACTGCGGGATATTGCTTCCCTGCGGTGTCTGCCACTCATTTTGTCTGTTCTTATTTTTTCGCGGTGAAAAGAAGAAAGAAAAAAGGTAACGGCAGTGGTTGGCAAAGGGGACCTTTCCGAACGCAGTTTTGTGGACGAAAACGAAAAAACAAAAAAAGAAAAAGAGATTATGCTTATCAAACGCATATGTGCAGTGCAACCTACGCGCAGTGAAGCCTTAGAGAAGCGGTTAATTAAATGCTTTGGAAACTGAAGGTGATGCGTAGAAACTCGTTTACTGTCAATGTATGCAACGTGTAGTCCCGTGCAATGTTTTATCCGTCAAAATGGTTATAACTATATTCTCGTGCACTTTTAATGTCGTGTGTCGCCTCCAGTGTCACAGCGACAAATACCCAGTTATAAGGACTGTCGAAAAGTGGAAACGCGCTGAGTGGCACACACCTAACGGCGAATTCAAAGAAAATCAAGTAAATCGAAGTATGCGCTAGTTAAGTATATATTCCGCTGTCCTGAGAAGAGGTAGGTGTGCTTTGGAGATACCGTTGAGCTAATATTGTAAGCTCAGGTTTTAAGTAGGAATTTAATAATTGTTACGCAGAACATGGGGTGCATTCAGTGGCACTATTTTGTCGGGCAGCATACATGGTTTTATACAAGCCTGTTGGCTGTTATTTTAGTTCGGCGTACATATCACCTTCGTATACAAATTCACAAATATATACGCCGAGATAATGACAGACCGAGCAGTAGACAGCTACAGCCGAGCCATACACGGGAGAGAAGGCAAAA
This sequence comes from Dermacentor variabilis, assembly GCF_050947875.1. Lineage (NCBI taxonomy): Eukaryota > Metazoa > Arthropoda > Arachnida > Ixodida > Ixodidae > Dermacentor > Dermacentor variabilis. Next base: position 77,138,834 of record NC_134576.1, on the reverse strand, counting down.
ATAAAATAGGAACATATAATCTGTGCTTTAGAGGCCAGCGAAAGCGATAATTGCCAAAGCCTTTCCCCAGTGTTTTCTTATCTAGCATGCGGAACGCTGACGACTGTCTTTGTTTTCTTCCAAACGGACGCTCCTTTTTAGTGCTCCTATTCCAATCTTCGCGAGCTGTCGAAGGCATTGTGCGACGGCCAGAGCGACTGCTTTGCACGTCGTGAGGCTAGCCGGTGATTTTCGAGCGACGCCCATTGTCCTGCGGCCATTGTTTGAGCCTTGGCCTTTTCGCCGGAGGTTTGTCTGAACAGAGGCTTTCGCCGGACTGGAAGAAGCCGGCGAGCGGCGCGAGGTGGAGAGCGAGAGCTGGTATGTAGGAGAGGCAGGCAAACTTGTAGAAGGGCGTGGCACCGGACGCCAGTGCACGAAACGAAAGCAAAGTGGATCTGAAACGGCTCCTTGTGGGTGTTCGGTCGCCATGGACTCCTCGCGGACTCCTTCGTGGCGTTCATAAAAGAGCAAAGGAGCTGTCGGATGGGCGTGGGGTCTGTTTGGACGACTCGCGACTTTGCAGCGACTCTGGCTAGCGAAGTCGACGCTTTTGCGGCTATTCGTGTTGTTGTGGTGCAAATGCTGTGTACGATCGTCTTCGGAAGTTAGCGAGACTCGAGATCTTGCAAAAAAAAGGCTGAATATTTCCACGGTGTGGGGCACGCGACGTCTAATTTACGTAGATTTGCAGCCAGGACAAGAAGAAGCGTAGAAGACAGCGATGTACTATTTCACTGGCTACTTGCTAAATCTACGCTGGAAAGTAGGTGGCTCGCAAAACCCTCGCCCCGATAGCTTTTGACATTTTTCAAACTTGTTACGACACATCAAGGGTACCTTCTGTCGGTCTTAACACCAGCAGCAAGGCCACTGTTACCCCTTGTGGTTCCCACGACAACCACAAGTACGCCTCACGTTTCCGGAAATAGTGAAGAAGACATGTCGTCCACCAGTGGCTCTACGTCAGTTCACACTGTCGTTACTGAACGAGGCATATGAGCGAAGAACGCACATTTACACCGATGGATCTGACTCAGCCACCTGCTCCACAGGCACTGTTATCGTCCCGGCCTTCCAAGTTACAATTGCTTTTTTAAAGTGTCCCTATAACAACCTCTGCGGCAACAGAACTTGCCGCTCTACGTGCCGCTATTGATTACATCGCACAAGCCAAACCTCGACAGTGAGTCGTTTTTTGTGACTCCGAGGAAGCCCTTCAGAGTCTGCAGTCAGCCTTACGACGCAAGTCGCATGAACAACTGGTGTTCGAGGCCAGAGAGGTTCTACATCAAGCCCTCATAAACAGATATGAGATCTTCTAATGGCTTCCGGGACACTGCGGCATCATCGGAAATGACCTTGCTGGTGATGCCGCCCGGTCAGCCCATAAACAAACCCTGACGCTTCCTATATCCTTATCAAAGACAGATGCTGCAAGGGGTCTTCGTTTACTTGCTCAAACCAAGACTAAACTTTGTGGAACACCCTGATTTTCTCCAACCGCTGTCTCCACCGACTGGATCCTAAATTGAAGCTGCAGATTCCATCAAACGTCTCCCGCCGTGATGCAACTTTACTGTGCCGCCTCTGGTTAGGGGTGGCTTTTACGAAAGCCTACTCATTCCTTATTGGAATGTCCGACATACCAATTTGTGACTCATGCAACTGTGAAGAGACGATCGAGCACGTGTGGTGTTTTTGTAATCTAAATGACAACGAACGCGACGTACTTCAGAGGGTGTTAAGCCTATTAGATAAGAGACCATTTCCAGATACGCAGATTCTCGGACCATGGCCCCACGCGTCGCAGGCTTACAAAGCGACGCTGGTACTTCTACGTTTCATGAAAACGGCTGCCCACAGTGAGCGATTATAGGCGTGAAGTTATGGACATCCGCTCGTATTCACACCGATAGTACCTTCTTCCCTCCCTCTCCTTTCTTTCCTTCCCTTAAAACCCTTCCCCTGTGTAGTGTAGCAAACCGGACGTGCTTCTGATTGACCTCCCTACCTTTCCTTCCTTCCTTTGCATCATCCTCCTCCTCCTCCGATAGCTTTTGATACCAACTGTACAACTTGGTGGGAAATTCAGAAGCCACTGCGCGAGCCAGGTGGTCCTACTTCGGGCATTCCTTGGCACGTGTGACATGCTGGAAGTCGTAAAAACAAGGAGTACGTTCACACTGAAACATTTGGGACTTTGAAGCAACAACAGCTTTGCGTGATGCCCACTGCGCGGCCTCACGGCAATTCCAGTCACTCTATTTGCGTTAGTGATGCGCAGTTATACTTGCCGGGCTAGAACTACTACTCGTGGCGAACCAGTGTTTAGCCGATATCGTTTAGTTAGGTCTCCGTGTTTGAGTAGTGGAGCCGGTGTACGTGCTCAGCTCAAATAGCGAAGAACAGACAGCTATCGCTCGCATAACTATGCAGGGCTAACTAGACCATTTCCGGCCGCGTTAAACCAGTCGGTGCAACTTCGCGTGACAGTTACCGAAAGACGGGAAAAGAAAGCAGCAAGCTCGATAACGTCTGCGCGGCCAGCTCTAATAGGTTCGGTATAAACCCGCTGCCGTGTTCCGTCGCAATGCCGTACGCGTCCTTCTGTAATTTTTTTTTCTTCTTCCTTTGTTCATTTTAACTGTGATGGTGTTTGTGTTAGATGTACTGTTTCACTTGAAAAAGTACTTACAGAGTTCAGTATTTTTTTCCTTGCTATTACCTCTTCTTTAGTATTTGTTTATTCTACTTCAGTTTTGTTATATTGCGAATTGTCTGACTTACATAGTGCGACTTCATCATGGTGCGTTATTCATGATTGTTAGTAGGGGCCGACCTTGCATTTATTCTTGTTATAGCGCCCGCTAGCTTTACGTTTCCACCTGTCTTGTCCTGTTTCTCGCGACGGCTAACGTGCCATCAAGCAAAACACTCCCGGTTTTCTTGATCTTGTAAAGCGTGCTTCACTGCAGTATGATAAGTGATCAGGCGAAGCCAGGTGCTTCTTGTAAGGAAAATCTATTCACTGCGAGATGTTGAACATGGTCCCTATAACCCCTTGCCAAAAGAGAGCCAAGTGCCAGCCCTTTTAATAAGTTCATTCATTCATTCATTCATTCATTCATTCATTCATTCATTCATTCATTCATTCATTCATTCATTGTACAACGAACACAAGTTGTCCAGAATATTACCATTAACGCGTGCCGGGTGGCTTACTCTGCGGAATGGGCTGACCGGCTTACGCACGTAAATATTTAGATGCCAATTATTTTCCATTTTGTTCATGTCAGCCTCACAGTCATGATGGGAAGCAGGAATGATGTGATGTCCCGACGCATTGACACTCACTCGCACCGTCCCCGTCGCTGTACCGCTAACACAAATCATTTTTCTCTATTTCAGATTAAACGTGTGCCCTCGACAACACGTTCTTGAGGTCATGACAGCGAGGGTTATACCACCTGCTCCTTCGACTTTTCCAAGCACACTGCACATAGACACCGCGTCAAACATGAGCTACGTTTACTTGATTCACATAGAAGCTTTTCACTTGCCACAGTGTTAATCCCATGGCCATCAAAGGTACTACATGGAAAAGCAGTGAAAACACTTCAGCGCTTCTTTGAGTAACTGGAATTTGTCACGTATATTGACTTCACTGCTGCGTGTGCATGTCTAATTCTTGAATCTGAAACTTTTGTGCGCCAGACATTGGTGAATTTTGTTACGAGAACCGTACTGATTGAGACTTTTACTTTTATTACTGTTACGTACGTTTGTGTCGTAAATGTATATGTGCTCTTTCTTTAAATATACTTATTCTATAATCATAACCAAGTGATAAAGATAGCCGTTGCAAGCAAATGGCGACAACAACTCCTGTGTTTGTTTTTATCTCATTAAAAAGAATGACATCAAAGGCTTTTGGGTAGACTAGCTCGACTCCAGTAAAATGGGAAAATGTTGCTGCTACGCAAAAACGCCGCTACGTTCCAATTATAATACTTGCAGAGGATGCCATGTTGCGCTTAACAGCACCGCGCTAGGCGTTTCATTGCTGTAAATTTGGAGGTATCGCTATCGTTCCCGAAATATCACCAATGCGTTCCCCTGCGTGCCTCGGATAGGAGTCGCCTTTCTCACTGTAGCTTGTCCTTCTTGGTGTTTTATTATTTTTTTTATTTTCTCGCAACGTGTCGGCAATCTCGAGAGACGCAACGCGTTTGCCCGTCAGCATCAAATGCTGCACCGCCAGCTTACTTCCCCTGTTCCGCACAATATTCTTTCTTCGCTTTCTCAACGCTTTATCTCATTCCTTGTGTGCCCCTGCAACTTGTTGAATGGGCGGCCCGGCAGACATGCGGTAGTGCTTGAGCGCAGGCTGCTTAGGAAGACGCATCATTAGTGTCGCATGAAAAGTATTCACATCATCATCATTAGCGTACGTTTGCACTGCATGCACTGTCCGAAGATCCTAATTAGACAAGGAAAATAATAGCACAAGGTAGCCAGGAAGGAAGAAGGTGATTAAAGCTGGCGGCCGGCGAGTCAATTACCTAGACTGTCACAGGCAGCCGCCTATTCTGTCCAGCTCAGCAGCAGGAAACCAAACTCGTTGTTTCTGTTCCTCATGTGCCCGTGCCCCAACCTTCTGTTCTCTTAGTGGTCCTTTTCTGTTCTCGAACAGAGCGTCAGGCGAGCGACTGACCCAGATTAGTTCTTTCAAAGCGCGTGCAATTGTCCGGCAAGCTGGAATCTCCTACAAAGGGAACAATTTTTTTGCAGATATTTATTTTTTGCGTCGTCTGGACGCATTGAAGGTAGCCACACACTAACCAGAAAAAAAAATAACGTTAAACAAATGTTTGTTGCGACCACCGCTTTGAAGAGCACATGCCCTGTGTGCATATCTCGCGCTTGTGCCATTGCCGGATTTCCAATGGTGAACGAAACTACGCAGCGATAGCAAGCCCTTACTTTTTTAAATGCTAAGTATTCTTTGGCTTATCCCAGGCACTTTCGGCTGGTTGGCGGATAGCGAGCTAGGCCTCGCTCCGGAAAAGAAATTTTAAAAGTCCACCGACGGTTACAGTACTCCTTAATGCGAAATTTGATCTTTGATTTCGCCATATATTGACTGGCGCGGACCATCTGTTTCGTGCGGCACGTTGCAAACAGAGCGCAGTGTGGCGCCATTGCACAACTAATCCGTAGATCGCGGCGCATCGATTCACAGCAGCTGCCGCAGACAGGCTTGCACTCATGCAGTGCTTTGTTTCCATAGAGACGACGCGCGCTGCTGTGGCGCCATCTTGTAGCCATCGTCGCCGCTAAAGCCAGTCTTGCGCGGCACTATGCTTTTCGTCTCACGCTTTCGTCACACCTTCCTCCTCCGCTTTCCTCCTAGCTCTCTCTTCGCTATCGCCGTCTTTCATCTCACGCTCGGCTACGCGTTCGCTTTTATCCTTCGCTCTGGTCGTTCGCTCGGTTACGAGGGGCAACGCCAACGTTCGCCGCAGTGACGGGCGCCTGAGAGCTACGCTGCGAAAGAAATCGAGAAGTTCGATGGTGGGATTGATCATCCGATGTCCAGCACAGCAGACCGACGCTCTTACCCTTGGGTCACGATCGCTATTCTTTCTTTATAAGCTGGGCGACTATCGCACGCATGTATCTCTCGCGCCAACTACAGCGCTTTGTGACGAGACATGCGCGTGGGTCACCTCTCATGGCGCGAGCTATGTGACGTCTGTACACGCGCTCGTTTCAATTCGCCATACAGAGTTCTCACTCTCTCTCTCCCTTGTGTGTCGAGCGCGAGCGTGTCAATTTCTCTCGTGTTGTGCATGGGGGTATACCCTGTTTTCTCAAGCGTTAGCCGTCGCTTCGTGTAAAAAGATATGTGCGTGTGGTGGAAGAGCGGGGGTCGTAATGTTTCGAATATCATTTCTTTCTTCTTTTTTTTCTTATTCATTACCGTGAGACCTGCGATAACAAGATGTCCGTAATTACGCCGAAACGTCTTACCTGTTTTCCTTATTGTCGTAGCTGACACCTTATTGTCGGAGCTAACATTTGTAGTAGCCACATCGCCTTGTCTTCCTCGTTGTTGCTTTTTCTTTTTTCGCTTTGTTTAGATGCCAGGACAAGCTCGCTGATCCTGCGCGTGAGAGTCATTACTGACTTCCAAGAAGAGAAGCGGCTTCCAGTAGAAAAGAAAAATAGAAGTAATGAACGAGGAAGGCTGCAATTTCGCTTAAGCTGCCGTTTGTGCAACTTGTCCTTCTCCGATAAAATCGCTCTAGTAACGCGGCCCACATCAGTTCCCCCCTCAATATTTATTGTTGTTGTTGTTTTTTTCATCACACAATGGGGAAAGTTTGTTGTTCAACCGTGCCAACATCCCGTGCCCTGCGAAGCTTCCAGCATTTCCTAAGCTCTGCTTCTCTCTCTCTCTCATCTGCGTCGCGCCGTTACTTGTCCTTCCGCTTCTCGCGAACCAATATATATTTATATATAATACATCCTTCCGTCATCTCGGACCAGCTTCTTTGCCCGGCATTCCTTGGCGGCCGGCAGCAAACTACCAAACTCCCGGTCCTGTGCCCCCCCCCCCCCCTCCACTCTCACTCGCCGGCACACATCGCCCATCCGGCGCGGTCTCGCTCTTACGATTTCGATCGCACCACCACGGCGACGGCGAGCAGGCATTAAAAGCGACGGACGAGAAAGGAGGAGGGCCCGGCGGGAGCCGCCGGTGACCATCTCGAGAGGCGTCGTTGCCATGGTTACGCGACCGCGCCACTCGGCCGCTCTCTCTCTCTCTCTCTCTCTCTCTCCTGTTTCCCTTCTTATGAGGCTCTTCTCCTCTCTCTCCTTTCTCGAGCCGCCAGCTCCCCGCGGCGGCTGGGATGATGTATATAGCCTCGGCAACTATAACGGAGAGGGACAGCCACTGCAGCGTCGGCCGCGCGTGCGTTTTTTCACCGGACAGAAGGAGAGCAGGCAGCCGAGGCCCGTCAGGGGATTGCCAGGGAGATTTAAGGCCCGAGTGTCCCGAACTTAAATCCCCTCTCTCGCGCGGGCGCAGCGTCGGGAGGAATTGCGAAGGTGGCGCACTCCACTACCCCTTTCCTTTGCACTTCACTTTTTTTTCTTCTCTTAGGGGTCACCGTTTGGTCGTCGTCGTGACCAGCGTGTTGGATGAAAGTTGACCGCGGTGCAGAGGCTCCCGCTATGGGGAGAGAGCGAGAAGTCAGTCCGTCGCCGAAATGGAAGTGATTCGAGAGCGCGGTGTACTTGAACGCGAATTGCGAAGCGCGCTGGAAAGCCGAGAAGTGAATTGCGCAGACTGGTTCCGCGCTAAGCTCCGAAAAAGTACTTTCCTCGTCGCATTCGTCTCGGGAGCTGACGTGCTTTCGCGTGACGCCATTGTGTGCGCGAACTGGCCTGCGATGGCTGTTTTCGGGATCCGGCTGGCTTTGTTTGAACGGAAGCCTTTTACGAGCGCGTTGGGTGCGTGTTTGCAAAACGTGTGCGAAACGACGGGCGTTTCTCGTATCCGTTTATATCGTTCCTCGGTTTTCGCCGCAGCTACTTCTCGCACATTTGCGTGCGTTTTTTGGGGGGCGTTAAAGCTTTGATGCTGGGGCTCAACCACGCACAGATGTTTAGCGCTCATCCGGGCTTCTTTGGCTCTGTTCTTTTTTCTCTTGACGACCTCGGATTAAGTTAGCAATGCTATCTTAATTAAAGATTAAATAGATAGATAACAGGAAGGGAAAGCAAAGAGGTTAACCAAGGAAGCACCGCCACGCGGAAGACTACGGAAGGAGGAGGGGTCACATGCAACGTGTACGCCATGTTACTGCAGCGATTGTCTCGGGTGATTGGCCAAGCCTAAAAGCAGTGGCGGACACTTGATGCGAACCAGGCAAATAAATTTCGCGGAGCCATCATTTAGTTTTAACTGCGGGGCATGTATTACTTCGTGCAGTTTACAGATATGCTGACGCATATCATCTTCATCGCGCAGGCGTTATTCAGAACTTTGTTCACAGGAACCATCTTGGTTCGTTAGATAACGTAAGAGTGCAACTGTACACGCTCCATCTGCGTGGCCGTAGGCGGCGTAGACGTTATCTGAGTAGTGCCTACGTGGCTCAGGCAAAGTCACCAGAGTGAATATTATTATTGTTCCTTGCATATTTTTTGCAACCGATTTGTACTGCGAGTGTTTATTCAAGACTTTAAATCCTCCAATACGGCGTCTTTCATACAGCCTCCAGTGTTGCTCAACGACGTTCACAATCGAATCAGTTAACAAGTACCCGCTGATGGGACTTTGAAGCGGAAAAATTATATATCTTGAATTAATGAATTGCACTACGATGATGCGAAGAAAAGCCACCCCTACTGTTAGGAGGTTTTGTAAGCCAGAAAAGGCGAGCGAACGAAACGCGGATGGCGACGCTGCTTTGAAGTTCGCCAACATGGGCGCCATGACGTCACATATCCTGACGGCGTCTGCCCGGGTCCAGTTAACCGACGTCAAAGTTAAAAACTTTGACGTCACACTGACGTAGCGGCGCTGGGATTTTGGCGCGAAATTCGCAAAGCGTAACTTTGACCATCATTTTCGCTTCCACTAAGGACCGCTAAGCGTGAAAGTAACAGAGATAAAACTTTAAAGAAAACGTTATTTCTATACGCTAAATCGTGTTTGAAATTGAACTTATTTGCAGCAAACACCAATAAAGGCGATGCTGCGTGACCCTTTAGTGCCATATCTTTGGTGTCCCTCTAATGGACGTCAGATTGTTCATATTGTTGGGCGCAGCCCCACACGGTGGAGTCTTTCGTGTAGCCACAAGGGCTACCTCCGCCCGCCGTGTTACCGGCGTGTCCAAATAATCGCCGGAGCCATAATTTTGCGTATTACGGGATTCGCCAACGAAGAAAACCACTTCACCCGGCAACGAGGGAGCTATCGCGCGCGCGACAGCGCAGGGCGGCATGGCGCACGAGTGAGCAATATTACTACAGAAAGGGATAATAAATGTTAGGTGAAGTGCCACTAGAGAAAGGCTTTCTTTCAGCTTTTCTTTCCTTCTCGACATCACATCTCTGTTCAGTCTTTCGCTTCGCTGCGGTGCCAAACCACTGTCTTCACAATACCTCCCGTCGCGCGTGCCTGTCGTGCCGAGAAGCGCGCCTTTCAGGAGGCATCAAGGCGCGCTTGCCACACACGCGCACTTGAGAGAAATGGTATGACCCGAAGCCGGGGCGAAAAATAATCGGGGTAAGAAAAAAAAAGAAATATACATCTCTGGCAACCTCACGTTCTCGCTGGACAAAAAAAAATCGACACGCAGGGTAGAAGAGCCTCGCGCCAGTTCGCCGGAGAAACCGTATCTTGCGATAAGATACAAAGGAATCACGACGAAGTGGAAAGACGACGCTCGAATCTATATCTCGAGGAAAGGGCTGCAGAGAACGGCGCAAGTGCCAGGATCCCGCCGAGTGGGGAAGCTTTCGTTCCCAGCGAGACGCTTCGAAAGCCGAAACGGCAGCCCGCGCCCTCCCACTTCTTCGCGCCTTTGTCCTCGCGTCCTCTCTCCCCCCTTTTTCGCTCTTTCGCGCCTGCCTTCTCTCTGTCGTTACAAGAGTCGCTCGGCGGCTTTTAAAGAGAAGCCGCTCTGACGACGACCGGCGAAGAATTTCGACTGCCGCGGCGTTGCCCGCGCGGCTTTCGCCTTGCGAAAACTTTTGTTACCCCTCCGCGTGTTGCCATTTTTGCGTCTCGCGTGCTTACGTCCTGTGCGGTTGAAGAAACCGCGCCCGTTTGTTTGGCTCCTTTTTCTTCCGCGACCATCTCCTAGATGGACGCCGCTGAGCCTTTGCGAAAGCACTCTTAGGACGCTAGGCGTGGTGGTGGCCGTTCGTCGCCCCGCCGCTACTCTGCTGTGTGTGTGTGTGTGTGTGTGTGTGTGTGTGTGTGTGTGTGTGTGTGTGTGTGTGTGTGTGTGTGTGTGTGTGTGTGTGTGTGTGTGTGTGTGTGTCGGTGCTTTCGTCGGTCCCGACTATTGCGTTCGTTTGTGCGTTGTGTGTGTCTCTCTTTCGGGTTTTTCCTTTGTGGTTTGTGGCCCCTTGCACGTTTGAGATGATCGCTAGTCTTGCCGCCTCTGCGGTGTCCCCGGAGCGTTTGCTTAGATTGCGTTCTTTCTGTCGGCGCGCCGGATTTTTAGAGCGTGCGGCCGCGGCCGACGGTCGCGGTTTCTTCGAGCCTCGTGTGGTTCTTGCACGACGCAGGTTGCGAGTTTCCGTCGCCCCTCACCAAGTATGGTCGGCTGGATTTCCCTAAGAACAACTGCAGGCGGTGTGTCGTGAGTGTCGAAAAAACAAATTAACAAAAATGGAGGGAGAAGATTGTGAAATACGTTTGGTTCATATTCCTAAAATTATGGAAGAACATGAAACAGCCGAAAGTGACAACGTAAAATGCAATCAGTGAAAGCAATTGCGAAGGACATATTCTCAGTATGCGGTAATAATGCAATAAAAAATTTAAAAATAAGAATTAACTGGCGCAAATATAAGCAGTGGTATTAGCGACTGCGCATCTTGAATTCACGTGGTTTAGCATCGTTTTCTTGCGAATGAATGTTACGCTATGAAAGAAAGAGAGAAGCTGAGTAACCCTGTGAGCGAACGAGAAAAAAATTTAGCCTGACAATAGAATCTTTTGTGTTGGATTTTTCCGTCGCACTTTGTAGCATTTACACCTCGGAGCTGTAAATCTCATACTTTGCGCACTCCGCTGTTCTTTCTCTCTCTTTTTTTTGTATGTGCACATCTTGCATGAACGTGTGTCACTTTTAAGTGGCGAGAGGAAAGAGACTGAAGCTGAAACTTCAAGCCTTTGTTGCGCCTTCCTACCCTTCCCCCCTTCCTCGAAACCGCGACAATCTTAAATGAGAAGAAAAGCTATTTCTTGCGGCGTTACTACTTCCTTTTTTTTTACTTAACTGTGGGTAACAACGTGAAAAGGGAGTAGCTGTAACTTTAAGGAGACGGAGAAAGAAAACAAAACGACGTGATGCCGAGTGTCGAGCGGAAACAAGGCCATCGTCAGAGGTGAAACTTGTACATGGGCAAAAAAATATATATATACGTAGAGTCTCCTCAGGGAGCTATCACAATGGCGCGTAATCATTTCGTAGTAACGACGTGGTGTTGAGTGGTCGTGCGCTGTTATGTTCGCCATAATTGCGACAACCACTGTGAAAGAATGGTGAAACGGAGAAGCACGGTTTCAACACCGAACTGTTAAGTGAGACCTGGGGCGCTATAACGTAGAACTATTCGAAACTTTTCTATTCCATTTCTGCAATGGCCCTCCGCGATTGGTCAAAAACATTTTGGGACCACCCCGACTTCACCTGTCTATCACGCGGCGTCTTGAAAACCGCGATCGCTCCCCATATGATATGACGTGTACACGCTGATCAGGCATGATTTGACCGAACAAAAGAAAAATTGTTATTTCTCATTCGACGCCTTTTCGCCATTAGCTCTCGGCTATTGGTACAAAGTTTTCGGGCTGCACCCACTTCACCTGCCTGTTACGCGACGGCACAAAACCGTGAAAATTCACCGTGCCAATGTAACGTTTACGCGCTAAAGATGCACTAATATGCCGAACAAAACTGAGGTTTTTTTTTCTGAATAGCCGCAGGCTGTCCCGTTCCAAAAGGCATAAAAGATGGCTGCCGCGATCGCTCAGGCACTGGCTACTCGCACCTGCCGGAGAGCATGAGTTTATTTTCGTACAATAATTCTTTTTGCGTGGCCGTGTAACGTTTTCTAGCACTTTCGGCAAGTTTACGACCTCGCTATGCCAACTCTTCTTTGCTGAGGATCCGTTTTAGCAGCATTCTTAACCTTCCGTTGCATGCCGCCGCAATTTTTGACTAGCCATCGCAAGCTAAGTAAGGGAAAGCGGACCAACCGCAGACGCCGGCACCACCCTCTTCATCCGGTTATCAATTTTCAGCGCAGTGGCTCGGCCCCATCGAATCCCTCTCCACTTGAGCGTGCCCCTCGTCTCTTGTCAGCCAATTAGATAAGAGAAGCCACTCAGTGTGCGCAATGTTATTTGTTTTTCAAGCGAACAGAAGTGACCTCCTATGAACGAGGAGAGCGTTTGATTGGTCTGTTCACACAACCCTGCTTGCGTCGATGCTTGCGTGGGCGGTTGCGCAAATTCGACGTCAGGAGATTGGAATAAAAACATATTAGAATAATTTTACGTTATAGGACCCCTGCACGAGACGACTTAGAAGCAATGTTCACTCGTGAGCGCCCGCAGCGTATGTGGACGTGGGGTAAAATGACGAGGGAGATGCATACGCACTAAACCTTTTAACGCGCTTAAGGGTGTAAATCGGTTTGTCGCCAGGCAGACGCCCAAAGGGTGCTGTTGCCTACACCCTACAGTTGGGGTGCTATTATAGCACCCTAGAGGAAGGGGGCCTAGTAAGTAAACTTGAAATTTTATGGTGCTAGTTCACATATAACACCCATCTACGTGGGTGTTGGAAGGGTGTACACCCTTTTATTTCTAGCGTGCACGGAAGGCAGGCTCTGCAGTACACGCCTTCAGTTAGTATATCATTTAGAGAGATCCACGCGTAACCCTCCTGTGTGCAAGAAGGTTCAAGTTCGGCGGCTAAACCCGCCGTCCAATAGCCGGCCTTGAAGCTTCGATGTACATGCACAATATTTATACCTGTGAATCACATTAAACATTAGTAATTTAGGGTGTATACTGCAAAACCTGTCTTCGCTGTATAAATACAACCCAGCAAATTCGACGCTTTTGAGCATGTATGTCAACAGAAACGGTTATCACGATTTCCAGATCCGTGTAACATGCAACGCAGACAGACACGGCATATTATGCAGCATTTTCAAGGAAAATGTATACACATTTATTGCATATCACAAAACAGGATAGGAAAGGGGGGAAATGTACGCAGTTTTCCTTTGAACGAATGTATCCGGCGACGTGGGCACGGCGTCGTTCCTCTTGTTTGTTACGTACGGCAGCGTGTCGCTGTCTTTCCCCGCGCTGCGCAGCGTCCTTCATTTGTTTCTGGCGTAATCCGTATTCACGCCGATAACTCTGCATTCCTGCTTTTCCGTTCTTCTTCACCAAGCGGCTGCAGTCGTCTTGGCGCCATTGTGGTAAGTGCGGCAGCGCTGCGGCCGCACGAACTGCTGTGGAAGGCGGCGCAACGTGAACGTATGAGACAAGCAAACTATATACTGCAGGTGGCGGCGCCAGGTGCGTTGGTGGCATTCCGATCCGAGGCCACGGCTGGTCCGCGGTTCTGGTGCGTGCCTGGTTGTATACAAGTCACGTGGGCACAGAGACGCGTTCGTGCCACTGCTCGCGCGATCATAGTCGTCGTGTTCTTCCACAGCTGGCTGGCTCTACCGTGAAAGCGATCATCTTACGCGAAGGAGGGACGGACGGACGGTCTTCTCCTTGGGTAACCATATAGAAATGCTTGCGCATTTAATAAACAAAATATCAGGCCCAAGCGCTTGCTTGTTGGTCGAGCCATCAGCTCATGGGTGTTGCAGTCTCGTGTGCGCCTTCGTGCTGCCGCCCTCCTTGAAAGTGTTACGGGTGGCAATGAGTTCCGACATATCCACGTATAGGTGGTCAAGTGGGACCAGTCCTTGGTAAAGTGTATAAGAAAAACAAAAAGGGGGTGGGAGGCGGGCGTCGTCCTCGTTTCCCTACGCGGTATTACTCGTATTTGTTTCACACAAAACTCCAGTAGACGTTCCTAAAAATTGGGCCATGCATTGCAGCATGTACGCGCATTGTGCTGTCACTCCTGAATTTGTGCGCCTGCGGACAGGTAGGTATACATACTACAGACACGTCAAGAATACACGAAGGACGCGGCTGAAAACGGGATGTGCCAAACAGAAATACGTGAACGGGCGCTCGGCAAGCACGCCAGGTGCAAGGACGCACCTTCGCATTTGCGAAGCATGGGCATAACGCCGCGCGCGTGCGTGCAACAGCTGGAACACGCTCAAAGTAACCTGTTTTCGGGCTAGATAGTTCGTGCTTGCCGGTTTAACTGGCGAACGCCTTACAAATGGGCTAAACCGGACAGGCATAGGTCAAGTACCGTCCTGTGTCGGCGTTACCTTTTTACTGTCCTTAAGGGCGCCCTTGGGGAACGTGCGCCTGTATACCTGCGGATTTAACACTCGCGGACCTTGAAGGGACACTGTGGAGGCAGATCGAATAGATTATTCGTCGTTGAACTCGATCACGGTTCTCTGTGGCGCGACGTGTCACTTTGTTTCCTGGAATGTTGCCGTTGGTGGTATCGCCGCTGCTCTTCGATTTGAACAACCCGCGCCAAAACGGACAAATTGACGTGAACTTCATCCTACTTCCCTTTGTGGCACTTTATGTGAATCAGCCAGTGCTGACGTCACAGGAGAGATTCCATAGTCCACAACAGGGGGCGCCGTTCCCACTTTTTGATTTATTATTTATCTATTTCTTTATTTATTAATTCTTTTTTGCACCAACCTAATCTTTCCATCTAGCTCAACCTAATACCTTAAGGCGAGTGATTGTGTATACGCACTTGCACACGCTGTGCCGAGGAGGAGGAGGAAGTAAACTTTATTGCCCTAGAAAGAGTAATTCAGCGGTCGGGCCGGATGTCTTCATCTTCTATTGGTTGATGCCGATCTCCGGCCTGCATGGTTGGCGCCCCTATTCCAGGGCACCACTGAGCGTGGCTGCTCGTCGGGCATGATCCACCAGCCTCCGTTGGAGGCTAGGGTCGCCGCTGGAGAGCACGCTCTCCCACTGCTCCGCACTCGGATTTTCTATTTTGTGGAATGCCTTATTCGTATTGCACCCCCATGCCGAGCTGTACGGTTGATGCCAGTTTGTATTTTTGCACTGATTCGTTGTGCTTCGGCTAATAGTGTATTATTTCTGTGCGCAGCATCAGTGTTCATATAAAAAAATGTTTAAGTAAATCAGGCTGATGCTCTGAGTGGTGAATAAATGTGATCTTTTTATTTCTTTCTTCAGCACATCATATATATTTAACTGCAAAATGTAGCATACTTCACCATACCCTCCCGTCGGTATGTTGTGTGCTTCGTTTCGGTTGTGTGGGTGGCGCCCCCTGTGCGCGACGCTTCATTTCTTATCGTGTTCATCTCGAGAACCACGCTAGTCGTGCTGCCAGGCAAACATTTCTAGTTTATACAAAATGACCTTTCGCTCTCCTCGTCACCCCTTCCTTACGCTAAGCACATATCGCAGAATATAAGCGTTCTAAACTATTGGAGCTATTTTAATTAAGTGTTGCACCTTTAAACAAGCGTATAGAGAGGAGCCACAAACGCGACCTCGCCTATTAGGATGCGTGTTCAGCCTTTGTCGGGATGGCAGAAACTGCTCTTCCATTGACCAGAAATATTACCGGCGCTGTGGCACGCCCATGGCATCTCATCAGCCCAGGAGAGGAAAGGGAGCTTTTTTGTTTTCTTTTTTTAATATACAGAGATTTTGAGCGCCACACATTCAATGAGGGGGGGGGGGAATTGGAGGGGGGGCGATACTCGATCTGAAACCAGATTCGATGGTGCGTACATTGGCGTCGAAACGCTTGACAAAAACGAAGTGTTTCTACAAGTCGGAATGGAGAAGTTTATTTTTATGTCCCATTTTAAGAAAGCAACATAGTGCGTGAGTAAATAGCAAGCACGACCTCCGTTCGCTGTGCATTTTGTTGTTGTTGTTGTTGTTGTTGTTGTTGTTGTTGTTTCACGCAAGCGTACCCGTCGAAGGAGGCGTTCTACAGATTGGCGACGTCACCTGGTTTCAGTTTCACGAATAGCTGACTGTCACGCCTGTATATTCATCATCATCATAATCCTATTTTATGTCCACTGCAGGACGACAGCTCCTCCCAGAGATCTCCATTTACACTTGTCTTGCGCTAGCTGATTCCAAGTTGTGCCTTCAAACTTCTTAATTTCGTCACATCACCAAATTGTCTGCCATCCTCCACTTCGCTTGCCTTCCGAAGGCACACATTCTGTAACCCTGATCGTCCACCGGTTATCTTCCCCGCGCACCACATTGGTTGATCAGCTCCATTTTCACCTCCAAATGTCAACTATAATATCAGCTACCCCCGCTGGCTCTCTAATTCACACTGCTGTCATTTCTCTTAACCTTAACATTTACTTTTAGAAATTAAATGTTCTGGGAGCAAGCCGAAGACGTTGCGAAGTAAACGGGAAAAAATGTCAATGTTGGCTGCTGCAAGATTCGTAGTCTGGGCGAAAATTTCGTACAGCATGACCAAAGATAAAACTCCAGATGCTCGTCTAATTCAGCGTGTGCAATTAGTAACCGCGTGATGCACTGAGATTCTCCAAAGAGAAAATTTAGTTGCCCCCATTCAGTCGGAAATTCCTTGCCATGGAAGTACTTTACGGTTGCAAGTGTGTCAGCGGGTCTGCATAACTTGTTCGCCCACCACTACGTGGTAGCCCTTTATTGGAGGCCCTTATGGCAATGAAGTAAAATGTAAAGAAAGATTGGTGCACATGCAGGAACAAAGTTATGCGTTTTTTTTTTCTGCGGCCGCGCTGTTCAAACTTTTATCCCCAGCTGTATGCAGCTTTTAAATGTCTGGGAGCGTTTTTACCCCTCACATGTCCTCCGACGTGTCTCCCGAAAGGGCTTGTCCGGAGCTTCGCTCCGCGAAGTCTCGAATCTCGGCAATAATTTAAGCGGAGCGGGAAAGTGGGCCGCTCTCGGAGAAGAGGGGGGAGGGGGGATGGAAGACGACAGCCGTGGCCACCACCGAACCGCGGAGGGGAAAACACTGGAGATGAGCGCGCGGAGCCGCTGCATGGCAGCAGCAAACAAGCAGGCCACGAGATTAGCTAGAGGGCCTCTGGAGAAGCCGCGGGTGCTCGGAAGTTTGTAATTAGGGACTTCAGAGGGGGACGCGACGCGCGGTCGAGCCCGTTTAAGGAACAAAAAAGAGAAATGGATGGAGGATCAGCGCGAATATAAAAGAGGACGAAGGGAGTGCGATAGCTTCGGCGAGGACGACGCGTCTCCTGGGTTTAGAAAAACATGCCAAGCTTTATATGGGAGTGTCGTCAAGAAGACGGTAGAAGAATGAAAACTGCGCTTCACAAGCGAGAGACGACGAGTCAGGAGGCCGAACCAGAAGGTGTTAGCGAACTCTGAAAATCTGTTCTACATCTTCTTTTGTTTCTTTCTCCCCTCAACCTTATTCGCTTCATCTCTTTCTTTTTTCGAAGCTCGTAAAATCATTAAATGGAAGTGCAGTCTGTTCTTAATTTTTTTCCTTGTGCTTAAAGGAGGAAAAATACGCGGGTATTCAATTTTTTTCTATTTTCCCCGTCTGCGTTGTTGATGAAGGAATCCTGTGGCTACTGCTACTGCCACAATCCGTGCAAGCCGCCGGAGCTCCCGATAAATAGTCGACGGAGCATAGCGTTCCTCCCGCTCCCTGGCCCCATCCTCACCCCGACCTCCATCCCTACCCCCATCCCCATCCCTGCCCCAATCCACTCTCTTTTGGAAGCTGCGGTGCGACACTCGCTGTGGTGCACAGCCGGCGTTCAACGCGCTCGCAAATGCGCCATTTGCGTGGAAGAAAACGCGCCGCGCGTTTATTACCTTCGGCACACGCACGCGGCAGCAGCTTCGCCGTGTAGGTTCGAACGCGCGTTAAGCAATATCGCGGTCATAGGGGTGGGGGCCGCCTTCGCGAAAGCCGAAAAAAAAAATACGACGCCGCGAGAGTTGCGGCCACATTTTTGCGAGCACTATTCAGGCGCTAGTCGGTTCGAGGTTATGAGCAGCCGGCCCCGCCGGAGCTGGGGGCAACGCTGTCGGAGGGTTAACGAGGGGTTCCGCAGCTGGAGTCGCGAGAGAGCTAGAATGCCGGCTGCTGGTGGGAGACGTAGTCGCTCTTTGATGCGTAATTGGCAGACGAGTCTCTTTCTCTCTCTCTCTCTCTAATTGCGGCGCTTAACCGGTAATCGCGACTTTCTCCAATCATTCACTTTGCACCTGTGGAAAGGCGTGATGTGAACTGAGCCACGCACGTTTATTGAACCGCTGTTCAAACAAAGCTGGCCACCAGTCGGTGAGCTGCTAACGTGGCTGTCGAGATGCGCAGATATGTCATCGTTGTTGTCGTTGTTGTTGTTATTGCTGTAGTTGTCCTGAGTGTCGTGGCCCCCTCGAGCGCACGGAGCATGTGTTCGCTCAACTTCGTCGTCCTTCAACAACCTGGCGGTGACGCCTCGCCACACTCCGTTGTTCCGGTGCACGAGAAAGGAACGGTTAAATGGCGCCTGCACGCTTCCCTCATCGTATGCTCAGACGTTGGCTTTATCGCGCACTCATTGAAGTGTGCGAGCTGTTATTTATAGTCTAACCTCATAAAACCGGACCAGGGAGTGGTGTACCAACATCTCATGTGTAAGCACGCACCACGCTATGCATATGTAATCGAAACCCTGACTTTGGGCGAGACCACGGCTACTATGCTATACTAACATTACGAGGAATTTCAAGGGGGAGACGACGACTGAGCTACTCTTTGCTGGAACCCATCTCTCTCGGCTGCGTATATTTAGTCCAATTTACACGATATCTGGTGCGTTCTGCCTTGCGGCTATGGACGCAAGGCAGAACGGGCCGTTCGGTCCTCTGGTTGGTTCGGGCCTCTGACCAGACGGGCCTCTGGCCTTTCGGGCTTCCCACAGGCCCGAACGGCCAGAGGACTACTGCAGCGAGCTCTTCGTTGACACATGCCACCTGGTTCACCAGCAGCGAAGACACCACTGAGGCTCCTGTTCTCGTGGTCATTGACGCGGAGCTTGCCAGGCCGTCAGGCCAGAGGTCCATGTTGATGAGCTTTTCAAGGAAGTGAGTCACTAGGTGCAACACCAGCGAAGACGCTGAAGTTTACTCACTCTGAGGCGATGACTCGTCGGATGAGAGCTTTTTGTCGGTGATGAGCCGAAAGGCCAAAAGGAGGCTCGTCAAAACGTCATCACCTAGCAGTGCATCAACCCTGCAGGCATAGCATGAGCGCTGGCCGTACACCACCTTCTTCGTATCTGTGGACTCATCCATCAGTGTCCGAGGATTGAACAGGCAAGCTCTCTCCGTTTTCCTTGAGAGAATAACGCCAAATGAAATTAAGGAGGTCTGGCTAAACACGCGGGAGAATACCTTCGCTGTCGACACGACCCGCGGAAACGCGCTAGGCAAGCTCCTACAGATTACAGATTTGGAGAACGTCAAAGTGCGATCGGTTATACCAACGGAAAGAATCTGTACTGCCGGTGTCATCTACGACATTGAAATGGCATTTACGAACTCTGACCTGCCTATTTTGAGTAAGCCGGGGTATGAATGAATGGTCATAACTGACGTATGCCTCCTTGGAAACGGCCGCTGCGTGAAAATAGTGTGCAAGGGCGACTCTATTCCTTCGCATGTCAAAATAGATCACTTCGGACACGTCGTTCGACCGTTTGTCCTCAAGGCGCTTCAATTGCCCAAGTGTTTCAGGATCGGCATGTCAAGGGCGCCTGTGCAAAATCTACGGTGGCTGCGCAGAGTCGCACACTGCCGACGTCTGCCGCGCAACAAATATTAGGTGCGTCAACTGCGATGGGTCGCATGAAGCAAAATGTAAAGACTGCCCAAGTGTCAAAAAAAGAAGTTTCTATTCTGAAACAAATGGTTAGGGACAGCTCCTCTCATACTGAAGCTCCTCTCATACGACAAAAGCGTACAACGCCAGGCCCAATTCATGCACATATTGTGCCAAGCACATAAGCTTTTAGTACAAGCAGACCCGAGATCCCAAAGAGGCTTCAAACGGAAAAGTCTTCCTTTGTAGGTGACTAGCCAGCGCTCCTGAGCACCCAGCCTTCCTAGGAATCTACATGCTTGATGTCTCCATCGAAGCAGACTTCAGTTGATGATGTGCCAACGGTAGACCACCAAAGCGTTCCGATGCTGCAGTCGCTAATCAATGTCTTTAGAGTAATGCTGGACAGCATCGAAGCTCTATCCGCTCGAAGGAGCTGGACTCACTGAGCCCAGTCCTAGCAACCCTCGAGTGAACCACGGCTAACAATCACCAGTCATTTCGAAAGGAGGTCAGGATACATCGATTATTCAGTGTAACGCCAGAGCTCTAAGTTTATGGCATTGCTGATTTTCGCCGGTTTGTGCATATTAACTGAAGGAAGCGC
Organism: Dermacentor variabilis; assembly: GCF_050947875.1. Lineage (NCBI taxonomy): Eukaryota > Metazoa > Arthropoda > Arachnida > Ixodida > Ixodidae > Dermacentor > Dermacentor variabilis. The sequence goes on along the minus strand of NC_134576.1, from coordinate 77,118,398 downwards.
TCAGAGCGCACGTCAAGCGCCTTGCTCTCGGACGGACGCATGGACGGGCGGACAGACGGACGGACGGACGGACAGACGGACAGACAGACAGTCTGACGGACAGACGGACAGACAGACGGACAGACAGACGGACACACGGACGGACAGACGGACAGACAGACGGACGGACAGATGGACGGACAGACAGAGGGACGGGATTCACCTAGTGAAACCCGTAGGTAACTTAGACCTTACAGACTCGCTTGGTTTTAAAGTGTGCGGAGGAATAGATTTTAATGAAGAGAAAGGAGGAGAGGTCGGCCTGGAGAGCGTGTCTCTAGCCTGCTACTCATCACTGGGGTAAGGGGAAGTAGGTAATAGAGAGTGTTAGATACGGGACCTTTTCCTGAGCCTCCTTCGAGTTCACCAGACCACATCGAGTCGCCCCACACCTGAGTAAGGAACGCAGAAGCAGATCTGCCACGTTCCCGAGGCGCAGCACGTCCAAACAAGTTGGTGTCCCCCACTTCGTGCGCCGCATCTGGAGCTATTCACTGCTTGACTCTTCCCGAGAGTGTTGCGAGAGCCTGGCACTGTTCCAGGTAACGTGGGTCCCGAGGCAAGACGGCTGTAATGCACCGTGAAGCCGTGACAGCAATCTCCCCATCCGCCTTTGTGAAGGTAGTTGCAGACTGGGAAGGCAATCATCATCAGCATCATCAGCCTGGTTACGCCCACTGCAGGGCAAAGGCCTCTCCCATACTTCAACAACCCCGGTCATGTACTAATTGTGGCCATGCCATGCCTGCAAACTTCTTAATCTCATCCGCCCACCTAACTTTCTGCCGCCCCCTGCTACGCTTCCCTTCCCTTGGGATCCAGTCCGTAACCCTTAATGACCATCGGTTATCTTCCCTCCTCATTACATGTCCCGCCCATGCCCATTTCTTTTTCTTGATTTCAACTAAGATGTCATTAACTCGCGTTTGTCTGGGCAATACCCCAGACAAATAATCCCTCGGACGATTGGAGCCAAGGAGTGACCCTCTGAGCCGAATGTGACGTACACTCGCACGGGCGCCTACCATTGGCCAAAAATGACGACACCTGAGCGGGCTCGCCCATCGGCTGAACGTGACATGACTTCGAGACACCGAAGGGGTCAAAAGCCAGAGACCGGGAGCAGCAAGAGAGCATTCCTTCATTCATCTCTTTCGAGCTTCTTGCCACGGGCCGCAGGGTCCGAGTTGCTGCCGGCCTGTAATGACTTTAAGACTGTTAATTTATTTGTACTCTCACTGTAAATAATGTAAATAAAGCACCACTTTTCATCTCAAAGTCCTCCTCAACCTCGGCCAACTCCCGCACCTAACGGCAAGGCCCAAAATCTGGGGGACAGCAATTGGGGTTGTCCTCCAGATCTAACAAGGGAAGGGTAGGTGGCAGGTGATTATATTATGGTACAATGAGCTATTATATACACGTTGTCCAATATGCGGATGCCCACGCAAGAGTAATCTTGTCCACACAAAAAGTTATCGCGCAAACACATTTCGTACTATCAGCACGTTTCATAGGTTCTAGAGGCGATCGTTTATACAAGTCGCACGTAGAAAGTTCAAGAGTGAGGTTATGACACGTTGAGCACTGCCAACTCTTCCCCACGCGCCCAAAATCTTTTCAATTCAATTCAATTCACTTTGTTTTCAACACCACAATATTGAGGACCGCGAACAAAAAGCCTTTTATGGCTTGACAAGTTCCGCAGCCCCTTATAACAAGCAGTGACAGAGCATAGGGTTAGGTATTACATATTAAGTTAGAATTACCCAAGTCCCAATAACACGAGTGACAGACATAATGCATATATATAATATTGTTACGGAGGAAGACGCAGACGAAAAGCTATGTACAAGTATATTTACAAGAAAATACGCTGCGCTTGGCCAAGAGGCAACAGCCCGCGCTAGCTTCAAGTCGTCGTCGTCGTCTTCTTCTTCTTACTGCTCGGCTCTTCGTCATTGGAAATACTATCCCGTAGCACTACCGCCGGCGGCAAAAGCGCCGTCCTGGAGCGACTAAAGGCCGGAGTCTGAAGCAGTGTAGTAGGTCTTGAGCATACTGACGTGCACGACATCAGTAGATGCCAGAGTAGATGACGAGGTTGAGCTCACAGGAGCAATTTCGTAAGTCACAGGCGTTACCTGCCGCAGCACGCGGTAGGGCCCTGAGTATCACGAAAGGAGCTTTTCGGAAAGTCCGACGTGACGAGAGGGTGACCACAGGAGCACGAGTGCACCAGGCGAAAACTGCACGTCACGGTGGCGGGCGTTGTACTGACGCTGCTGCGTGGTTTGCGAGTCCGTCAGTCGAGCACGGGCAAGCTGGCGTGCATGGTCGGCGAGGGCGATGGCGTCGCGCGCATACTCGGTTGTTGAGATCGCAGCAGGAGGGAGTACCGTGTCAAGGGGCAAGGTCGGTTCGCGCCCGCAGAGTAGATAAAATGGAGAAAATCCGGCGGTGTCGTGCCGGGAAGAACTATAAGCAAATGTGACGTAAGGAAGGGCAACGTCCCAGTCGTGGTGGTCCTTCGAAACGTACTTGGACAGCATGTCGGTAGGCGTACGGTTTAACCGCTCTGTCAGGCCATTGGTTTGAGGATGGTATGAGGTAGTCAGCTTGTCTTGAATAGAGCAGGAACGCACAATGTCGGCGATACCTTTCGAGAGGAAGTTACGACCACGGTCAGTAAGCAGCTGTCGCGGGGCGCCATGCACTAAGATAATGTCATGCAAGAGAAAGTCCGCGACGTCAGTGGCGCAACTGGTAGGGAGAGCTCGCGTGATAGCGTATTGGGTGGCGTAATCAGTTGCGACGGCTACCCATTTGTTCCCAGAGGATGACGTGGGAAACGGACCGATGAGGTCTAATCCAACACGAAAGAACGGTTCCACGGAGATGGTGATCGGCTGGAGATGACCGGCAGGTAGCACCTGAGGTGTTTTCCGACGCTGGCAGGGATCACAGGCAGCAACATATCGTCGGACGGAGCGAGCGAGACCAGGCCAATAGAAGCGGCTGCGGACGCGGTCGTACGTGCGCGTTACTCCGAGATGTCCTGCAGTGGGTACGTCATGCATCTCAAAGAGCACAGTCTGTCGTAGATGTTTTGGCACGACAAGAAGAAGATGAGGGCCATCAGGGAGGAAGTTCCTTCGGTACAGAATGCCACCCTGGAGGACATATCGGCGAACGGATGCGTCGGTAGGTGTAGAGCGCAGACGCTCGATGAGTACTCGCAGCGATAGGTCTCGGTACTGCTCATCGGCGATGTTAGCGAAGGCAGACACGAGAAAATGCCGTCGGTGGTACTACTGTCGGCGGCGTCAGGCTCGTCTACCGGGTAGCGAGACAGGCAGTCAGCGTCCTTGTGTAGTCGGCCAGATTTGTACGTGACAGAGAACGAATATTCTTGGAGGCGTACAGCCCAGCGACCAAGTCTTCCTGTAGGGTCTTTCAATGAGCATAACCAGCAAAGCGCGTGATGGTCTGTGACAACGGAAAAGGGTCGGCCATATAAGTATGGGCAGAACTTCCCAACCGCCCAAACTAGGGCCAGACACTCACGCTCAGTGATGGAATAGTTGCGCTCCGCGGGCGAGAGGAGCCTGCTGGCGTAAGCGATAACACGGTCGTGGCCATGCTGGCGTTGTGCCAGTACTGCGCCAATTCCGTGACCGCTGGCATCAGTACGGACTTGGGTAGGCGCAGAAAGATCGAAATGGGCCAGAGCGGGAGGCGTTCTGAGAAGGTCGATTAGAAGCGAGAATGCAGAGGCCTCGTTATCGCCCCACTGGAAAGGGGCGTCTTTTTTCAAAAGCTCGGTTAGTGGTCGTGCTATGGCCGCGAAATTTTTCACGAAACGGCGGAAGTACGAGCAAAGGCCGATGAAGCTGCGCACATCCTTGACACACTTTGGAACAGAGAAGTGCGTAACAGCATGGATCTTGCCTGGGTCCGGTTGCACTCCGTTCGCGTCAACGAGAGAGAGAGAGAGAAAATATTGCAGAGAAAGGCAGGGAGGTTAACCAGAGGTAGTTCCGGTTGGCTACCCTGCGCAGGGGAAAGGGTTAAGAGGGCTAAAAAGAGAAACAGAGTAGAAGGGGGAGATAAGATGTCCAAGGACGGTAATCTGGCGACGGCCGAATTGGCACTTCGATGCGTTGAGTTGCAGACCGGCTCGCCGAAAAACGTCCACGACTGCTGAGAGGCGCTCGAGGTGCGTAGCGAATGTTGGGGAGAATACTATAACGTCGTCCAAGTAGCACAGGCACGTGGACCATTTGAAACCGTGAAGAAGGGAGTCCATCATGCGTTCAAAAGTGGTAGGAGCGTTACATAGACTGAACGACATCACTTTGAATTGATGAAGACCGTCGGCTGTTACAAAAGCAGTCTTCTCGCGGTCGAGATCGTCCACGACAATCTGCCAGTAGCCGGAGCGAAGGTCAATAGAGGAGAAATAGCGAGCACCGTAGAGGCAGTCAAAGGCGTCCTCAATCCGAGGCAGGGGATACACGTCCTTTTTGGTAACCCTGTTAAGGTGCCGATAATCCACGCAAAAGCCCCATGAGCCATCCTTCTTTTTTACCAGTACAACAGGTGACGCCCATGGACTACATGACGGTTCAATAATGTTCTTGGCAAGCATTTTGCGAACTTCGGTGTGAATAACTTGACGCTCAGCTGGTGATACTCGATACGCGCGGCGATGAATAGGAGGGGCATCGCCGGTATTAATGCGATGTTTGACAGCTGTTGTTTGGGCCAAAGGACGATCGTTCAAGTCAAAAATATCTTGGTAGGAAATCAGCACGCGGTAGAGCGCACGAGCGTGCTCGGAAGGCATGTCGGGTACAATCATTTTCTGTAAGTTGGCGATGGTACAAGTTAACGACTGCGACGGTAGAGGAGGATCGGCTGAATGGTCGTCTACTGAAATCGATGCTACAGAGTGATCCTCGAATGAGCAAAGTTGGGCCAGAGACATCCCGCGTGGCAGCACTTGTGTCTTCAAGCCAAAATTGACCACTGGCAGGCAGACGCAATTCGCCGTAATAGATAAAACTCTATGAGGTAATGTGATCCCGTGTGTAAGGAGGACGTCTTGCATAGGAGCCGCGATGTAGTGACCATATACATACATATTTGTGTAAAATGAATTCAAGTGAAACTGAATGTTAATGCAGTACATATAGCACTCACGTACAATTGAAACCGAAAGAATTAACGCTAATTACTAATGCTCATTATACATATATGAAATCAACAAATGTGTCACACAAAACATACTGCAATGCACAATTCGGCAAATACACTGTTACAAAAACAATTTCTTCCATTTTTGCGGAAACAAAGAAAAGACAAGAAAAAAACAATAATGAAACTTATACAGTGTTGATTTTATTTAGGCAAGATGGTAATGTAAAGCGCAACATTTGGTATGTGTAATTAGTCCTTGCCCGTGGCATCTCCCAGAGTTCGCAACTGCGCGTATTTAGCTTCCCATCTCTACGTTTTAAGTTCGATATAGTATTTAACGTGTTATTATTTCTTTTAATACCTGTCTTATATCGGTGAATTAGTGTTGGCTCATAAATATCAGGCATAGGGAGTAAATTCAGTTTTTTGAAAAGTGGGCGTGTATGTGTGTCGTGGGGAACGTCCAGAATACTACGGACGGCCTTTTTTTGTATCCTGTGTAATGTGGTGATATTAGAAATTGTCGTAGTACCCCACACAAGATGGCAATAGTGAATTTGGCTGAGAAGCAAGGATTTGTATAGGAGAAGTTTGATGCTTTTAGGGAGAAAATATCTTACCCTCCATAAAATTCCACTCACACGGAATATTTTCGCAGCGACTAAATCCACATGCAGATTCCACGACATATGTTGTTCGAATACAATCGGAATAGTAGAATTATTAATTTGTAATGTTAGGTCTGCAGTGACATTACGATTTCTCGGTCTGAACAGAACAGCTGTTGTTTTCTTAGTATTTATACTAAATGAATTTGTGGTTGACCACGAGGACAGTTTTGTTAGTGCTTCATTTGGGATACCGATAGCCTCTGTGGAATTCGGTGCGGTAACCAGAATAGTTGTGTCGTCCGCGTATATAATAAATTTGACATTATTATCTATAGTAGTTAAGTCATTGATATAAATACAAAAAAGCAGGGGCCCCAGAATACTTCCTTGTGGCACTCCGCGTGAACTGGCTTTAATTTAGACACATGTCGTTCTATGATCAGTTGTTGCATACGGTGTTGCAGATACGACTGTATTAATTCAAGAAATACGCCACGAAATCCATAATGTTCAAGTTTGTTGAGTAGTATGGAATGATTTATACAATCAAGTGCCTTCGAATAATCAACAAAGATGCCCAGAGTACATAATTGCTGTTCAAACGACTGCAATATAACTTCCTTTTGAGTAAGTAGAGCAATTTCTGTCGACTGCCCTTTCACAAAGCCATACTGCATACTAGTTATAAAGTCGTGTTTGATCAGAAACGATGTCATGCGGGCATGTACTAGTTTTTCTATACGCTTAGAAAAAATTGGCAACACAGATATTGGACGGTAGTTTGTCAGCTCGTTTTTATCACCACCTTTGTACAAAACTACTACCTTCGCAACCTGAAGTCTTTTCGGGAACGAGCCCGTGTAAAATATCAAGTTGATTATGTGTACTAATGCAGGTAGAATCAAGTCCAGGACATGCTTAATTCGCATGATCTCGCATCCTTCGACGTCCCAACATCTGCTGTTTTTGATAGACATAAAAGTAGTAAATACCTCATTTTCCGTAGTAGGCGCTAAAAAATGCAAATTGTTTAGTCCTGCAGCGAAGATAACTCAAAGAATTAGGATCATGAGTACTGTTTACTATGGTTGTGAAATAGTTATTAAATGTATTTGCAAGCGTCTCATTTGATAAAACTTTATCACCTAGTGTAATTTCTGTTATAGTCGTGTTCTTATCTCCTCGCCCAAGAAAACCATTGATAGGCTTCCAGATAACATCAGATTTCTTTATTACGTCATTATTGAACAAATTATTCAAATACTGTCTGTTCTCTCTACGCAAAAGCCTTTTTGCTTTGTTCCTTTGTACCTTAAATTCATGCAAAGCTATTTCAAAGCTTTTGCTTGTCCCGTCTTGCGAAGGTATCAGTGAGTGAACGCCACACCCAGGCCGTAATCGATGGATGAGTGTTTCCTGGCCTCTCCGCAACCGAAGTGGAAGCCGGAATCGTAAACCAGCGTCAAGTCTATGGAGGCACTCTTGCTGATGTTTGGGGTTGTCCCATTGTCGCGCTATAGAGGTTTTGACGGAGTTATGGGGCAATGCGTTGATGTCGTACCGGGAAAAATGAAGCATCAACTGGTCAGCAGTCGAGATAAGCAAGATAGGTTTAGAGTATTTTTTTTTTTTTGGCAAGAAAACAGCGGAGAGAATAATACGACAGGAACCGTTACAGGCATAAGTAGAGGTACAAGGTAGGTAGTAGATAGAGAAGTTTTGATGAAGAGAAAAAATATTGAGGATATGTATACAAAAAAATCTGAAAAGTACGCAAAGCACACCTGATTGACTGAAGCAGATTAGGTGACTATTTTTCACTGCCCTGTTTCAAATGGGATGCCTATAAATCTTCATCGTCGTTATTGTGGTTTTGCCGAGAGAAACCCTAGAATTTAATTATTTTTATGTAAGAAGAACGAACGAATGGAAACAGCGCACAGTGCGCGTAGGCGTGTGCTCAGGGATCAATTCTGGAACGTTCAAAAAGTCTAGACCGTACGCCGTCTCTCTACCCACGCTGTCTGCGCCACCTGCTGAGTTGTAAATAACCTGCGGACTCTTATTCTCAACAAAGTGAGCAGAGCCAAGACCAGTTTTGGTTTTCTTTTTCTGCATTACTTTCGCGACTCTTGTCGGCGTCTCCTTCTAACGTATGTCAAAATCTTGCAGACGAAGTAAGGATTTGCGTCGTACAGGCGTGCGATGTTAAACATAGAAAGGAACACAAAAATAAGCTTTGCTAACTACTTCCGAACCTCTTCTGTTCAGTCTGAACATTCAGGCTCGGGTCATTTTTCTTCTAAACTACGCCAGCCGGTCCATTTCTTTTTCTTGATCACTTTCACTTTTGAAAAAGAAAGAGGAAGAAATGCTGTCTGCACCCGCAGAGATATGACGCAGAGCTGTCACCAAGCAAAGCAGAAAACTATGCGACAGCCTCGAGATGAAAGCATATCTGTTTCACAGCTCGCTAGCTCGCTCCTCCTTGAATGGTCTGACAGATCACCGTGGTTTTCCTGCTGCGTTTTTCTGCTTAGTAATGCAACTGTCGGTGTCTCTTTCTCTCGTATGTGTGTAGGACGGGCTGTCGTATATGTGCCGGTATAAACTCCACACTGCAAGTTTTTTTTTCTGGCCGAAGTCGTCGACCGGCACGGGGTTGGTAGAGCGACTTAGCGTAGATGCGCCACTTCGCTCCGAAGTATTAGGTCGCGGGTTCGAGTGCCCCTCGTTGCGGCCGCATTGCGATTTGGCCGGGGGGGGGGGGGTGAAGACGCCCGCGTGCACTTACAGATTAAACACCCCAGATGCTCAAAAATAATCTGGAACCTTTTACTAGGGTGTGTCCCGTTAGCCACTGTGTTGACTCAGTATACGTTAGACAACCTCGGCCACCAGGTTTAGGACGCCGTAAATGTCGCTAAATGTCGCTGGCGCGACAATTTAAAGCGAATAAACTTCTTTCACTAAGCTAGTTGCGGTTTTGCGTGGGTTTTGTCTTCAGATATATTTGTGGTTGCATAAAGGAATCTGACAGGTGCTCCGAATGCAAGTGCCAGCAAACGGTATACTGACCGTCGGAGTTGTGCGGAGAAGCGCACCTCTGGTCTGCGTTACAAGATAACTCCTTCGTAAAAGCTGAACGCACAATGTCGGCTCATAGGCACCTTTTCTTTTTCTTTCACGCCTTTCTTTCTGTCCCCACTCTTCTTTCCGTCTGTACTTTCCCTTCCCCTAGTGGAGGCTAGTAGACCGGAGGCTTTAACTCAGGTTAACCTCCCTGCCTTTCTCTCATTTGCGTCTCTCTCTCTCTCTCTCTCTGACCGACTTCTCAATGGAATGGCGCATTATATACTGCGGTTTCCTTGATTTATTTGGTTTTCTATTATTCGTCCATTCGGTGCCTGCCACTGGGTCTGTGTCCATTCTTGCTTAGTCCTCCAAATTTTTAGCCTTGATTATATCGTTGAGCTCGAAATGGTATTTAAAGTTCGCAGGTCTTGCTTTTGTGTGTGCAAGGTTTCAGCCGACAATCTCTGTTACCGTGCCACTGCTGCAAGAACTTCCAGTGGGCGCACTACACAACGACAGCATATCACGCCGCGTTGAGCCGAGAGGTGGTCACACGCTCCAGCCGGCTGCTCAGTACCGTGCAGCAAGTAAACGCGCGCAATCCCAGCGGCCGAGAATTTATCGCTGACCGCGCGACTTCTTGAGCTCGAGCCACTTGTGTGCCGACCTCGAGTCCGCCATACATAGCATCGAGATCCGGGTTTGCAGCCCACTATACGTTCGCGACCAATACCCCGTTGCCTTTTATCCAACCAGCTGGCAACAAACAACCGCCGTCGGGAGGAAAAACCAGGAGCGATAAGACACAACCACTGGATGTAGTACGTGTAGCGCCTGCCCTAGCAGCGTTGCTTTTCGGAAAGCAAAAAATACATCAAAGGGAGCGCGACAAAGGGAAAGGTTTGAGCAAGCGGAAAACGGCTAGGGGAGGGGAAAGAAAAGGCTCGGGTTAAATGTCGAGGGGAGGCATTGGGAGAAGGAAAAAAAATGGGAAAGGGTATGGGGGGAGCTCGGAACTAGCGACAGCCTTGGAGAGAGGCTGACCCTAACTTTGTTCGCCGCACCGTTGCGCAGCCGCCGAGCGGCAGCACTGGCGGAGAAAAGCGCCGGGCTGCTCGAGTCTGTCGCGCGCAGCCGCCAAGACGGATAAATTACGTTGCTCCTGGGCAGCGCCTCATGCAACCCCTTCTTTTGTTGTCCCATGCCTGTGCCCTTCTGCTGCGCTTGTGATGTTTTTTTCTTTACGTCCGTTCGTCTCGAATCCCCATGTTCCCGTAGCTACGAGAGAGAGAGAGGGAAGGAGTGCGTGCGTGCGCGATGCGCTGTGTACGTATAACTACCGTTCTCCCGTTTCGAGAGCCGACCGCAGCTTATGAGACGGGAGGGTTGCAACAGCCTTGCTTGTTTTTTTTGTTTTTGTTTTTTCGCATCCGCTGTGACTCTTGCTGCCCGTCTCGCTCAGCCGTGACGTTCCGACGGTGGGCCGACTGACGGCCCTGGCTTTTCTCGCTTCCCAATTTTTCATCCCCTTCTCTCGTCTTCTTGTCTCTCTTTCTCTTTCCTCCTCTTTCCTTCATTCCTCCCTATATCTCTCTGTTTTCCTCTTTCTCGATTCTTTCTATACTTCACGCTCTATATTTTCCCTTCCCCTTTCACATCTCTCTAATCTATTACTCCCTTTGCCTATCCTTTTATTACTCCCTTTGCCTATCCTTTTCTGTTTTCACCGTCTCTTCATTTTCGTATCTTTCGTTTTATAATTCTACCTCTCTCTCTCTCGCTTTCTTTTTCCCCTTTATTACTCTCTCACGGCCCCTCCTCTCTCTCTATCGTTCTTTTCCGCACGAGCACATGCCTCGCCCGGTGCGTCGTTGCGGGCGTGGACCGCGCGCGTGCGTCGCGAAACTTAATGGCTCGAGAGTTGCAGAAAGGGGGAGGGGCGCTAGGGAGTACCGTGAGAGCAAGGTCTGTCGTAGCGCAAAGACTTCCCGAAAGACGAAGGGAGGGTGAAGAGGACGAAAGGGAATTCAAGAGGAAAGCGGGCGGCTGTCTCAAATTCCTGCGCCTCCTCCTCCGCTCCCCATCTAACCTTCCCCTTCCCCCCCTCAGCAGACGAGTTCCAGCCGCCCTTTCCGCACGCGAGATCGCGGCAAACGCGCACGACATATAGGGTGTTGACGATGAACGACGGCGTGTGGCGCTGCGCGGCATCGTGACATCAGGCTTTCGCCGAGGCTGTTGGGGAGCGAGGAGTGAAAATGTTACGAGACAAGTATCCACGCATGTGTGTTAGGAGCGCGCATGGCGGCTGGCGCCGTTATTTCCTGGCACGTGGCGCACGCATGCGCGGGGTCTACTCCGCATTCTTTTGACTTGGCTTGCCGAGACATAGAATAAAGGGTAAAAAACGGGAAAGCTCTATTTTTCCCCTGATATTTTGTTTGACTCCATCGTTTTCGGTGCCGGTGTAGGCGTTGCGGAGCATGCCGTCATGGTCAGACCTTCCAGTTGTACGAGCACGCTTTTGTTAACAATGCTAGGCTCGCTGGAGCTTCGCCTGGAGGAGCACTCGCAGAGGCGGCGAAGGAGAGCTACGGCTCGGCTAGTAGGTGAATTTAGCTGTACACGTCCGTATGTAGCATTCATTGGCTAAAATGCGCATGTATACTTTACAATCAGATGCTTAGTTATTGCATTAGGACATAGTTGGGGCGTCCGGCTCCAAACTGCACATTGCCGCAGGCACCTGGGTTCGAATGCCAGTGGTAGAGGTGGGCGAATTACACTGTAACTGCGGTGAAGGTAACAATGAGAAGGTGACCTAGCGAATAGTCGACGATAACCACTGCAGTCGTCTTAAAGTTCATTACCTACATACACACAGCGAACTCGCTGGTCAGCCTAAGTATGCAGCCCGTCAACTAGACAGCAGATAAGGCAAGGTTTCAACATTCAAAGGAAACAACGCAGATCAGATGCCCTACATCAAAACTACTTTTTAAACAGGAATAAGATGCTATAGACAACCGCCACGTATAGACCTTTTCGTCGAGCAAGCTGGAAAGGGCGCACTGTAGGCCTTTCCTCCTCTCTGGCTTGTGCTAGCTGGCGCGTCGCTGCTTTAGTGTGTTGCCCTCGCGCGCTGCGTAACGTTTTCGAGATGTCTTAGATCGTTCTCCGAGAAATTTACGGGATGTAAGTTCACACACTGCCGTAGCGCAACTGACTAACTACTCTGTAGCCTTCGAGTGCAGCAATGACTCGAGTATGCGGAAATTTCTCTTCTCTAAGCAAACATACGACGCGCATGATCAGCCGTGGTGCGTGCACGTGTCGTTAACTATTTCGGATGTATTGGTTTTCACTCGACGAAGAGAACCAGCGTCCGTGCATTGCTGGCGAGGATTGGATAATCTCATAATCTGATTGTTCGGCGTGGGAACTGATATGTCAGAGTTGTGTACGGCCAATTCAATGCAACGCCGTTACAAAATATATATTACGTCAGCTACGATTGTTCGCATGCATTTCAGGTCTACCGTGCTATGTCTACGTCAGCTTTCTGTACGAGGCCGGTGGCGGGGTTCAACACAGCGTTCACTGCTGTTGGTAGACCAGCATAATGCATATAATCATCGTGCTTCAGCATTGCCTTTTTGCCCTGTAGAACAGTAACATCTGAAGGTACGCCGCAAGAACAATGCGACGGTTATCTGTAAGGACATAATTTCCGTAAAACGTGCGAGGGCATCATAAATAACGGGTCAAGCAAGACCGAACAGAAGAAATAAGGTTTCAGCCGTTTGCGGCTTCGAAACTTGGAATCACCTTGCCTAGAGTGGTCAACGAGCCGACTTGACCGCCATACTTCGCGAAAGGAAAACTGCGTGGCCTAACGCCGCAATAAGGCCACGCATCGTCACGCGGCATGCTCGGCTCATGTGCTACACAACGAACAGCATTGCAACCCTGCAGCTACCACTCCTTCCAACACTCGCGCAGTCCGCAGCCGGTCACTTGAGGTTGGCGTGACGGGGAGAGGGTGTCAGCTCGTCGGCTGCTGAGGTCAGTCCACGGTACCAGCGTTTGTGACGCGCATCACTGCTTCTGCAAGGGGCGATGGTGAGCGGCTACGAGTAAGGCTCTATGTGACGCTCCCTCGGGTGTTGTCGCAGCTGACACTGGGGGCACGATTTCCCCGCGACGAAGGGCCGCTCTCGTCGTTGGTGGAACGAAAGCGTAAGAAAAGCGTGATGCCGCGCAAGACGGGCTGTGCGGCGACGATGGCTACGATATGGCGCCAGAGCGTAGCGCGCGTCGTTCTCTTCCTACTATTCCTATTCCTACTCCTATTCCTTACTCTTCCTACCCTGTACTTATATAATCATAATACAAAATACTGACACGTGAAATTAATATATGTATACATCTGTGCTCAAATTTCCCTTTAGGGAGCATCGTAATCGGTGAATTTTTTTTTACCTATAGAGGAGAGAACGTACGCACTGCGATAGCGGACTTGCGTCGGTTGCGGTTAAATACCGACCCATGCCACAACATCATTCCTCCTCGATTCGCACTTCATTCGAAAATTTTACTATATACGTCTTTTAATATCGATGTTTTATGTTTTAATATGTGTTTGCAGTGGACGCTACAGGGAGAAAGACCAGAAAAATTGGTACCTACCGCATAGTGGGACGAAGTTAAAAAGGAAACCGGGTTTCTCGGAAAGAAACTTCGTAGTTGAAGAAAAGAATTTGCTCTCGTCCTGGATGCGAACCTCGTACCGACGCCTAAGCGGCGTGGTGGCTCTGTCATCTGAGCTATAACCAGCAGGCTAGAATAATTTCACAACTCGAAGTGCAGCTACACGGAATATGTAAAGTCAGTTCTGCCGGAAACCGTCATGTTGTGCAAGTTTCATGAAAGGATAAAAAAAAAAACATCCCTTTTGCAACTTTGCTCGACCTCGCAGATTTGCGCAGAGTTCATTTGTCATAGGAAATAAAGAAGAAAAAAAAAGCCCATGCAAGGATATACTGCTCCGCATGATTCCCCAGCACGAAAGCAGTTTGCCACGCACAGGCACCATTTACCGGGCAAACCCAGGGTGCAACCGACTTTTGCGCAATATATTGCAGGCATTCAATGAAGATGTTTCGTCTGTAGGCAGCATACGAGTTTGTTCTCCAATTTTATGCTTTGCTAACGTTATCTTCTCCTTATCGCGCCAGATTTTCACCCATTTAAAAGGATGCGCGTTGCTTCAGTAGCTCCAAGTTGCTCCGTGCACAATTCTACAGGCATCAGAAGAGATGAATGTTCCTTTGTATCACTAGCGTGCTCATCGGGATGGCCCGAAATCTAATCCTCTCAGTGGTTCCTCATCTTCGAGCTCCTTGATTCACGGGACATCGTGCTGTTCATGAAGGTGTGCGTTTAAAATATGTAAATAGGCTTTCCTTTCTACTTTTTTAAAAAAATGGGCTGCATGCAGCCCTTGCAATTCACCCTGTGTTAAAATTAGAAAATCTTCTGCATTGGATTCCAAGATAGAAAGTACCCTCTCTCGAACGTTCTTACTCGAATCGAACGTCGAGTTGTTGGGGTACTTGTAAGATAAGAATATAGAACGCAGCGGAATGATATCCATAACTGCCTCATTGCTCACGACAACCACCACCCAGTTTCAAAGGAGGAATGCTGTTAATATCTGTCGATCCATTTAAACGTGTGACATTTGAGCGACTTTTACCTAGCATAACGTAATCGACCTTTCAGTCCAGTGTTTCAGTAGCGCCTGTTGTGCTGCAGTTTGGCTACTATCACGTGTGCCTGCCAGGCATATACAACCAACCTGGTAAATCGAGAAGGAAAGCTGTCACCCACCCGTATGAAACCTTCCTTCGCCCCTTGCTGGCTTCCGCAGGACTGATTTGTCGTATCCTGTATCCCTATGCTGCGGATTGATTGATTGATTGATTGATTGATTGATTGATTGATTGATTGATTGATTGATTGATTGATTGATTGATTGATTGATTGATTGATTGATTGATTGATTCGGCCTCACGTGCATCGGGTTATCCTTTTGAAATTAGCTATGAAGCTAGAGCAACCACTCCGAAGAGGTGCTAGCCTAGGGTTAGAATCCTTGATGTAGACCAATATTTTTTCTTTTTCAACGGCGAAGCTGCGCTTCTATGAAACCCGTTAGTGGCTCCTTTGTAGTCTCGCGATACGTTCGAGTGAATGACAATTTCTTTTTTCCCCCTTTCGTACATCCAGCTTGAACGCGAACACTAGCGATTCCAAACATGCCGAGAGAAACAGACGACAGCGGGCCACGCTCCAGAGCGCTGACGGGGTGCAAACGAGATTATACTGCGCCGCACTGGGCAAATATTGTTTTCCTTTTAACTAAAACGCACACACACACGGGCCCGCGCAAACGCTGTTTGTCGTTTTTATTTTTCTCCCGCGCGCTCCGAAAATTTTGGAGGCGCGCGCCCGCGTCTCCTCTCGGCGCCGCGAAACAGAAAATAAAATGAGAGAGAGAGAGAGAGAGGCGAATCGATACACAGTGCGGGCTGGTGAGCGGTACTTTCAGGAAGCGGACCGAGCAAATGTACAAAGGCGGCCGCGTACGACATAATACGTTTAATGGAGCTCCGGGCTCTACGTGTTTGCTTGTTGTTCTTCTTTTATCTTCTTTTGTTTTTCCTGCGCGCGGTGGGGGTGCCCATTTTATGCGAGGAGTTGTTCCTCCCGAGCTTTCGCGCGAGACTTTGTGCTTTTTCTCGGCGACGGCGCTCGCGCAGAGATTGCAACGCGAGACGCCTTTCTCACGTCTACGGGATGGAACACGTTCGCGCAGCTCGGATCGGCGAAAGGAAATGAAATTGCCTCCCAATCGTTACAGAGAAGGGGAACACGATCGATCGTACGGGTACGTTGTCGTTGATTTACATTTTTACATTACAGTTCTTTATTACTATTTTTTATTATTATTAACATCTTACGAGGCGTCGCGACCGGAGAATGGTGCCGGCTACTACTTGGCACGTGAGGAGAACATGTAATTAAAAGCGCAGGGCTTGCGTATTGACATGCAGCCGGCATAGACGCGAGGCTACACGCACACGCCACTTCGCAAGTCGCTTGCAGTGGCGTCGAACGTACGAGGCGTGCACAGACAACATTCCTGCACAGCGTAATGTAGTTCTGCAGGCCTAGCTGTCTGAGTAAAATGACAAGAGTAGGTTGTCTTGCTTTTCCCTCGTACGGCACATGATACGCTACAGCGTTATGTGACATGTTAGAACCTTTGCGCATGCACCTTGTATACCGTGAATTCAGCAACCGTTGAGCAGACGACATGGTGCGGATGCATGAGCACATCTCGAGAGGCATTCAGCCTTCCTTTTCATCTCTTCCAGCATTCAGCTAAGAAGTCCTGCAGCTTCCGCGGGACTGCAATCGACTTATGAGATGGAGTATAATGCGTGACTGGCCGATGGTGCAATTCTGACCTGCAGCTGCGCATTTGGGCATTGAGCTGTCCGTGGGCGAGCCAGCCAACGAGTGCGCAATCGCGGGTGCCTTTCTTGTATGGCAAGTTATATATGGTATTATGCCCGACCCGCCGGCCGAAGATTTGCGTGCATTGGTAAGCAGTGAAATGCTTGTGCTGCGTAGCTGTCGCTCGATCCAGCAGTTCGCAGCCTTCGCCTCTCAAAGCTGTTCCAATGCAGATTTTTCTCGCTGGTGCTAGACGTTTCAGTCGTTGAAGTGCCGTCGTCATTGTTGTCGTGCTGTCGCGGTCGTAATGTCGTCGGTCCTCGTCATATCACCGTCGTCATGCATCGAGCTGTCGTCGACGGACACAGTCGAGCCAAGAGCGAAAGCTTCGCCTATTGAGGCCTCATTAAATAATATGTGAGATTTGTCTTGCGCTACGAAACTCACAGCAATGGGTCGAACTAGTTGGCTCATGGTAAAATGTTTTTTTTTTAATTCCGGGTATTTCCCGCAGTGCCTATGCAGTAAAAAAAAGTGAAAAAGAAAAGACTCGCCATCCCGGCCCTGCGGAATTGGATGTCCAGCGAAGATGTGGACAACCACCACTAGAATTGCTAAGGGGGTAATTTTGTATAAATACAAAATTATTATATGGCCCGTGAAGAGAAAAATCCGGCGTCAACATTCTGTGGCTCCAAAAGCCATGTTACCGAGTGGCGGCATCGCGTTTGACATGATGACAAACATGATTACGTCATCACCTCAAACGTCACGGGGTGATGTCTACATCATCACGTCAAGCGTTACGCTACGTGATAACGGCATCGACACGTCTCATTACCTGATGACGTAATGGGATGTCGTCGTCGCGTGAAATATAACGTCACGCTATGACGTCATTGTGAAGTGTTTGTCACATGATGACGTCATGTGATGCCCCCTGGAGAAGCAGCACACTGTGTGCTTCCCGCTTTGCGCTGTCTCCGTGATCGGCCCATCATGAAGTAACGTGATTACGCAATAACGTCAATAGTCACGTGATTACGTGATCACACCAAAGGTCACGGGATGGCATCATCAAGTCAGACAGTATTTGATGTGATAACGGCATCGTTATGTGACGACATCACCTGATGACATAATCTTATGACGTCATTGTGAAGTGATTGTCACCTGATGACTTCATGTGATGCCTCTTGGAAAAGCAGCACACTGTGCGCTTCCCGCTTCTTTGCACTGTCTACGGGATCGGCCCACATTTTTTTGTGTGAGCAAACGTTGTGCACGCGGACACGAAAAATCCCGACCAACTAGCGGCTACCAGCTTCGCTGTAAAAGGGACACACGCAAAAGAAGGCAAGCAGCATTGTGTGATGCAGGTAATATGCTGCAACAACTTACAACGCACGACAACGGGTTAAAGAGAGAGACCCGCTTACATACGTTCAAGTGAATCTTTATGCGAGTATCGGCTTTTTATACAGGAATGGCCAGGGCTTTCTGGTCGCCAGTCACAATGATGCGTAAAGATACCCATATAATTTCCGTATAAGAATGATGAAGGGTTGCCCTTCTACTTCAGATCGAAGCTTTCATATTTACCTTGTCCAGACGCTTGGTCATAAACTTATATTTAAGGAAATGAAAGTGAGCACTTGCGACAGCGAAGGGCAAGATTTTGGGATCTAGAAGTTCTGCCGTTATCGCAGCTCCACCTTCGTCAATCTAACATTCGCGCATCTCCCAGGCATTACCTCCGAAAACTAGCAGCCAGTAGACAGACAGCTCCGCGCATTCCACGAACTGGTAACTCTTGTTACTGATGTTGCTTTTGCGAAGCTTATGCGTTACACACAGGGTTATGACACCATAGTGAATGAACTTCGGCCATTTCCTTCAGTATCGGAAAGCGCCAGTCGTGTCAAGCAATCGAACCCGCGACCTTGTGCTCCTCTGTAACGATCAGCAGCGCAAATCAGCCACTAAAATGCGTAGAACGTTTTTTTTTTTTTCCTGTACCAGTCTTTAGTCTCATACGGTGAAGGGATGGCATGAGTTTCCCACAATGCTTCTGGCTGTAGAAGGAGCCGTAAATGTAACAGCCTTCGAAGTAAATGATTACAGAGTGTTCTGTGGATTTCTGACCCTGTGACGTGGTAGTTGCTTCCGTTATGCGAAAAGGAAGAGTCGTACCCTATATAAGGTGACTCATCGCTTTCTTTTATTCGCTTTCTTTTATTATCATTTCAATAAAAAAAGTGCTGAGCCAGAAGTTGAATTGCCCTGGTTGCCTTCTTTCTTTCCTTCCTTTTTCTTTCTTTCTCTCTTTCTTTCCTTTTCCATCGTTATGCGCAGACGCTACAGGACAAAGCATTTTCTTCTTCGCCTGTAAAGCTTCCTTCTAGGCAAGCGAGACGAATGTGAGCAAAACCCAACACGGGAGGGTGATAGTTGAAGACCACTACCGAAGCCTACAATTAGGATCGGGTCATCAAACAAGCGTCCACACCCCCTCCCACGCACCCATCCCGCTCCTACCCCCCCCCCCCCTCCTCCATTAAAAGTAAAAGATGGAAATAAGTTGGCGCGGAGACCCAGGATCGATTGCGTGAGAGAGCGAACTGTAGAGAAATTGTCGGTTAGTCGCCGCGGAGATAGATGTTAGAGCGCGCTGAATTGTACACGCCGAGTTCAGGGGAGCAGTACACTAGCACTGCAACTTCAGTGCAAGATACAAATACGTAGAACGTGTGAAAACATTACTTGATTCGGCGAAATACTCCACAACAGTGGGTCATCTGTTTGCAGCACCATGTTTCGCACGGCTCTCTCACTCTCCGCCTGTGTGTGTATGCTTGCACGTGCGCGCGCGCGCGTGTGTGTGTTGTTGTGTTTGTGTGTGTGCTAGTGTAGGTGTAATCACTGCATTCTACCGGTGCTAACATATGGGACAGAAACTTGGAGGCTGACAAAGAAGCTCGAGAACAAGTTAAGGATCGCGCAAAGAGCGATGGAACACAACCCTTAGGTACAACGTTAAGAGGCAGGTAGCAAGTGGTGTGGATCAGAGAGAAAACGGGGATAGCCGTTATTATTAGAGAAAAAAAAATGGAGCAGGGCAGGCCATGTAATGCGTAGGCTGGGTAACCGGTGGCCCATTAGAGTTAAAGAATGGGGGCCAAGAGAAGGGAAGCGCAGTCGAGAGAGAGAGATAGCAAAGAGAGGAAAGGCAGGGAGGTCAACCAGACGAGCGTCCGGTTTGCTACCCTACACTGGGGGAAGGGAAAGGGGGAACAGAAAGAAAGAAAGCGGGATAGAGGGAACACTGTCTGTGCACGCAGCAAAGTGCTTGGAGATCAGTCAAGTCAAAGCAAGTGCTCCGTCGATGCGTTAGGCTGCCGTCAATCTTGGTGGTTCATAGCTGGTGATGCACGTTGAGGTTACCAATGAAGACCAAGGATCCGGTGGGCGTCAGCAGTACGTTGCAGTACGTGCCAGTATATTTTTAAGCTAACCTCCAGCCGTTCTGACTTCAGTGCGAATATAATGATGCGGGTGAACCATGATGCTTACTCAAGAGTTGCAAGTACTGAATTGAGAGCATCCAGCACTTGCATTGCACTTCGCGCTGACGGAGTTTGCAGGTTATTTAACAGTATTCGAAGGGTATTCATCAGAGACCGGAGCATCATAACGACTTGCCGGTCTTCTTCGGGCAATTTGTCAGGAACCCGCGCTGTTCGCTCTACAGCCGTGTGCAGCTGTATCACTTGACGTGACTCCGGCTCGAGTTGTGGCATCAGCTGCGGCAGCACCTCCGGTTGTGGCATCGGCTGCGGTATCGCCTCCGGCTGTGGCATCTCTTCCGGCTGTGGCATCGGCTGCGGCATCAGCTGTGGCTTCGGTTGTGACTTCCGCTGTTGTTCTGGCTTTGGCTGTTGCTTTAGTAGTGAGGACCAAGTTGTATTGTTCTCCGCCATGGCCTTGTCCGATGTAGATTGAATTGCCCCAGGCCTAGGGGGCAGAGGAGGGGGTGATGTCGGATGGGACGTACTCTTCATAGAGGTATCAGCATTCTTTGAAGTCCGGCGGCGTCGGGAGCGCCGCTTTCTAACGGCCGCAACAGCTTCCCGACGAGACGAATGGTCTCTCGCCATCTGCTTCAAGATCGCCTTTTCTTTCTTCATTTTGGGGCAGTCCTTCGAGGAAGCATCATGGGACCCAAGGCAATTGGTGCATTTCAGAACCGTAGCTGCACAAGAGCCTGCAGCGTGAGCAAACTCTCGTCTTCTCGCACACGGCACTCACGTTTCCCAGCCTCATACAATTGCGGCATTGCAGTGGCCTTGGGATGAAAGGTCGCACAGGGTGTCTAAAGTGGCCCACCTTGACATGCGAAGGGAGTGTCTCGCCCTTGAATATAATTTTCACACAGCGGGATGTGCCGAGGCGATACACATGTGTTATGGCGACGCCATCAACGGCAGGCTTCACTAGGATTGGCAAGTCGGCGCTAAAGATGGAGACGTCCACGTCGTAGATGACACCAGTAGTTGAACCACTGTTCTGGGGGATGTACGAGCGGAGCTTAACGCCACCTAGTTCTGTAACTGTAGTCAAATTTCTCAGCGCAGTCTCATGTGTGACGTCGATAGCCAACACATTTTTTCGTGTGTTGACTCTAACGTCTGCTATCTGATTTGGCGCCACCGCTTCAAGTTGCACTGATACGGACTGTCTGTTGAGTCGCCTCAGGTTGTCGGTAGCGAGTTCTGGTACAAATACAATCGTACTGACTGAGGTATTCTGAGTTGGTCCTACCGTTGGCGTGCTCGAAGACATGGATGTCCTGGTGGTGTGTCTTCGTTTCGCCTTGCGGCTCCGCACAAGCTCGAAGGCGTCAACGGAGAAGTCCTCACTGCTGAGCGAGTAGACGCTGGTGTCATCGCCGTCGGTGTCGCTCTGGAGGCCGGTCCGCTTCCTAGACGCAACCGCCGCTGAAGTCGCCATTCCCGGCAGAGGCACGGGTACGTCAACTTGCATCCGTACCACGAACCATGCCGGCTCTCCAAAGATGTACACAGAAATAAGGAAAAGACAGCTGAGCTAGAGAAACAGCGTTATGGCTCGCAGAAAACTAGGTGGCAAAAAACTAGGTGGGGTGATGAAATGAGCAAATTTACAGGAGCAAGTTGGAATCAGTTGGCGCAGAACAGGGGTAACTGGAGATCGCAGGGAGAGTCCGGCAGTGGACATTAAAAATATATGCTGCTGCTGATCATGATGAGCTCCAATAAGCTATATCATTGGACTCTAAGCAAGAAGTACACGAGAGATATCCCGCTGAACAAACACGGTATCCGGCAGCTAGACAGGTTCCGGACAACAGCTCACAGTGTAGATCTGTCGGTGCCCACTGCACACCAGGGTCTCGCATTCGCGGCTATAAGCATTACTGTGTCGAAGAAAATGCGCGATGTCGTCTCGTCAGAGTAGTTACTGCACTGATGATGCGCAGCGTGTCAAAGAGTCTGTTTTATGGAATCATGGCGGCTTGCGAGTAGGCTAAGGCCGCAGCCTATAAGGCTGAGAAGCACTTGCTTGACCGAGCCCTTTGAGCGCATAAGGTCGTTTTGAACAGACGCAACGTAAGTGGGAAATGTTTGTGGAAATGTTATCGGGTGCTGCGGTGCCCGCGCTACCTCAGGTTCTAAGAGTTACGTAAACGTACGCCTTCATTCTTTGACACGCGGGGGTTTCATTGAAACCTTTGCGAAAGACGCACTGACGCGCTCGTTTAATTAAGGCATAATTCGCTGTGAGCAATTCTTAAGGTGGGGCGGGGAGGTGACGCGTCCTTTTGCTTCTTTCCGCTGCAGCTCATTGTGCCGACTCAGCCTTTTCAGGAATATTTCAGCCGCGACTGGCTGAATCTCTTGGCCATTCCTGGTCCTCGCCACGTGAAGTTCCTCATATGGTCATAAAGCACCACCGGGGTAAGTCTGGAGGTGGCTAGCCCTAGGAGTGATGCGATGAAGCTGAGGTCGACGAACTCGTGAGTTAGGGGGCTTTGTTTCTCCTAATTTAGTTAGTTTATTTGTCTTAACTGCAAACCAGGCTAGGCTCTTTGTAAGGTGATGCTTTCGTGAGTAGATAAAGACACGCTTACAGCTGTTCCTACTGCAGAGTTCTGACCCTCGTTTCCAATGTGAATAACGCTTCTGCAGATAATATGAGTATTGGAAGAATTCGTTCGTTCGTTCGTTCGTTCGTTCGTTCGTTCGTTCGTTCGTTCGTTCGTTCGTTCGTTCGTTCGTTCGTTCGTTCGTTCGTTCGTTCGTTCGTTCTTTCGTTCGTTCGTTCGTTCGTTCGTTCGTTCGTTCGTTCGTTCGTTCGTTCGTTCGTTCTTTCTTTCTTTCTTTCTTTCTTTCTTTCTTTCTTTCTTTCTTTCTTTCTTTCTTTCTTTCTTTCTTTCTTTCTTTCTTTCTTTCTTTCTTTCTTTCTTTCTTTCTTTCTTTCTATGGACAAGTGGCAACGACGGATAGTTATTGTGGCAGCACGTAAAAGGACCGTGTCCATATAGGGAGACGTGCGCTGCCCTGTTGCCTACATCGCGCCGCGTTCACCGGCTACACATCGACGCACACACTTACTCGCTGTGTCCTCATTTTGTCCTATTCGGCACTGACACAGGTCATTTCAGAGTCGCGAATGTCGATGCCGCCGGCGAACAGCACACAAGTAATTGGTGTTAGGAAGCATGGGGGGGGGGGGCAGACAACGGTTGAGAAATTTCAGTTCGTATGGATGCGCACGCATTTACGCGCGCACACACTCGCTCACAAACACATACACTCTCCCTCTTTCTGTCGTTTACGTCAGTTGGTTCTTCAGGAAAAGCTCTCGAATCAGAATCCACACGGAGGAAGTACTTTCGCAGATGATTGGGAGGAGATAGGTGCAGAAAGAAAGCGAGAGAAGGGAAGCAAAAAAAAGGGGGAAAACAGCACCGTGGTATGAGTTACGATATGTGGAGACACAAAGAAAGTGTCAAAGTGCCACTCGTACGTGTCACGAGCATTGAGCTTTGCAGCGGCAAGGAATGGAAACCGCCGGACTTGAGACAGGAAACGGGTGAAAAAAAAAAAAAAAGGCGAGCAAGCAGCAGCAGAGACAATAAGAAAGAGATGAAGCGAGGTGAGAGCGTGTGGGAACCGAGATGGAGCTATTTCTCAGACCCGTGAGCTCCGCTCGTTTTCTTCCCTGCTGCGTTCGTTCGTTCGTTCGTTCATTCGTTCGGCCGGATAGGGCGTATAGTGAGCACACTCCACACCGGGGTGGCCTGAGGAGCTCCATAACAAGTCCGCGTTCTCTCTATATAGTGTGCTACATACGCCATAATACTCGCTGACGACTAAGCTCTTTCCCGAGGAATTTCGCGCACCGAAGTCGACTCGAGCGCTGTATATACGTGCCGACTCCTTTTATATCCGCGCGGCTCGAAAATGGCTCGGTCAGTTTGTCTTGCCGTTTTTTTTTTTTTTTTTTGTGCTGTCGAGGAAAGCGCGTGGTGCTTCGAACACGTGTTTCGAGCGACTCCTGTATTGATTTCTCTCTAGCTTCGTGTCACCGCTCCTTTCACTCTCTGTCTCAATTCTTTTTTTCTTACTCTCTTCGGTTCCCTCTTCTCATTTCTGAAGCGGACTGATCTCCACGAAGGGGTCCGCGTCATTTGCCGTGGTTATTGAGTCCCCCCTCCCCCCCTCCTTCGCGCTTCCTGGCGACACGGAATGGGGCGCTGCGCGTGTGTGGGCTTTGGCTGTGACGAGAGGTTTCTTCTACAGTTGAAACAGTTTCGAAACTACATTTTTTTTTTTTTGAGAGCTTCATTTCGAGGACCGCCGCTTCGGCATCGTGGCAGCGACAATTGTCGTGAAAGTACGAGGACAGGGATGTGTTCACTAGTTAACTTTCTTTCTTGTTTGCTCTTGTTTTGTTCTCGAAGCGGTCGGGATCCGTTTTTCTACCGAAAGGCTTAACAGGTTCGCCAAGGAAATGATCCGGCCCGTGCGTAGCCTCTGTAGGAGCGCATTTCTCCAATTTTCCTTCTTGCGTTACGTCTGCCCTACATTAATGGCGTGTCAGCTGTCTCATGGGTCGCTTGCTTATCGGAGAAAGATGTGTGATTGTATTGCCCCACCCCTCCCTCTCTTCCTCTCTTACGGCTTCGCAGAGCGTTATTCAAAACTGCGCCGTTGAAGACGGGACTAGTGTACGGAGTGGGTGGGTGGGGTGTTGCAAATGAATTTATCAAAACAAAACCCACGGCATGTTGCGCGGG